>NC_086134.1:0-332083 GCF_035610405.1 Australozyma saopauloensis
CAATCACCTAAAAAGAGATCCGTACACCAATCACCTAAAAAGAGATCCGTACACCAATCACCTAAAAAGAGATCCGTACACCAATCACCTAAAAAGAGATCCGTACACCAATCACCTAAAAAGAGATCCGTACACCAATCACCTAAAAAGAGATCCGTACACCAATCACCTAAAAGAGATCCGTACACCAATCACCTAAAAAGAGATCCGTACACCAATCACCTAAAAAGAGATCCGTACACCAATCACCTAAAAAGAGATCCGTACACCAATCACCTAAAAAGAGATCCGTACACCAATCACCTAAAAAGAGATCCGTACACCAATCACCTAAAAAGAGATCCGTACACCAATCACCTAAAAAGAGATCCGTACACCAATCACCTAAAAAGGGGTCAATATACACTACCCCATAAATGACTGTATGCAGTACCATTTGGCTCGACGTTTCATCAATTTTTACACATCTCAACTCTCAACTTTGGTACTGCAGGTATGAGGTCATGTGACTGCACCTGGTCTCCCACTGTCTGGCCCTCATGGTCGGACTGCAGGTCACTCACTCACTCACTCACTCGCCTGGCTGCCCATACATTGTCCAGAAACAGAACCAAACAAGCCCAAAAATGATGAAAATGAAAATGTAACGACGCGAGCCATCTTCCAATAATGTAATAAGATATATAAATAAAAAATATTTTCTTAACATTATCTCCTTCCTTCTTTTTTGGTTTTGTAAAAATTGAAAATCCCAAAACTCAACCAAATACAAAATTCAAAAAACAAAAAACAGTGCCATCGAAAAGAGCACATTCAATATACCCACTCAAGATTTTTCTTTCCGTTTCCATTCATTTTGGTATATTTCACTCTGGACTCTGACTACTGTTCGTGGTAATACTCAAAATCACCAATATCCAACCAAAACCGAAAATCAAAAAAACAAAAATAAAATAATCCAAACACTGATACCATTAATTGAGACCTACTGAATCACAGAGACAACATTTTTTTCTCACCCAATCCACCTTCACCTTCATTCTTGTCGTTGTTGCCGGAAAGATACAAAACACAACGAAATCGCCCAAATCAAAAACTTAACGAAATGTAAAAACGTGAATCCAGTAATGAACGTCAAAATAACCGACTCCAACTTTTACTTTTCGTTAATATCTTTTCCATCCTCCTTTGCTTGTGTTGTTGTATGATTACAATACACAAAGTGACCAAAAATGAAATCTAAGGAAATCTAAGACAACAAGAACAATGAATAACAGTATATATACCCATAAAATTGTTTAGAATACTCACCAATATGTTCAAACGTCTTTTTGTGGTGGACTGTGAGGCTACATCTTCAATACCATAACCCAAAGAGACCAAAAATGAAAAATAACGAAATCAAAAACAACAAGATCAACAACTGATAGCATATACCCACTGAAGTGTTCAAAATACTCGCCACAACGTTCAATTGTCTTTTTGTCGTTGGTTGTGGCAGTACACTGAACCAAAAGAGACAAAAAACAGAAACTAACAATCAAAAACACAACCACACCGACTTAACACACCATATATATCCACAGAAGTGCTTAACATATACTTACAACACTCGAATGTCTTTTTGTTGGTGGCTGTAGCAGTATACCTAACCAAAATAGACGAAAAACAAAAAACAACAATAAAAAAGAAGCTCACACCAACTAATAACACCATATATAACCATAGCAGTGTCTAACATACTCCCACAACACTTGAATGTCTTCTTGTCGTTGACTGTAGCTACCATACCCTCAACACCATACGAAAAGAGACGAATATCAAAAAGTATCAACAAAAAAGATCATAACGTCAAAATATAACAACATACATATACATAGAAGTGTCTAACATACTGACTGCAACATCTGAATGTCTTCTGTCGTTGACTGTAGCACTGTACCATTACTACTCCAACAATCACACCAAAAGTCAAACAAAAACAAAACTAAAGAAGACAATATCGATCAATAGTAATGGATGACTCCACTGAATACTTTAAAATACTCACTGCAACATCCAAAGGTCTTCTTGTTGTGACTACCTGTCATACCTACAACACAATACCAAAACAGACGAATATCAGAAAATAACAAAATCAAACGTTACAAGGTCAAAGAAGAACATTGTATATACCCACTGAAGTGCTTAACATACTCACTACTGACTTTAAGTGTCCTTTTGTTGGAACCTGTAGCATTACTCTGATGTCCACACCCAAAGTCACCAAAAACAAAATGGAACAAACAAAAAGATAACAACATCAAAACACAACACCATATATATCCATCAAAGTGTTTAACATCCTCACTGCAACCTTCAAGTGTCTTCTTGTTGTGACTAGTATAGATAACTGTAGTATCCCCAGCCAAAGTCACCAAAAACAAAAACGAACGAACGAAAAGATAACAACATCAAAAAATAACACTATATATATCCATTAAAGTGTCTAACATACTCACTCCAACATTAGAGGGTCTTCTTGTTGTACACTGTGGTGATATATCTACGGTACCTTCAGGAGTCACACTCAAAGTGACCAATAATGAAAAATATCAAGAGAAGAAAACTTTAATTTCTTAATGAACATACAATAGACCATATCCAAATGTTTTCCTCTCGTCAACTGCCATTCTTCCTGTTTAAGTTGTCTTGTTGGGTGGTATCACAACTCAATACCAACCCAAAGTGACCAATAATGAAAACTATCAAAAGAATAAAACTGTATTTCCTTTATGAACATACAAAGTTCTATCTCCATCGTTTTCCCCTTCAAAACTTACTTCTTGCTCCAGTTGTCTTCTTCTTCTACAGATAGCTTCAGAACTACAGCCAAAATGACCAACAACGAAAAATAACAAAAGAAAAGTATTACAATTTCTTAATGAACATACAATAGACCATATCCAAAAGTGCCCTTCAACTTCTCTGCCATTCTTCCCGCTGTCATGTAGTAGACTACATACCCAATCAGACCACCCATACATAACTACTTCCATTCACATCACTCTTCAGCACTTTGGACCACTTAGACAACTGACTCTCCCGCATGACCTGATCGCTCATCGCTCTCGCCTTGGCTTCTGCTGGCATTGGACGATCCGATGTGCAAATTTTCACCCGTCTTGCACGGTTGTATTTCTTCCAAAACACATTGGGCAGGGCTCTAAATTTTCTGCGACTTCTGCAGATAGATACTCCGGAAAATGAGCTACCCAAAACATGGTCCAACCGCTATTTGAAAATTCCTGCTCGTTTTGCTTTTCCTTTTTTTCTGTAATTTACTGTAGATCTGGTTCTGCAGAATGGAGACTTGCATGAGCTGTACGGCCACTTAAATAAAATATAAAAGATCCACATATCCATAAAATAAAAAAGTATATCTATATACTATATGAGGTTTGATCCGAAAAATCCAGATACAGTTAGGGAGATCACGTTGGAGGAAGCCCGAAGTCGGTTTCCGTTCATGGGCCTCATCCTTGGAAAGAGAGTCGTTTATTACTATCGGGCGCTCTTTCTCGATTTTCTCTCGCCAAACTCTCATGTCAGATACGAAAAGTATATTGACGAAGACGGGTTGTGTGAAGACTACCACTTGGAAGTCAACTTGGGCTACTACTTTAGGAACTTTCCTGAGGCCTCGTGGAGGTCCCATGTGGAACTTCTTAAACGGTTCCCTGTTCTGCAGCTTCGTGCGTATATTGTCCATCGAACCGCAGATCTCCAAACCCATGCCACGCTTTTGGTCAAGGGTAGGGATATGAAGCGGGTCGAGCAGGGTTTCAAAGCCATGGGCGAGAAATTGAAGAACTATGATGTCGCAAGGGCAGACGCTATTTTGGATGCGATTCTTGCGGAAAAGCGTCCTTCGCGGGAGGATCACAAGTGGATCAACCAGTTGTACGAACAGCTGATCCGTAGTGTGTTGTTCTCGAAGGGTATCGTGCGCGAGAGGAACAGCGCCGTGGTAATGATGTACCCTACGTTCACGCCCGAGAAAGATTTGCTCCACCCTGTTCTTGACTACTTGGAAAAGAAAGAGGATCCGGAAACCAGTCTTCGCGAGCTTCAGAAAACATACAAACAATGTCTTACGGATGTGGTGGTGGATGGCATTCAGGTGACGATCACTAAACAAGGCCACGACCGCTTCCCTTTCGAATTCATTTATCCCTTGGGTCTGCCGCTCGACCCAGAGGAACAGTTAAAGTGGCACCTCTTCGGCCTTCCAAGCCAGAGCTATCTGGTGTCGGAAGGGCTCCTGCTGACGGACAAAGAGGCCTGGACAGGTTCACTCTTTGGCTTCATGACGCTTGAGAATGATACGCTTCCACGGCCGGCCTTCTACACCCTTTACGGAAAGTCGACCATGATTGTGGCGGTGCCGGGTTTGACATGTAACTATTGTCATCGACTTGGCCATCGTACTTCAACTTGTCCAAAAATTAGATGTCATAAATGTAATACCATTGGACACATGTCGAAGATGTGTCGGAAGGAGAAGAGACCTTTGGAGGTACTTGAGGTTCCTGCCACTCCTGAAGGCTCCCCTCAGAGTCGTCAAAGAAGTCAAAGAAGTCCAACTCAAACTGAAACTCGAATTGAAAGCCAAAGTCAAGGCAACAGATATACCCGCGGTGGAACTCAACGTATTCAACCTAGACGCTCCTCCAGACTTAACCCAGATACAAGTGAAATCGTCAACTGCGAAAGTGACTCAATCTCAGAGACAGAAAGTCTGTCTCTGGAACAAGATTAGTTCTCCGGAGGCGCTCAAGGGGTACAATTCGCACTTGCCCCGAGGAGTGCCAAGAGAAAACTTGTTGACGATCTTGCTGAAGAACGTCCAACGTGCGAAACTATGGTCTAAACTAATGGACCATGATATATTGTTGTTGCTGGAGGTGGGAAGACGGCCGTCCCCTCGGGGATGGTCTATGGCTGGAAGAGGAGGAGCGGTGGTAATGGTGAGAAATTCTGCTGTGATAGAGGTGGAAATTGACAGTTTAGAGTTGGATGAAGTGACTGCTCGACTGGTGGCTTCGATGACGGTGATGACAGACCTAGGAGAGATGCTCCTTGTTTCTGTCTATATGCCGTGTTGTCGCTATGTCGAACAAGAAAATATAATTAGGGCTCTCTCTCGAGCAATCCAATGGCACTTGTCTCAAGGAACTGCTCGGATTGTGATCGGAGGGGACTTCAATAACATTCAAGATCCATATTTTGATGTACTTGCTGGTACCCCTAGTCCCAATCCCCTGGAGAGAGAATCCAGGTCTCTTCTAGGTGAACTTATCTGTCATTATGGTCTTGTTGATACAATGCGGTATCTCAATGAGTTCCTTCGTCATGGAACTAATACTTCTCATGGGGTATCTAGACGTCTTGATCGGATATATGTGGATCAAAGTCTTAAGTCACACATTTATCGGTACTACGAACGAAAGAATGATTTGACATCTACTCATGTAACCGTATGCACATCTCTTATGATCGATAAGAAGAGTGCGGTTAGAGTGGGACAACCTCGCTTCATTACTCCAAATGAACTTCTCACTCAAAGTACACTTCGTAAGTTTGAGAGGTATACTGACTTCGATAACATGGTGTATGACTGTCGGAAGAAGATGCAAAGGATATCATATGTGGTAAAGAGACTGGAAACATGTCAGATAAAGTTGATGATGAAGGGGATGATTCTGAGGAAAAGAGTGATTCTTGAGTTGAAAGATGGGGACAGTGTTGCTGATAATACAGATAGTATTATTGATATGGCAACGACCTTTTGGAGCAAGCAATATGAAGACTTGGGAGATCCTCCTGAATCGGAATATCTTGACCTTCCCGCCATTGAAGCAGAAGATGCTTTTCGACTAGATCGCCCATTCACTCAAGATGAGCTCTACTCATGTCTCCAGACTAAATCAGATTCAGCTCCTGGTGAAGATGGTCTTACTTATAAATTCTGGAAAGCAACTTGGGACATGTATGGAGAAATGCTCACCAAAACAGCAAATGGTTTAATGGAAGGGATCATTCCCAATTCCATGACAACAATCCTCCTTACAATGATACCAAAAGTCCCAAACTCAAACGAGATAAAGAATTTTAGACCAATCGCCCTCATCAACACAAGTCTCCGTCTAATCTGCCAAGCAATTAATGAACGATTATTACTGGTGGCTGATCAACTAATTGGCCCTTATCAAACAGGCTTTATCAAAGATCGTCACATCCATAACAACATTCTCCTGTTCCAATCAGTACTCCATCTATGGTGCAGAAAAGATCTTGACCTTGGACCAACGAGAGCATGGGCTTGGCCTGAAGTCAGATTACAGGACCCTGACCTTGCTGCAGCGGTCATTGACTTCCAAAAAGCCTTTGACCTGATTAATCAAAAGTACATTGGAAAATGTTTGGAAAAGACAGATATCCCCCCTCGCCTTCGTACAGCCATTATGACTATTCTCCGAGCGCAACACGCTCAAGTCTACATCAATAATGTAAAGGGTCCACGCTTTCCAATGAGAAGAGGTACAATGCAAGGAAACCCATTCTCTCCGTTCTTATTTATCCTCGGAATGGAACAATTACTCCGAAACCTTTCAAAGATTAAAGGAATGTGTCTTACTGGTCGACACAGTTTTGACCCTACTCCGATCAAGGTAATGGCTTTTGCTGACGACCTTATAGTCTTCATGAGTGATGAAGATCGTCCTGTTGTAAAAGAATGCCTTGAAGCTTTTTCCTATCACTCTGGCTGCAAAGTTAATAAGGATAAAAGTCTGGTCTTGGTCATTGATGAAGATCATCCCGATCGATGCCCATATCTAGACTTTCCAGTAAACACAGTTGCTGAACTGTCAAATATGAAATATCTTGGGGTTACAATCGGTCCGCTTGATTGGAAGAAAGAATGTCGAAACTTACTTGGAATCATTCATGGAAAAGACGAACTACTGCCATCTCGTCTCGGAAAAGCTGTAAACACCTTCCTTCTCTCAAAGCTCTACTATCGAGATATCCACTCACCAATGCATCAATGGGACATTTCCCACTTCACGAATGAAATCGGTCGGAAGTTGTTCTACGGCATCGGTCAAGAAACAATCTTCACCAGAAATGAACTCGGTGGTTATGGTGTACTTCTACTTGATCGACAACTTCTCGGTAGAAGAGCTCAAGTGGTTCATGAAGCAATCTTCGGAAAAGAATGGCATCATCGCCTCTTTCGCCTAACGATACAACACTGGGCAACATGGGCAATCCGTTACAGAGAAATGATCAGTGATTCCGATTTGACCATCCCATGGTATGAGTTTCTTCTCGGACGGACGTACGTTAGACCGACTCACACCTACCATCTCCTCGACAAATCACTCCAAAAGGAATTTTCAAAACTGATGTGGGCATGCATTAAGGCGTGGGTTGAATTGACTGGTATGAAACAAGGGGATCCAATCGAACCTTATCAACCCGTCTTGGAGGATTTTGAGAAGATGGTGGAGCCATATCTGGGAGATCTCTTCAATTATGATCCGGAGATATTTCACTCGGTTAGTAAGAAGTCTCCTCAGACTGATCGGTTGCTGAGGACTCTCGATGAGATACTTCGGCCTTCAGACCGGAGGCGTCTACCAAAGTTTTGGAAACAAATGAGTAAGCAACTTCATGTCCACGATAAACCATATGACTACCTTCATATGTTCCATAACGGAAACGACATGCGGGCTCTTTCTCAAGCAAAGAATTGTCTACTCTGTGGCCGTGACATCAAAACCCTCCATCACACCTTCTTTCAATGCCGTATAGCTTGTCAGGTGTGGCAATACGCGGGACTTCGGGGACTTCCCGAAATCTCGAAGTTGGTCGGTATATGTGGTCAACCACAAGATAAGTTTTGTTCATACATGCGTCGACTTTTAAAAGCACGCGTTCCAAATCATGCTCAAGCGATTAGTGACCTTGAACTTAGATCACTTCTCAGATACTATGAATCACTATACTGCAAACAGTATTGATGATCGGTGATAATATTTTGATACATTTCCTGAGAACACTTCTAACTCCATTGGCCGTGGATTTATTTGTGTCTCTACTTGTGTTTTAAGTCTTCGAATAATATTCGTTGACTCTGTTTCTTTGTTTAGGACACTCGCGTTAAAGTGTCTGGGTGAGACTTTGTTCTCAAATTACTGATATCATAACTACAGTCGATCTCTTGATCTTGAAATCTTGGATGGCAAATGGCTGACGGGTGAAACGAGGATTTATATTATAAATAAAGAGCCTAGGACCTAGGACCTCGCACCTGAAAGCGTCGCCTAAATGAGAATTTCATCTTCATCACGATCCACACTTGGTTCACCCCTGCCTTGCATTTGAATTTTGTGAACTTTTGTTCCATGTGTTTTTAAGTTTATGTATTCTCCGCTTGAGAGTGATTTCGCCGAGAATTCCTTTTGAATTTCCAAGTTCCACTCTTGGTTCTGGAGGATCTTCGACCTACCTGCCATTTTCAGAACCTCGTTTCTGTGTGTTTTATTTTCTATGGAAATTCCTCGTTTGAGAGTGATTTCTCCGAGATTTCCCCTTGTTTTGCCAAGATTCTTTCTTGGTTGTTATTTTTGGGTGAGTCTTACTCCCTGTGTTTTTATTATTTGAATATTCGGTTGAGACTCGTCTCCTGAATATTACTTGTGTTCTATTTCAAGGAGTTGATCTTGTATTCCACTTGATTTTCGTCTTGATGAATTTTGTTTTTGAATTTCTTTTCATGTTCATTCTTGTTCCTGATACTTCGCGACTTTCGACGAATTTAATCATTAACAGAAATGAACGAAGTTTTGATTTGATTTATTTACTTGCAGATTTACACTCTTGCCTATTGATTTATCGAATATTGATCCATTTACATTGAGTACAGGTACGGTTTCGGACCCCCCACACAATGTGATTGAATGCTCGTTTTCTAGCTTGCTTGATCTCCCGATTTCTCGATTTCCTTATTTGATTTCTCGCTCTATTGATTGATTTATTGCCCGATTTACAGACTGCTCTCCCGATTGATTGATTGCCCGTCCACAGATTAACCTTAACACCTACTCAGACAACGACAGTTTAATACAGCACGGCGCCAAACATCCTGTATGCTTGTCCTGCAGATACGTGTTTCAGGTTGGTCTTTTTCGAACACCTCGCATGGGATCCCGACAAGGTCCCGTCCGTTTTGTTCAGTATTTTTACATAGATGGCGGATCAGGTCTTCCTGTGCTCGTAGTTTCTCCTGCGCCTAATAAAGCGTAAGGTTTTAATCTTAGAGGTCCGTCGGTCGTGTTGGCTCTATGCCCAGGTTAACCAGGTCTTTGAGGGCGTTTTCGCGGTCATTTTTGTTTTTCATGGATCCCCTGTGTTTTTCATTGAAGACCACGCCTTTTTCTCCCTCTTTTTGCCCCGGTGCTCCCCGCAAGTTAGCCAGGTAGAACCGTTAAGAGTGATGACTCGTAGGATCAGTATATATCTAATGCACAATCACTCACTCACTCACTCCGAATTTTTGATCCTTTAAAACTTGAAGGTGTTTAAAAGAATCAAAAATTATTCTTGAAGATTGTGATGTCTGTGAGAGTATGTCAAGTGTTGCATGTCTACTGGGTGCTGTGTCAGATCATGGTGGGCGATCTCATATAGAGCATATGGATACAACTACAAAAAAACTTCATGCCAAATGGGGACTCGGCGCGGGAAATATTAAATATCATAAAATTTGGAGACCCGGCGCGGGAAAAAGATATCATATAATTTGGAGACCCGGTGCGGAAAAAATGGAGAATGGAATTGGGACACCAACCAGTGAACACCGACGGTCTCACTCACTCTCAGATGTGTTATATGCAGTGCCGCTTATTCAGTAGAATAACCCCCTAGCGAAACTACACCAAAACGATAAAATCGATGTAAAAACATTTTCATTGGAATAGTTGACCTGGAAATAGGATGTGATTGTTGTGAAATTGGAGATATAGAACGAGTAGAGATGATGGAAAACGGGGTCATGGTCAAAACACTAAATGATGTGAAACGTGAAATGAAACAATAGAATGAACATGAAAATAACATAAAATACGACAGCATAATATAATTGATAATCTAGAAAACAAAACGATAAATATATGGCCTGTAATGTAAGACTATTCTTAGATTCATGTGGCGACAACCTGAAACAACGTCCGGTATAGACCGTTTCACATTAATATATAAACCATACTTTCCTATATTCTCTTTTCTGTACTTCTTTTGGGGTGGGAGTAGAAGTGGAAGGGGAAGAAGAGGAAGATGAGGATGAGATGAGAAAACACAGATGGTGTTTGGAATAGGGGCGGCACGGAACAGACTGGGCCTGGGTAGGGGGCTAGGGTGGGTGGAGGTGCTGCCGGGGACGAGGTCTGGGGGGTGTGCTTGGGGTGGTGCGGTGCGGGCGCTGGGCAGTGGGAAACTGTTCGGAGGTTCGTGGACTGTGGGCCGTGGGCGTGCTTCGCCGGCGTCTCAAAGGTAACTACACACGAGGGGTTTTATGCCTAACAGCTTTCCCCATTCGTATACGTATATAGCTTGAATGCACTTTACTAAAAAAAAAAACAGTGTGGCTCTAAGTGGCTTGACTAACGTTGATCGGACGGGAAACAGTATTTTCCACTTGATATGGCCGCAACCGGAAGTTTTTCTTGGGACTTATTTTGGAGCTTTCACAAAGCTAAGGTATACTTCCTTCTAGCAGCTACCCTAGCCGAGAGATGATTGAATCTAAAAAATTCCAGATAATCCCTCAATTAATCGAGATTCGTGGTGACAAGATCTGAGAGATGACAGAGGTGCCATGATGAATAGCCTGCTCAACATTGGTGAATTATGACGAACATCCGATTGATGCTTTTCTCTTCCGCGAATCATTGAGCGTTGGCGAACATTGTACTGGGGCGGTCTTTGCAGACCTTTAATCCAGGTAGCATTGATGCTCCGTCTCAATTAGCACAAAATGATGATAACAATGCCTGACCAAGGCAAGGAAGAAATGTACCCGAATGCAATGGTTACAGATTTTCCGCATTAAGACTTGAATCAGCGAGTTGATTGGCGAAGAACTGAGATTTACAAATTCGCGACACATCAAATTCCCTGATAAACACCTTGTCTCACGCCAATTAAGCCAATCTATGAGATGGCCCAATAAATGTTGAAATGACAAGAAAATGTATATCTCAGGTAAAAGTGGACGTGTTCGAAGTAAGAAGTGGAATATAATACCTGAGGTGCATGTTGAACTACACTCTACTTTTTATTGCCACATCGAAACCTTCAAATAGACTTCTGTTTCAGCATGCGAAATTGGTTGATTTAACATACTCTTCAATTATACATACAATATGGAACAATATGTCTTTTATCACTCATCATGGTTCTAGGTATCAAATGGTTTCGATATACATAGATCTAAGATTTTGAGTTGGTCGATGTCGGGTAGAAATTTTTAGGTGACTCATGGATTAATACCACTAAATTACCGAATTCAGAATATCGAGATAGCTGCTGGCGCTAGTATAAGACACATCGAATGAGAAATTCTGGATAAATTTGATAGGACAGCACAGAAGCTTCGGGTAGCCACGACGACCCATCGATGGGCCTAAAATGGCCCGATGATGGGCTTGTCCAAGGTTCCACCGGTAGGTCAGCTCGGGATCTAAGTAGGGCTAGCTACAGTCAATTATGTAGAGCAACTAGTACTGATGTTCTAACTAGAGTAATAACTGAGTAAACAGATCATCAGACATGAATATTCAACCATAGAGAAATAAATCAGAAGCATATGTTGAACTTCTAAGTCAAAACGACACTTTGACTCCTGTGTTGTAGATTTACTGAGGAACAGCGGGTTTGGTTCTTAGGTTTCAAGTCTCCTCTACCAACAGACTTCGGACACATTGAGCCTAAAGCTCGTTACGAAAGAAATTATTGTATCTTAATTTGGAATGTTGCCCGAAAAAAAAAATGGAAATAACTGAGAGATGAAGACCAAAAAAAGAACTCCGATACGGGGAATCGAACCCCGATCTGCTCGGTGAGAGCGAACTGTGCTAGCCATTACACCATATCGGACTTTACATACATAAATTTTGGACAGAAAAATAATATACAACAAATATGCTTATTAAGAGAAAGGAGGTTTGACTCCAGGTGATGCAAGATAGTTCTGTGTGACATCTTTTGTGCCATAAATTCTTCAGCGCGAATTGTCATTGCCTTGGCCTTGAAATACTAGGTTCTTCACAAGACAGGTCTAGAAACATACATTGGGTAGAACCTAGTTCTTTTTTGTCGCCTTGCTAAGAAAAAAACAGAGTAAAAAATATGCAAATCTAAGAAGAAGAACATTTGCTTCGAATGAGTTGTACTCGATCGTAGGGAATATACAACCCGGAGTTCCTCTTCCTCGGTTCATCCCATCGGATCTTGCCGAATTCTCTCGAAAAGCCTGTATGACTTATAAATAGAGCTAAAAATAAATGGTGGTAGAGTGAACCTAGGTTATTTCTCCCAACGTAGACCAAAAATAAAATGACTGAAATAAGTCACCGTGCAGAAGCAATTTAGTTCCAATTGGTCGAGGACAGTGCACATATATTCCAATATGTACGCTTATGTTTCATTTCATGTACCCCACATGATTCAGGAGGGTTACAACATGCTGGTGCGCCATATCGGGAAGAAAGTTGACTCACAACCGTCGCCGAATCCAAAAGAAATCCCGGATAATCGGGAAGTGGAACAACATTAATTTCGAGAAAAAAGTTGGTATGAAGCAATAATTTCTTATCTATGACATTGTTACATTGCTTTGGTTGTCACTCTTCAGACTTGCAAATACGATAGCAGCAGCGATGGCGGAATCTTCATTAATGCATAAATGGGTTTAGTATTTATAGCACCATTCCAGATTAATTATGGAATCTGCTGGATCATTGTGCTGAATTGTTACCTGATTCGGTGGTCCAACTACCATGCTGGGTCCTAAATTAAGGTCACCCCCTCAGTATATGCAGAAAAAGAAACCATCTGCCTGCATGAGGGCGGCAACTCTCCAGTGGATCAAATCGGTTATTTTTAGTGAGAATGAGAAATCGTGGTATAAAAAGGACCTTTCGGTCGCCCCCTGATTTATATCCCACATCATCAATTGATTCACTATCTTACAATGAAGTACACATTCGCTGCCTCTGCTCTCGCTTTCTCTGCTGTTGTTGCGGCTGACACAGTTGTTCTTGAAGTTAGACAAAATGGTAACGCTGTCGGTCAACTTTCCGATAAACACGAGGGAGCTGGTATCAATTACTTTTTCAACAGCCAAAGCGGTGGCAGAAGCTACCAATTTGATCCTTCTACCAAGAAACTTACTGTTCCAATGGGACAGTATGATGGCAATTTTGGTGCAATGGGAAAATTTGCAGCCATTGGCCCTGCTGTCACTCCAGTTGCTTTGACCTTGGACGGTGACAAAATCACTAACTACAACTTTTTCTTGTGTAACGATGTCAACGATCCATACAATTATTCTAAGACACAGCAGATCCTTGCCGTAAATGATGCCGGAAACAGCACTGCTCCATTCCCCAACTGTCAAGCGGTTCAATTGTATAAGAAGGCTGCTTCCTCCTCTAGCTCCTCTTCGGCATCCTCAGCACCTATCACTTCCACCTCCACAACCACAACTGGAAGTGTTATTTGGGCCAATACTACAATTACCAGTTACACAACCTATTGTCCT
The DNA here is from genome assembly GCF_035610405.1 of Australozyma saopauloensis. Lineage (NCBI taxonomy): Eukaryota > Fungi > Ascomycota > Pichiomycetes > Serinales > Metschnikowiaceae > Australozyma > Australozyma saopauloensis. The sequence goes on from NC_086134.1 coordinate 13,871, forward strand.
GAGTCTACCGTTATTACTATCACTTCCTGTAAGGACAATGCCTGCACAGCTCAGCCAATTACTGTAACAACTGCCACCACAATCACCTGCACTGCTTGTGTTGTTCCACCTCTGCTGACCACAGTTACAACCCAGCCAACTGTTGCTCCTACTACACCAGCTCCATCTTCTGTTGCTCCAACCACTCTCACCTCAACCACTAGTGCACCATCCACTTCTCCTTCCAGTGCTCCTTCTGTAACTGTCACTGCTGGTGCAGCTAAGAATGCTATGGGCCTTGCTGGTGCAGTGGGCCTCGCCGCTTTGTTGCTTTAATCTTGAAATGAATTCAGGCAATCATTTTTGTTATGATTGAAAGTGAGTTTTTCTCTATGTATGGTTTTAAATTTCATTTGCTTTTGCAGATACATGTAGCACTTAGAGCGCTTAATTACAGGGCTAGATGCACATCACAAAAATCCTATTCTTTGATGAACCAGGATTCATCCCTTTTTTCCTTTAAATGTGATCACGAGTATTTTTTTCTCCCCAACTTTCAATTCTGAGCACTTGCGATGAACAGGCCAAAAATTGTGAAAAGGCACTATTCACTCAACTTCATGTGGAAATGAAAAAGAAAAATAAACATAGAATTGAGCTCAAATGAATACATATGCCAAACATCTACAGTAAAAATCTAGTCGAAATATATTAAGTTTCGCAAATTCAAAGAAGCAAACTCTTTAGTAGCTCTTTCTGAAGAATTAAAATCCAAGCTTTGGAATGGCACCATTTCTGTCAAAAGCACCTCTCTCTCTGGTGTAAGGGTCCAACAGAGTATAGTTTAGAGCAATTTCTCCACCTAATTGTATTTTGGCGTTTAACCACTTAGTAGATTCTTCCTCAGTCTTGGCATCGATCCAAGACATTGTAGTCTGAATGAAAGTAAGCAACAACTTTTCTCTTTCGGCAAGCAATTTTTCGAATTTGCTGTCGGGAGCTTTTCTGGAACTATTCTCAGGAGTTGGTGTAACGTAGACTGGGTCGTAGTCATCGAGACCGCCCAAGTCCTTTGGAATGAACTTCTTGTCAACAAATTGTTCCAAATCAGCGGTTGACTTCGTGAAATGAATCTTAGAGGCAACAACAGGATCTAACCATCCCTTGATAATCTTCCAGACAGCATTGAAAATCCATGGAGCCTTGTGAATCCAGATGGCAGAGAGACTCTCCGGGTAATTGGCCTCAAAAGCCTTAGCCAAAAACTTAACAGCGTTCAAATCGGCATTCTTCAAAGAGAAACCGGACATGTCGAAGAGAATATTGGCGCCATCGTTTCCTAAGGTAAAGTCGTTCAAACCGAGTCTGCACCATTCAATAATGAGACAAATAAACTTCTCAAAATCTTTTTCGGGACAGTCTGAGCCAAAGTGCTTTTTGACACGGATCACACAAATAGGACCGCCTTCACGATCGGTGCCTCTCAAGTAAACCTTTTTCATCTCGAAGGCCTTGATTAGTTCAGGATGCTTCTTAGAGAAGGCAATGGTCGAATCACCATCGCTGGTCCATTTGTCAACATGATGAGAAGTTGCCTTCCAATGCAAGCAATTGGCTGCCATCTCAATGATTGGGTGCAATTTGAACTTTCTGGCTCTAACAAAACGAAGAAGATTGTTATCTGGATGGTCGTTTCTCAAAGTTGACATGAGTGCCTGATGCAATTGAGCAATATCGAATTTCTCAAGATGATGGAAATGCTCTGTGGTCAAGGACTTGGCTGAGGAGTCAAATGTTCCACGAAGAGCATCGGCACTACCGGTGAGTGCGTGGAAAGCGTCAACAGTTTGCTTGGTAGGAAGAGGACATTCAGGAACAATGGATGTAGACGAGATCTTTGGAAGGGCGTTTTTGCTTTTAGATGATACAAAGTTTGATTGCGATTCCAAGTCTGCGTACGACACATCATCGAAACCATAGCCAAATTGCTTCAACAAGATTGCCCAAGTTTGCTTGAATACGATTTCATGCTCTCCTGAAACGGACCAGATTCTGTCTTGCTTAACTTTGCCAGTAGTCATTTTGGGGGTGTTGTGGGTAGTAGGTTAAATAAATTTCGATGTTGATTGCTTTGGAGCTTGTAGAATATGAACTGGAATTGATAAGATCAGCTACTTCATATATAGTGAAAGTTTGTCATGTCCCCCGCAGTCTGAAGATATCACAAGTCGATGATGGAATAGAGAGGACCCAGTTGACTGCCAGATCTGGAAATGTTGGAAGGAGGTCTACATAAAGGTGGAGTATGCACTTATAGGCCGTCGCGCATGAACGAGGCTGTAGCTTGTAAAATTCATCGGTAAGAACGGTCAATAAATGCAAAAAAGAAAAATTAATACAAGTAACGAATTCGAGACAGGAATAATTTCGGAACATGCTAGTTTTTTTTTCATAAAGAATTCTGAGTTGTCTGGATGATTACCCTGTTAAAGAATCAAGAGGTGCATGTGAGCGATGAAGATAACCGCAATGCACATTAAGTCCGTCTAGCCGTTATGATATCCACAAATGAGGAAAAAACAGGCAGATGGACAGCTTGTGGTTCGTACCTTTGAGACTGCTTCCATGTGGCCGATAAGAACTGATAATCAATAATAAGTACAGGTTCATGAAAATTAGGGTAATTATCATAGGAGTTCTACAACCAAATATATCGGAATAGTGACATAGCCCTTTTCGGTCATAAATTATCATTAAGTCATAGAAATGCATAGGTTAATACGGTCATAAAGTGTTCAAGTCATTGATATGTTGACACCCTCGCTAAATTGGAGAGTAGCTGTGATACGTTTTGGTGGAGGGTATTCGCAGCTATTAAATGATGATATTGCGGAAAACATCTGCACGAGCCTTACGGTAACGTAGGAGGCTTCTGTTAATGCGTACTGTTGGCCCAAACACACACGCGGACCTGTACCAAATGGGATGAAGCCGGAGCCTACCTTTGTTGATAGAGACTCCCATCGCTCCGGATTAAAGGAAGCTGCATCCAGTCCAAAGATTTCTTCCAGCCGATGCATGGAGTATATATGCAAGGCGACGTAGTCTCCCTTGTTGATGAAACATGGATCCTCGCCATTGGGGCCTCCGCCCTGTGGAAGATATGTATCTCTTACCGCCTTGCGAAGGTTCAGCGCGACTGGAGGATACAAACGGAGTGTTTCGTTGATAACATATCTCAAGTAAATGCATCGCTTTAGGTTCTCAAACGTTATACTACGAAGATCCTCTTTGAACTCGCCAGTTCCGAAGGTTTTGACAACCTCTTCTTTTAATTTTTGCCACACGCTAGGGTTGCGGGACAACTCGTAGAAAACAGACAGAAGGAGACTTGCAGTGGTAGATCTGCCAGCAAGCATAATATTAAGAGATTCATCGCGCATAGTCCTGGGATCAGAAGTCTCCTTCATGAGCTCGTCTAAAAACACATAATGAAGTTCACCTTTTTGAGACGGAGCGGAATTAGCACGCAGCTTGAGTGTTCTCTCAACAGTTCTCATTGCAAAATCATGAACATTCGCGACAGCACTGCGGAATTTTGAGGAGTTGAAGAACCAATAGTATTCGAAGAACAATACTCGGAAAAACAGGTATTCTTGCACGTACAGGAGGGATTGATCGAATTCAATTTTTCTCTTCAAATCTTCTTCGTCAATATTTCCGTACGGAAGCTCAAATTTCAAGGAGGAGACACTTTCACCAAACAAAAATTCAGTGGATGCATCCATTGTGAGCCTATGAAACAATCTTTGTATATCGAACGACTTCCCTTTTCTCATGAGAATGAGTTCTTTCAAGACTTTAACATGGGGCTCGAGCATACTTACGTGAGAGATCTGTTCTCTCATGAACTGAGGTTTGAGCATCTCCCTCAGATGTTTCCATCTCTCACCTTCTGCTACAAATATTCCCTTACCGAGCAATGGCCCGAATGCCGTGGGACGACTACCCAAATTCCAGTCCTCCACATGCTTCCCCAAAATCCATTTTACATTCTGAGGACTCATTGTGAGAACCACAGTGTTTCCTAGGAAGCTTGTTTTAAGGGTATGTGTTTTTTCTTGATCAAATCGGCTCTTGTAATTATCGAAGAATTTTCCCGACGAACTCAATTTGCGCACTTCCAATATTCTTTCCTTTAGCGAGATCGAGATGCTCTTTATTGGCTTCGTACCCCATTTCTTGCTTAAATGCTTTATGGTGTTAATTCTTTGCAACTTTCTTGCAAGAAAGAGCGCCAACACAACTAAAAGTAATAAAATCCAATTGTCTTGTTTCCATTCTGGTAATTTCATATTGAAGTTGCCTTAAGGAAGTTGGCCTTTGACAATTGATCAAGATGTGGGGTAGAGAAACAGCAGAAAGACCTTATGCAGGAAGTCTCTACCTGCCAAGTGGAACAGCATTCTTTATCTTTAACTACCAAGCAACTCGATATAAGTAGTGGATGTAAAAAAAAAAAGGAAATAAAAAATATAATCAAGCGATTCACAAGACTCGCACAGAATTAATAGAATGTTATTTGAGACTATGACTTCAACTGATCGTCAATTTCTAGATTCATCCTTCGACTACTTCGAATTTGCTGGAATAATGAGAATTAAACATTAAATTGAGTCTAATTAGTTGCATAAACAATTTTTAAAAAACTCTCTAAACCAAAGCGGCAAGGGCTGCAACGGCTCCAAGGGCAGCGGCAGGCACAATGTTAGCAACACCATTGACGGAGGCAATAATCGATGGACTTCCAGAGCTGGCGGAACAAGAAGTACAGTTAAGAACGGAGGAGGTTGAAACGACGCTCTTAACTGATGCCGCGGTCGAGACAGAGGAACGAGCGGAAGAGAGAGCGGAAGAAAGTGCGGAACCAGCAGAGGAACCGGCAGCTGAGATAGCAGACGAAGTAGCAGGAGCTTTGATGGAACTGGACGAGGCAATTTGAGAAATAGAAGCAGAGGTCGTGGTTACTGCTGGACTGGAAGAGGTAATTGGGGCTATTGAAGATGCTGATGCACTAGCGGTTGAGGAAGCAGCTTGTGGAGTCGAAGAACTTGCAGGAGCAGCTTCAGAAGTAGAAACAGCAGTACTTGTCGATGTGGTAGATGCTGCCACCGTTTTCTGTCCAGCAGAGCTTAAAGCACTCGAAGCATCAGCATTGAGCATCCAGAAGGGCAGCCACACACCTGCAGCAGAGCAAGAGGCAACTGCAACGTTAGAAGCAGAAGAAACATCAGCACCAGAACAGTTGTCTGCAATACATTGAGCCACAAGGGAATTCCATTGAGGCATCACACAAAGACATCCAATATCCCAGTATGGACATGGAGTGTTTGCAGTAGATTTTTTGACACACTCTTTGGCACATTGAGGAAAGGTGTCGTAAACCTTATCGGCAAAGCCGTTAATAGTTGCCGTTCTTGCGACAGAAGGAAATGTCGCGTAGGGGTTCTCAGCGGCGGCTGCAACTGCGGCGATGGAAATAAGCGAAAGAGTGGTAGACTTCATAATGGTTGATGATTGAAAAAAAATCTCTAGGGTTGGAAGGTCTTTTATACCCCATTTACCACCGGCCGGGGTACTTGTTTTTCGCTCTCGGCTAATTAGTAACGGTTATGAACTCTGCAGGTACAGTATAACTCTAAATATGCTAGACCGAGCATGGAGAAGAATTCACCCAATGGCGGCTAAATTGGGCCCCATTACTTGTTGTCAAGAAAAGGGTATATGAAAGTAATTCAATGTGCTACCGATAAGCCCGACTGAGCCGCAAAATTTTTTTAATCCAACTCTCAGTAAAATGATGAAGAACTTGCGGTCTTTGAAACCTTAAGCTATTGAGATACGAAATATATTGAAGGAATAGACCAAATTTTTTATTGGGGACTCAAATAGCTATGAACGACTTACTGCATTATCTATCCGATCTGCGTCGAGGCCCCGATTAGGCCACTAAAACAAAGATAGGAATGAACAAAACCGCCCAGAATTCATTCACAGAGTTATGAGACCCTCTGTTTTGACGGGTAACAGAAGTTTGGCTCTGAGTCAGGGAAGATTTTGCAGATGTTTCGCTCGCCAAGGATGCGCTTACGCGCGAGGTGGTATTTGGCGCCGATACGGACATTGGCTGCAAATTAGAAGATAACGCTGTACTAGTAGGTGCAGCCGATACCTCCGCTTGATTCACACCAGCTGCCCGAGAAAGAGCCGTAGACACCGAAGCAGGCATCATCCAGAGATTAGCTCCAACGCTCGAGCACAACGAGTAAGCTAACGACGTTGCAACAACAAGTTCTGATCCTGAACAGGATTGTGCAATGCAGCCTGCAACCTGACCAGACCATTGAGGCATAATGCACAAGCACCCAGTATCCCAGTATGGGCATGGAGTATTTCCAGTAGAGAGATCAACGCAATCAGAGGCACAAGAGGGTAACTTGGCTTTGATAGGGTCAGCGAATCCATTGATAGAAGCAGTTTTTGGGACACTAGGGTAAGTTGACCAATTGTCAGCACTGCTCTTGGAAACAAGAGCAAATACACAAACGAACAATTTCCAGTTAATCATAATCAAAAGTTTTATTCTTATCAAGTAGTATGTATGATTTGAGTATAGATTGAGAGAGTGCGCTTTAATACCTGTTCTGGACCTCTCCGTGTATTATCTTGGAAAGCCGATCTCGGAGTACATTAAAAGCACTTTCATTTTTCATATAGCTGATAATGGCGTAGTAACGAGAAAATATATAAAACATACCATCAAATTTTAAATATTTGCTTTCATAGCCAATTTCGATTTAGTCCCCTAAGAGAAGCACTTTAACTTCAATGCCTGAAAACTCCGATAAATAAATCTACCAGAATCAATAGATCGAGAAAGATATCAAAATACCGAAAAGTCCGGATTCACCCCTGATCAGATTGGCCAAGAATATGATATGAACCTTTGTTAAGTGAACATTCCCGGGCTCCTTCTTACAAATAAGTCACTACTATCAGAGACTAACGATTTGCTAAAAAATTTCCGTTGTCAATTTTCTCTATTATAGTATTTCTTCAGCACTGGGATAATGGCAATTCCTCTCAAAGAACAGTATCACGTTGAAAGGGAAAGGAACTTGAAATTCCTCGTTCTTTCTCTCATTACAAATCTATTGCTACCATTTATACATGGCATTTTGTTCTTATGGATCCCTTGGTTCTTGAGATCCTGGAGATCTTCCAATAGCTTGCGATTTCTTCCATACTTCTATTTCTTGAAGCTAAGCGAGACCTTCTCTCAAACACACAGAATCAAACTTTTTAGAAAAGATTTCTATTTCCAACCCAGTCTTATTCTAACTGCAACTCTTCATGTTGGCTTGAATGGTTTTTTTTGCATAGCACAAACCGCTGAGATCAATTACGAACCTCAGTCTTATATAGTATCAAAGCGGCTTGGACTGATTAGCGTCGCACAAGTGCCTGCAATCTTGTTGTTTGTGACAAAAAACAACTTCATTTCTGCTATTTCAGGTCTTCCTACAGACAAGTCGGTGTTCTTTCATAAGTGGCTCGGACGGTTTCTGTTTCTTTCGGCTATTCTCCACATGTCTTTGTCACTTCAATACTGGATCGGGCTCAAATTTTACATCATGGTAAGAATTCCCCCTCAAATATTCGGATTCATTGGCTTTTCATGCTTGGGAATGATGAACTTGGGTTCATTGAGATTCATCCGAAATTATGCGTTTGAGCTCTTTTTAGCTCAACACCGTATTTTTAATTTCATTTTCCTATTATTAATTTATTTCCACAACAAAAGGGCTCGATTTCCGGTTCTTCTTGGTGTCCATTTGCTTGTTTTGGACAGAATTGTTGGAAGAGTCATGGGAATTGTTCACAAAAGAAACGGTCCAACAAAAGGTAAATGCGACTTTGAAATTCTTGATGATGACACTTTAAGGGTCAGTATTCCCATAAGCATCTCCAATTGTGATTCTCTGAAATGGTGGTGGTGTTTCGTCCCTCGTTATGGTAATTGGAGGGCAGGCCAGCACGTGTTATTCAACTGCAACAAGGTCGCATTGCTTGCGTATCACCCGTTCACTGTGGCATCTTTGCCAAGTTGCGGAAAAATGGTCATAGTTATCAGGAAGAAGGGAGGTTTTACTAAAAAATTGCACAACAAGCTCCAGAAGATGGCAGAGGAAAAGGACGAAGAGAGCAGCATTCAGTCGCAGGATGCAAACATCAATGACCTGAGTTCGTCAAGTTCCATTAAGAAGGAGCCTTTTGAGATTTCGACCATATCGGAGGTCAACCTTCGCAAGCTAGTTTCTGGGTTTCCAAAAGGAATGATTTATAATATGAAGGCAGGTATAAATGGACCATCTGGAGGAAATTACCAGCCTTTGTTAAAGTTTGAGACAGTGCTTCTCTTTTCGGCAGGATCGGGTTCATCCTTCACTTTACCCGTTGCACTAGAACTCTTGAGGGAACTTGAAAAACGGAATGAAATGAACGACTTTTTGTATCGACCACAAAAATGCGAAGTCGAAATCCACGCAACGTTTCAGAAGATTGCCCATTTGAAGTGGTATGATCATATTTGGAGTGATTTTTACCCATATCTAGATTCCGGACGAGCAAAGTTGTTTTTATATTTCACGAAAGAGACTTATGGTGAACTGGAGCTAGGAGAAAAAGTTGAAGATTTGACGATGGCGTCTTCGCAAGATCAGTCGGTTAGCGATATTTCTTGTATCGATGGTACAGAAATCAAATACAAACGCCCCGATGTTAAAGAAATCGTAACGAAGGCTGTCAGAGAATTAAGCTCAAACAAATATCGCCATTCGTTAGCTTGCTTAGGATGCGGACCAACTGAGTTCAATTATTCGATAGGTGAAGCATGCGATGCAAATCGTTGGAAGCGGGACGCGCCGGAAATTTACTGCTATAGGGAGTCATTTGATTGAATAACAAGACGATATTGTCGAAGCTGATGAAAGCATTTGAAGTAGTCCCTTCCTCCGAACATTGATTTTAAAAAGATTTAGTAGCAGATGCCCAGAATTTCGCATTCCGGGGTCAAATCTGTTTTGAGATTGTGCCGGAATGGGTGCAAAAAATGCTGAGGTATACACAGGACGAACGGACACGGTTTGTGGGGAAATTCCACCCTCCAAGATCATATAAATTCCATGTAGATCCACAAAAAACTCTATGTATTGAATTCAAAGACTCATTTAATACTCAAATTACAAGAATGTTTAATAGATTCAGTTCTAGGCGTTCTGTCGTCTATTCTTGCAAAGGAATGGTCGCCTCATCGCAGCCTTTAGCCAATGCAGCAGGAATTCGAATTTTGGAAAAGGGAGGAAATTGTGTGGATGCAGCGGTTGCTGTATCCGCTGCCTTGTGCGTAACAGAACCTCCATCTACCGGAGTCGGTGGTGATTGTTTTGTTCTCTTTTATGATGGTGAGACCAAAGAGGTGCACGGAATTAACGGAAGTGGCAAGGCACCTGCTGATCTCTCGATTGAAGTTGTTCGTGAAAAAGAAACTGAAATCATAGGTCCAAGATTACCGCTCCGCAACGTGCATTCAGTCACAGTCCCAGGTGCTATCGCTGGTTGGCTTGATGCTATCGAAAAATGGGGCTCAAAAGCCGTCAGCTTAGAAGAAATTTTCGCTCCTGCCATTAGTTTGGCTGAAAATGGGTTTGCTGTCGCTGAAGTATCAGCTCAAATATGGAGAGATGCACTGAATGATTTAATAAGGATGAGTGGTGACAACGCAAAAACATTCTTGAATGAGGACGGTTCATTTTGTGAAGAAGGCCAAATCTTCCGCAACCCAAAACTCGCAAGCCTTTTTCGTAAAGTTTCATTGGAAGGTAAGGATGGATTTTATAGAGGAGATGTTGCTGAGAAAATAGTTGAGAAGATTCGAGACTTAGGTGGAGTGATGCAGCTCAGTGATCTCGCCAACCATACATCAAAGTTTGTTGACCCTATCAAGTTGAGCTTCATGGGAAAGCTGATCTGGGAGATTCCCCCAAATGGCCAAGGCATTGTCGCATTATTTGCTTTGGGATACATCAGAGAGTTGGCGGATCAGAGGAAAATAGATCTTGAGTCTCTCGAGCACAATCTGGCCGAATATTTACACCTTTTGATTGAAGCGTTAAAGTTGGCATTCTACGATTCCGAGCACTTTGTGGCAGACCTTGACTTTCATAAGGACATAGACTTGGAGAAAGCAATATCTAAGGGATTCATTGAAGAACGCTCGAGGCTTATTGATATGAAGAAAGTCTTAACAAGAGAAGATGTGGACATTGTTCCAAATCCTATGTATCAGTGTGATACTGTTTACTTCACAGTCACAGATCAAGATGGAAATGCTTGCTCTTTTATTAATTCCGTTTTCTCTCCTTTTGGATCGTGTATAATCCCCGATGATTATGGATTTGCCTTGCAAAGCCGTGGAGCAAACTTCAATTTAAGTCACAAGGCGATTAATTGCCTCGAAGGAGGTAAGAGACCATATCACACTATCATACCTTCTCTCATCACTGATGACAGCACTGGGGAGCTATATGCATCTGTCGCTTGTATGGGCGGATGGGAACAACCACAAGCCCATGTTCAAATATTTCTCAATCTAGTTTTGTTTGGATTCTCACCACAGGAGGCACTTGATGCACCTAGATTTTGCCTCGAGCCGGATGAGTCAGGGAGACATTTAGATGTTGGCAAAGGGTCTTTTGGGCCAGTCTCAACTCCTGCAACATTGGTTCGCTTAGAAGAAGGAATAACTTCCGAGGTCTTCGAAACGTTGCGCCTAATGGGTCACGAAGTGAACATGGTAACAGGGCATGCTCGCGAAGTCTTTGGAAGAGCACAATGCATAAAAAATATCGTTAGACAAGGAAAGCGAGCATGGGCAGGTGGTTCTGATATGAGAGGAGATGGTGCAGCAGTGCCTCAGATTTAAATTGAATGCGATGAATAACTACTTAAATTATTAAACATATACGATAAGTAGTGTATACGTTATACTTCATATTAAATGGTGCAAATACTAACTGGTAATAGCCAGGTATAAACCAAAGATAGGAACCTGTCCACTGAGAATACCACCAATAAATCTAAATACGGCGTTGAGGTAAGCTTTGTTTCCAATAATGATTCCAGCAACTTGAGGAACTACGCCCGATTGTAGGAGGGAGTTCCAAAGAATTGAAAGGGTAATAATTTTCTTTGAAATGAGATCATTGAGTAGCTCGACAACAAAGGTGTAGAAACCATCATCAATGAGCGCATTGTACACAACATTAACAGCAAGACCCGACTTCAGCAAAGACTCGAATATCTCCTCGATGTTTGAGTCTGTTCCAATGATGCTGATGATAGCTTGATAAATTGATCCTAAATTTAAAAGATTCACATCTTTTTTCTCCAAGACTACCTTGGCCATAATTGCGCTAAATAGCTGATCTGGCGTGACATCTTCTCTTTTGCTGTACTCGTTAATATCGATGTCCTTAAACTGTTCAAGCTGTTCCCGAGAGAAGAGTCCTCCAACTAAATTACCAAGGCCACCGATGATACCACCTAAACCGCCGCTTCCATTATTGTTGTTATTGTTGTTGCTACTAGTCCCGGAGGTAGGTGCAGCAGTGGTTCTAGTTGATATCAATGGAGTCAGAACAGACAAAGTAGGAGCAGCTGCGGTAGAGATTGTCTGACCCAAGCCCGTCAATGGTAAATTGTTCTGCAATTGGCTAGTTGTGGTAGCCCGCGTAGTCGGAGTCAGTTGTATAGTAGCAGCCACAGTCGCAACGGTTGCAGATGTAGTTGGTGCATTGTTTTGGAATAAGTTGGAGAGGATCGGAACGCCACCAAAAATGTTGCCCGTACCCGCAGTTGACGAGCTTCTCGAGGAGGTTGTTGCAGCCGATACGGCAAGTGTTGAAGCACCTCTTGTAGTTTGCGTTGCTGAAAGAGGAGAAGATGAAGAGGAAGTTTGTCCACCATTGAAGATTCCGAAAGGGTCTAAAAAGGAGGGAATATTGCCGAAAATTCCACCCGATGAGCCTGTGTTACCTGTATTGCCAGTTGTAGAGTTCGTGGAGTTTGTAGAACCACCAAGCAGGGAGCTATTCCCACTGGAGTTTCCCCCAATGTTTAACCAAGGAAATAGAGATCCCAAAAGTCCACCTGATGATCCACTTCCATTTCCACTGAATGCTCCACTTTTCACGGATGCCTTGTATGCTTTGATGATATCTATCAAACCAGGGTATATCTCGAAATGAATGACAACAAGCATAACAAGATCGGTTGCTAGACCAGAATCTCCTGCTGATTTTAAAATCTGAGTTAATCCCTTCTCTTTTATGAAAGCTTCCACAAAGCTTATAACCTGTTGACGGACAAGCTCGACTTGAAGTGCCCCTCTAGCCAACTGGATCGTGGCAGTATTGTTCAATTGTGTGAATAAAAGAGTGAGGGCCTGAATATCTCTCTTATCGGTGCCAATGTCAGAGATCAATAGATTGGCACTTTCATCGTAAACAGATCTTTGTTCTAGCGAAGTGCCTCCGATAGAATAGTATGGCTTGACAGGAAGAGAGAAAGAGACTCCCAAAAACGTTGTTAACCAAAGAATGGGGAGTGAGATCTTCATTCTGAATGGCTGCAAAAAAAGTGAATGTAGGACTTTGCAATAAATCATGTCAGGCGATTGCCCGAATATATACAGAAATATAATCTCAACACAGGAAGCTCATTTGGGAAATGCCTAATAGCATTAAATTCATTTTGTATTACCGTTTAAAGTAAATTCGAAATCCGATTGCCATATTGGGTATATGGAAATGAACGGATTTATCTGCAGTACACCCATATGCGGTAATAAGAGAATTATAGAGTCAAGGTTCAGATCAGTCCCAAAATCTGCAATAAACCAAAACTAATGATAAAACGTGTCTACTCACATCCTCGTATTATATTTTTTGAGCGTAAAGTATTGTACTTCTTGTATTAGTTGCGGATGCTAGTATAATTAGATCTGAGATGAGCCATTTTGGGAATGAGAGTTGACACTCCAAACGGACAAATCATCCATACAATCCATTATTGTCTTTATCAAGTCATCAAGTTCGCTGGCCACCCACTTTATAATATGGTAGTCAGTGGCTTCCCACGATCTCAGATTAATTCTCAAGGCCAGTGATTTGGCTTCTAATCCGTTTGGCACTCTTGACTTAACCATCCAAGCTGAATTTTTTTGCAGAGAGCTCCTTGACAAATTACTTTCTGGCCATATAGAATAGGGCAATGAGAGATGGCTTTCGATACTCTCGTCAAAATCGGATGATTTCAGCACTGGACGGGAATTGTAAATGCTTGACAGGTTTTCATTTTGGAACAGAGGATGACCCATATGGCTCTTGCCATGTAGGGGCAATACTGGAGATGATGAATCTTTTGAATGACTCACTTGAAATTGCCAACTTTCTGCCTTTGTTTTGGGAGTCCTCGTATCTTTCAAAAATTTTGTGTAAATCTTTGAACTGGGGCACTTTTGCACAAAAACAGGAAAACTTGATACCGGTTCCCGGATACTATGAGGTGAGAATTGGACTGGCGAAAAGCAAGGAGGTGTACGAGGATGAAAGAATTCACAACACCTCGACGTTTTCTTCCAGACAGCTATGTGATTCAATGTTGCAACATTTGGAGAGTACGAGCTGATGTTCATGTAGGGCAGAGAATTATCATCTTCTAGGCTCAAGACATCATAAAACATTGCTAGACTTGACCGGCGAGCGTTTTCTAATCGAGGTTTTTCTAATCGAGGTTCCTACGTGGGTATGTTGGTGATTTTGGGTTTGTGAACTATTTTGCAGCCATCACAGAGGCGAGGTGAACATTAAAGAGTTTCTGAGATTTAAAGATGAGACAAAATAACCAAAAAATAGAAGACAAAAAACAAAAGCCATTCAACGAAGTGGGATTAAAAATTTGGAACAAAAAACCTTTTTAAAGTCGACTTGTTTGTTTTTCATGTAGTATTGCGAGTGCAACAGTGAAGGGCTAGCCGCAGAGTCATATTTGAACTGAAGATAGCCATGTTCAATGTGCACAAACATATGTCATGGATTAATTCGATTCCCAAAGCTATTTCGTTCATTCAGTGGTACAATCCAATATAGCTTCACCATTGACATTATTTTTCTTTCGATGTTCTATTCTCCTTCAATTCATGAATTGCATGTATTAATTTGCTTAAAATTACCAAGTAAAGGCTCTTAATTTATTTTGTTCAAGAAATGAAAGAAATATCTGTCATTCGACTTATTTTGTCTTTGGTCGCTAATCACTCAATTCTCAATACCAACCGAGGTACTCTTCAATAACGCAGTTGCAATATTTAATTAAAAAACATTGAGTTTGTCATACAAAAGTGTCACATTGTTACAAATGTTTTTACCCAACAGACGGCTTTTCCCGGAGCTCTTGCTTTCGCTCCGCCCGGCGATTCTCGCAATCATCCTACTCTGTGCACTGCAGCCCTATTCTTCCCGGGATACCCCAGGTTTTTCCCCGGACTACTCCATCACATATTTTTCATTATAGGGGCCAACACAAAAGCGCGTCTTATTAGACCCTTGTCCCTTATCATCTCTTTATTTATTATTAAGCATTTAAATGACTAAAAGATTAAGTCCCCTGGAGAAGCAAGCACGAAAACCCACTCTGAGAGCGTGTACATTCTGTCATTCAAAGCATCTACAATGCCTGAACTTTCGACCATGCGTAAATTGCGTGAAAAGGAATATTGCACATCAATGCACCGATATTGTCAGAAAAAGGGCAAAATATATGGCGAAATCAGATGAACGTCACATGACTAGTTTAGTCAAGGAGGAGCTGACTGAATCTGTGAACCAGGCAGATCTTGTCCGAAACAGACAACAGCAAGAGTTGGAGGAGCAGAGGCAAGCTCTTGAATTCCAACCACATGTATCCATTGGCTTGACACCGGATGCAGAAGTCAGAACTGACGTTTCCACCGCGTTTTCACCCGATAAGTCTACTATCTTGAGTCAGAATTCTGCAAACTCGGCTCAAAACACCATAGCAAATCTCTCTGCGTTTCACGAACCTATTAGAGAGTCACCGGGCTCAACGCCCTCTACTACTGCAACTGGCACTACGAATACAACAGCTAATTTCCACTCTAACTTTGTCAACCAGGAGTATATGATGCTAGGGGACCTTATATCAAAGCCATCGCTGCCTTCATCACTTGAATATTCAGCCCCAGCTGCTCCTCATATGGTTTCACCAGGTTTCTTAAGCGAACTAGAACTGGAAACAAACCATACTAGACCCTTCATTTCACTAGACACAGCAGACAAGAACGGAGAGCATTTAGATGAGCATCATGAACCTAATAAACCACAGTACATGTCTCCTTTGGTATCGCATCACATCTACCAAACGGTACAAGATATTTATTCGAATCCGGTCATAAATTTTGACTACCCGCTGTCGTATCACTCACTTACGTTCTTTCTACGCAATAGATTTGCAGTAAATGAAAAGAATTCGCCAACTGAGAAGACGACAAAACGGAAGAATTTCCTTATTATTCTCAAGCTAATAGCATCGTACAGACCAACCTTTATCAGTCTTCATAATTCGCTTTTGCAACCTTATGACATTCATTTCCTTGAAATGTCATTTCAACGTTGTTTACTTGATTATGAAAATCTCTCTCGTCTCAATGCATCTCCAACCATTATATGGCGCCGAACAGGTGAGATCGTTTCGATATCGAACGATTTAGTGAATCTATTGGGCCTCAGTAGCTCAGACATACTTTCGAAAAGAACTTTTATTATGGAGCTCATGTATGATGATAATTCTATTGTCGAATACTTCAGACTCTTCAAGTCAGTTGCTGTCGGAAACTTGCATCTGACTATCGTCACAAAATGCAAACTAATTAAAAGACTGGCAGGTGCAAAAATAGCACAAACTAATACAAAATTAGTTGATTCAGATTATATTGAATTTTGCTCGGTTTGGACAGTCAAAAGAGACTTATTCGACTTACCAATGATGATAGTTGGTCAATTTCTTCCAGTTTTGCCAACAAATGGGGGTATTAGAACCTATTGATATCATTTTGGTACAAAAAAGTCAAAGCAATTGGATAGGACGGATTCAACCCTGCAGATATCTCATTTTTACTCCTGCTCTGGTAGGATTTTGAATTGGTAATGCAAAATTCCGAGTTCCTGCGTTCCATTTCTTGGAACTCTACGCCTACTTAATTACGTAAGGGGCTATGGCTCTGAACTTTAATTACGGGGTCCAGAGATTGTTGTTCAGCTTCAAGGACACTGGCGGCTAAATATTCATAAACGAGGGGGACCCATACAAGCCCCATCAAACCGTAGGTAATAAAGGATGATGAATGAGCACACGACTTGATTTTGTAGATTTTTTTTAGAATTGACCATTTCCATTCAAAGTCAATTTAGTCACAAATTTACTTACTATTTGATCAGCAGATCGGACAATAGTAATCCGAAAATGGATGAGTTCGAGATCAAAAAGCCCCGCCCGTATGTCCAATTAATCGCTTATTCTTGGCCGCAGTGTCGAAGAACGATTCCGTCACCATTGTTGGTATTCATTGGGATGTACAGACACGAACATTGTCTCCGCTACACAATAGTATCGCGATCGTATCTTATCCAAAAATTCGTCAGACATTCTTATTTTAAAAAGTATATTGTTTTCGGAATTGCCCGAATTTTCAAAATGGTCCTTGTACTTCAACAATCCGTCATAGAAGCCAATGTCACTGCAGAAGACTAAACAAACGATATGGAAGACTCCAACGGTCTAACATTTCCCATCCGTTGTCTGGAACCTATTGTTAATCTGGTCAAGAAATCTCCGCTGTGATGTACAGTATCAGCCGCAATGCGTGTCCTCCATCGAAGGAAACGCCGCACACACTGCCAAATGGCTAAAAATCCCTTCTTGGACTAAATGTCCTTGAAATAACATCTCCTGTGTTTGCGCCGCATAGGGCGTTTTGCAGCTGGGCTGGAATGTCTCACTGCACAGTTGCCTCATTCAGATACCTCATCGAACCAAAAACAGAGAGTGCCACCTGGAAGGGAGAGACAAAAAAAAAAGCCGTAATAGTAGAGCATCTAGATTCGAATACCACTTACTCGGAGTACTCTTCAATGCCATTTTTGGCAAATTTTTCCTAGAGGTTCTGCGATGTCTCACAGTTCATGTAGACCGAGGATGTGAACGTATTTGCATATTGTCAAGTGCGTTCATCCATGAAAGGGATCAAGACTTCTGACTCGAGTCTCCTACGATTTGTATTCATTACTACGGTAAGCAGAGCGCCTAAGCTCCGTGGGTAAGTTTCAAATGTGATTTTCGGTAGTAATGAAGTCAAGCAGGACGGCAAAGCGTCAGAACTGACCAAAGTAGACTATTCCCCGATACACTACCCCATTTTCACTTGGGATATGATTTCTGTAAAGGATAAGGTGGCTATCTTGAAGTATCATAGATTACTTACGTATCGAGGCAGGCCCTTAAATAATGCAATGAAGTTAAGAACGGTCAAGCATACCTAAATTAAGAGTAGAAAAATTTCTCTTCTGGTTCTTTTCTACCTTACATACGAATTCTGTCCATCTCTTCCTTCCACACACACTTGAGGTCACGTGATGCTTACTTCTTGATCTGCGATGATCATCTCTTCTTGCAACACAACATGACTTCGGTATACGACGAGATTGAGATTGAAGATTTTACTTATGATCCCATCACAGAATTGTTTCAATACCCCTGCCCATGCGGTGACCGTTTTGCTATCGCATTAGACGATTTGAGAGACGGAGAGGACATCGCTGTTTGTCCTAGCTGCTCGTTAATGGTCAAGGTCATTTTTGAGGTGGAAGACTTAGATGAATTAATTCAATAGTGGTCACTTCGTTGATCTATTCACCGTTTACATGACATGAGAAGTCCACGACTTCTTTCTGATAAGGCCTTCCCACTTGGTTGCCTCAATGACTAGTCAAATTTCGAGAGACCTTTAGTCGGTATCAACGAAGCTCTGATTTTAGCTCCTCTTGATAAATTGGATGCTATAAATACACATCCAATTGCTTGTGTGGTATGTGAAATTGTCTTTTTGGTTTGAGCTAAGTGACGTTTGCCACCGGGTTTCATTTAAGGGGGAGAGTCTTAATCAGCAAATCAATGTCCAAACCAAAGATCCTTTACGAGACTTACATCTTTCTCTCTTTTTTGTTGGGTTTGGGACTTCACTATCGAAAACCGTATTCATTAATATAACCCAATCTGGAAGATGGATAAGATAAAAAAACATCGAAATCGAGCTCCAACGATATTCGTGCCCAATTTGATGATGGATGCATCAAAAATTTAACGAGGATTTAGCCAAGATACCGAAGTGGGAGTGGTATCATACAAAAAAATCACTGGTCTGAAGCTGAATTGGATTTCTGCTGCTCCTCCTAGATAAGGCGCCTCGTTTCGGATGCCTCGCATTTTGCCGGAACAGACATGATGACATCGCTACCCTGGAATGTATCGAACGTTGCGTCACTAAAAGTATCATTATGACCAAGGCGCTGTCTCAGCCACTCTTCTGATGAACTTTTGTTTGAATGTTCACATGTATACACGTGCTTATTCTAAGAACGTGTTTGGGTGACTAACCCAGATTTCGCTAGTTTTGTTTACTGTAGCCTTCAATTCCATACGTGCACGTCCAAACGTAAGGGCGGCTGGGTAGTTGAGAGGCAGTCATGGTTGGCTATCAAGCGCAAAATATGCCACAGAGTACGATGGTTGCATATGCTTCATCCCCTTTACGGATACCATTGTGGTTTGAATCCCCACTCACCAGTCTCCAAACGGAGCCTGTACATTATGTTATGAGATAGAGCATACAAGCAAAGATAACATTGCCAAATAAATGATATCCTTTATTAGATCATTGAGGTCATTGACAATGTCTGACTAGACATACGATAATGTCATTGGATCAGTAAAGTCCTGTCATGTAAGGAATTAATATATACTCTAAATTTTCATAACATATTATTAGGAGCACTGGGAGAGAAAAGCGTCCTTAAACACAATTGACGGAATGATTGCCGCCAGCGCTGATATTTGCTCACACCCTTGCCTTTAGAAATTTACGAAGTGTAATATTTTAAGCACAACTTATCTAGACCGGAATCTGCACCATGGCCTATCTTAAGGTTTCCAAGACGCAGGCCACATATCTGCTCATAATTAGACCTGAATACAAAACATGCGCCCGCAGTCAAGAAGTAAGTAAACGACTTCTGTGTGGTAGAAACATCGCTCATAACAATCTACCAGCATGTAAGTTCCTTAGCAAAGGGAGCGTGTGCCAAAAACCTCGTGCAAACATGGTGATCATAGGCAGCAGTTGCCTCCGTACTAGTGTATCCGTACATAATTGGCAATCGATACCATCACTACATGGGGTGGGGGGTGCTATCTTGGTTTAACATCTTCACCATTGTAGAATGGCAACTTTTGCCCAGCCACGTGTGGAAACATACGAACTATCCAGTTGAAAGTTCTCCAGGCAGGACTCGTCTATAGCTGGGTGATTTTTGTAGAGTGTTAAATGGAATAGGGCCAGTTCTGACTTCGCTTTTCCTTTGTTTGTAGATCGAACACTCAATCCGGTGTTTCTATAGCATACACAATCTCATTGGTTTCTATAACATACACAATCTCATTGAATATTCCTATACATGCTTTCTTTTCAAAGAGCCAAAAATGACGCGAACTACAACAGGCAGAAACCTGTAGAATGGATTGTAGCAGCAGGCGAAGAATTCGAGTTTAAAAAGTGCAAATATTGGCGAGTTAACGCGAGGCAAGTGGATGTTACATCGAATGTGCATTGCAGCTTATGCGGTACATTGCAGCACACTGCAGTTCAAATTGAGCATATTGGAACAATATTGAGAAACAAACAATACGCATTGACTTGTGCTGCCGAAAGATATGTAGTTACGGGCAACTGGTCTAGAATTCCATGAGCCCGTCAATGTTGATTTTACGACAACGCCCAATCTCAATAGTTCTGTCAAAGATTGCCATGTTCCTGTTCAACAATACCCATGTCATTACATCACCAAGACTTTTGACTGTGCCCCGCATGTAGGAATACCAGGTGGTTAGTCTCCCAGCATGGTCGAGATGTTCCGTCGCCAGAAACAACGTTTCTAACCATTCGCGGTAAGATAAACAGTGCGGAAAAGAAATGAAAGAAAAAGGAAAGATCCAATAACCTAGCTCCAAATCGATACAACGAAACCTGCAATAGATTTACACAGGATGCATACCGGAGCCCGCTCATTTTCTATAGGCCTTTGCTCATTATCTCGGAATAATATAGTAAATACATGGAGTCAATGCGGAAGAACTCAATTCTACAAACTGTTGACTCGTAAAATCTTTGACGCATAGAACCAGGCGTCACTAACGTGGCGGACTTCTATTGGCAAATTGCAATTACTGACAGAGGTGTCACTGGGGTGATTTAGTCATTAAATGTTTCAAGACTTCAATGAAGTACAAGGGAAATTCTCACCAAGACACAAGTGAATGTTCCCCCGTCTTTGGGACCAATGTGTGCTTAGCACCGAACCGATCTAACAAACCTATCCCCAACGGTCCTAACAAGTGGCGGATACTATAGCCACCATGCATAATCCTAAGGTGTCTGTGAGTGAATGTATATCCACGCCTGCAGCATGCGCGTTTATGACGTGCGGTTCGGCAAACTCCCTGGCAATATCGTCTACTGGCAAATGGGCGGTAGCAGCCGAGACTTCGCATTGCCAAATTAGGAAATCCGAACGTGCATGCGTTGCGCTCCAACCCATTTCTGGCCGTTTTAAAGTGTTCCTTTTGTCGGATAAAACAAAACATACTTTCTGATTGCAGGCATCTACATATTGGTGAATATAATCTTTTATGAAGCTTTCGCACCAACCGATTGCGAGGCGCTAGGAAGACCGCCCTTTTCCAGAATTCTAAAAACCTTCACTGCCCAAACCTGTATGCGCGCTTTAGCGTCATACGTCATGCGTGATAGTAGTCTAATTTAACACAATATGCATTGAGCTCATAACGCTTCACCTCCCCCAACACCCCCAAGACCTGTTCTGGAGACTCATATCTACTTATAAACCTGCCAAATCCTACACGTGGAAATTCGTGTTTTTTCCATCCCGTACCTTTTACCTTTTGCCTTTTAAACAAGAGTGATTCTTCTTGTGTTGGAAAATTTTTTCGCCGCGCTCAGATAGTACTACATTTCCGCTTATCTGCGTTATTCTCCGGTTTTTATCCACCTCCTTGACTTCTTTGCCTTGTGAAGTTTTTATTCTTGTTTGTACCCTGATCAACGGGACATTCTTTAACTATCTGTGGAAGTATCTGTCTAAGATCTGCTTTCCGTATATTCTCCCTTCTACGGACAGTTTCACATCTCAAGCTCTTCTGTCAGTCACCAGTCACTTTCTGAACAAACCTGGAACCAGTGACTTGAACAATCGCACCAACCCGTAGATCTTCGAGTTTGATCGCGGCTTGATTATTTGTGCGATTACCTTCAGTTCTGTCAAAAATTCGGTGTGCTTTTAGCCGAGTTAGGCACCGCTTGCTTTTGTGTAACCATACTCGAACAATTCCTTTAACGACAAAGAGTTCAAGCATAGATCAGTACCTGTGACATACCCTCTCACCCTTCTTCAAAAATTACCTTTTGAGGGAGCACATATTCACCCCCTAGCACACATATTTTCTTTATCTACGGGTAAGAAATAGTCTAGCATAAGCACTCGTCATGCGGACTGCAACCCTTGCTAAAATGGACTATCCCCCTGGAATCATCCCATTTTCTCATTCTGAGGCACCTGAGAGTCCTCATCAACCAGAGCAAAAGGCTGGCACTATTCGTAGAGGTCCATGGAGTCCGGAAGAAGACCGTAGACTCATGGAAATAATCCTGTTGTACGGGCCTCTGAACTGGGTTCGGATCTCAGTACTGCTTGTGAGCCGATCTCCAAAACAGTGCAGAGAGCGTTACCATCAAAATCTCAAGCCTCTGCTTAATCGTAACCCGATCAACAGTGAAGAAGGCTTGCTAATTGAGAAATTAGTTCTGCAACATGGCAAAAAGTGGGCTGAGATTGCTCGTCACTTGCCTGGCCGGAGTGATAATGCCATCAAAAACTGGTGGAACGGTGGGGCTAATCGTCGGAGAAGAGCACTGCAAGTCCTGTTCTCTGATGAACATTCCCGAAGAAATCTGAATCAAGAAATCGTTGAAAAACATCATTCAACTTCTCATCCTGGTTTGAACAGGTCTTACTCCTCTGCAGTGTCGCTCACTACAACCGCCAATAGTGCACCTGGATCTCTTAGCGCACCAGCGGCTTCTGGCGCTTCGAATGCTGCTACTTCTTCTTCTTCTGTTTCTTCTACTGCTGCAGGATGGCGGAGACGTCTGACTGGTTTCTTGGTTCAAGCGCTGGCGCCACAGCCACAGCAGCAGGCTGCCAAACCCGAGCTTGCTCACATTGCGCACGTCCCAGTCGTGCAAGAAGCTGGGCCTCAAAATGTTTACGCGCTTCCGCATTACTTTAGTAAGAACCCTGATATTGCTTTCAACACGTCAATGTTTGGAAACGTCCCTAGTGCCGCCGTTGGGGCACCAGGGGGTCAAGTAGCTGTGGCTGGGATTCCTACTCAGCCAGGCCAACCTTGTAACCCACAAGCTAACATTGTTATGCCACCTGCCCACGCAAAGCTCGACGCTGGTCTCGCCGATCCTTCTCGTGTTAATTATAGATATATGTCTATTCCTCTGCACATGCCTCAATTCATGCTCCACTCTCCAGGTGAAGCTCCACAAGCGGCTGCACTCCAACCGCCAGCGCTTGTGTCTCTCCCATCATCTTCCTTTAATGCCAGCAGAAATGGCAGTATCACATACGAGTATGGACCATCATATCCACCATACATGTCTCCATATTCCGTAATAGCTCCCAACTCTGCTATGTCTTCAGTTCTGAGTGGCCAGAGCCTGCGCAGGCCCCTGGTCATCCCCTCGGCATTCCCATCATCCATTCCTTCCTCACTTCCTTCCGCTGTCTCGACGGCTATTCCTCAGGTTTTTCCTGGTTCTTCTGTAGCTCAGCAGGCTTCTGCTGCAAATGGAGCAGTCCACCCACTCACAATCAGTACAAAGGACGCACCAGATGCTGGCAAGACTCGATCATCTTTGCGTAACTCATCCAGTTCAACAGATACTAGTAGAGGACACGCAGATTTGCCTGGTCTGAGTCCGCTCGCTGTCAGAAAGGTAGGAAAGAGATCTATCGATGAGACAGAGGATGGGCTGTCAGAGATTGAGGACAAAAAAATGTGTGTATCTAACCTTATCAACTGACAGTGTCAGTTGAATTTGATGACCTTGACAAATTGTGTCTGTTTTAGTTTCAATTAATTAATGAATATCTTTTCCGTGACTATATTCGACTACGTAGGTGATACCAAATGCCAATGAGAGACAATGCACTCGATAACCCGAGGGGCATTGATCGAGTTGTCACTGTAATCTAGAAAAGTCTTATCCGTTCCTACCAGAGCCAACTCCAATAGCTGGAACTCACATGAAATTTGATGATATCGAACAACAAAGTGCAAAACCACCACCTACCCTTCACTTATTGAATCTTCAGTAGGCTTCACTAGGCCCAATCCCCTTGGAATTCAAGTTTATTCTTCGTGCAGACCAAAGTGAAGTATTGACATCAACATCGCGGTGGTGAATATGAAAGAGATACTATGTAATGAGCATTACCACATCAAAGACTTCTGCTATTGGAGAGCGGTGAAAACAATTATGATATTACTAAAACTTGGTGACATCAACTAACTGAAATGCAACAAGTGAACGATGTCCCTCCACTTCTAACCTGCCTAGCCTTGCCAGCTTGAATTCTCAAACAAACAGGCATGAGTCAAGAGATAGTGGCCCACCAAAGCCGCTTTTTACCGACACTCATCGGCCCCAAATAATGGTTAGGCACCATAGCCGAATAGAAAAAGCCGCTCATCACTCTGCTAAATCCCAAATTAATCAATTAAGTTGCGGCTCAATTAAGCTTACGGTGTCAGACGCAATTCGCAATTCCTAGTGCCATCAAAAACGCCGTTAAAAGCTGCCCGGCGTTCGAAAGACTAGGCCAACCAAACCCTCGTCTTATGCACCACGTCAAATCCCGCGCAGGCCTAAACAAGACACAGAATGAATAAGAAATGAATGCTCTCTATGCCAGGCCATGGACAGACACCGAAGACCATGTGTGTTCAGACAAGTGTCTCGCTAGGTTGAAAGGTAAATTTACTGATCCGAAATGCCGAGTTTCGATCATCGACGACGTCACTAATTGAGAACAAGCCTTCAGAGCTGGTATCCCAGTTTCACAGATGCGAAACTATGAATACGAACTCAACGGTGACCTCACCAACGAGTCCCGCAAAACTGCCACATGTGGCATGAACATCGACGCTTTGCGGTTAAATCTACCAAATACACCGCCATACAGCATACCTTCATAACACCCTTAACGGGCTATACTTGCCAGCCATCAATATGCTCCTGCCCTGCGAAGAAAGTGGCGTGAGATAACATATTTGAGTGCTCCTAACAGGCGCGACAGCCGCAATGCATACTCATTTCTGTGGGTGGAAGGCAATTAGCCGCTGCGCGGGCCAAGCGAATGAGCTATCAACGAGAAGAATTAGAAGGGGTATTGTGAAACATTGACTTAAAAGGGATAGATAGCCTGAAATTTGAAGGATTTTTCTCTCCAGGAAACCTACCTAACCTCGTCCTTCGTCGTAGTCTATTTAACCTTCTTGCCATAGTCACACATGGGGCAATGTTGTTTTCTTCGTTGTCGGCTCAACGGTTGTCAAATACAGGATAGCATTGTTGCAACGGGGCAGCGCAAATAACGAGCTTGATGGTGTACAGATATCTCAGGAGTTCTATCTGAGGCGGCCTGTATGAAAGTTGCTGCACAATGAAGTTGGTTTGCACAAAAATGCATGCGCACATCTGTTGAGTAGAAATGGCAAACCATACGCACACCAGCTCTTTCAAATACACTCTTGAGTAGTATAATACCTAAAAATGCCTGCGAATGAAGAACGAATCTTTCTCTCATGCTGCAGAAGTGTAGGGTCTAAGCCTCACTGTTGCTGTTCCTATTATAGGCCTGCATTGATAGTACCCGGATAGTAGATGATCCACCCGGGTGATGTAATTGTTGTGCACCTCCCTTCATCCCCACAAGGTCAAAGTTTGATACACCGTGCGTCGTTATGCAGACAGATTAAAGTCATCAATGTAGGACCAGATATAATTCTTGGCTTTCCTACTTTAGAATGTCGTCCGTCAGCACGGCTAAATGAGGCAGCCTCCAGTTGAGAAAGCTCATATTGACTTTTGGCCAGATGCAATAGCTACAAAACAACTTCAGCATATTTGATTCCCGAGCAAATACCAGAAGACCCAGCCTATGCACCCTTCCAGAACATTGCATGAGGAAGCCTGTCTGCAGACAATAGCACAGAGACGTTGCTGTCTCTGATTGTCGCGGCGTACTGGCAGCCAAGCTTCCTGATTGGTGCCGGCGCATTTCTTGAAGAATGAGTCTTCCCCAGGAAAGTCACTCTAGGATGTGAAGAATTGGCCGAATGGGGAAAAGAAATAAAAAGCGGAGATGATGGCTTTTGACACGGTGAACCAACAGCGCCCTTCCAATGCAGTACTGCAGCAGGGCTGTTGTTCCGGTTACATGGAAAAAATTGTGTTCAGGAAGGGTACAACCTCACTGTATATGCAAAAGTAGCATTGCAGGCAAAGAAGTCATATATGCACCTACCTGTATGCATCAAATCCAGATCATATTGTTGTATCGCGCTAAAACATGGAGGTATTCCCTATTTGGTGTCCCAGTTGGATTTACGAGGATCGCATTGTCGGGTTACCCCATTGGGAAGCATATAAGGTTTTCGTCTTCTATCACTATGCGGCGGCGACTCACTATTATTTGGTGAAGAGATTACCCGTTGTGTTTAGGGGAAGCACCTGTCTTAGACAAAATTGTACGTTCCAATTAACAGAATTTATTGCAATCACATGAACCGAAACGTGTGATGACAACCCATAACTAATCTCTAGTATTGGTACGGACATAAGCTTGTATCAGGAAGGCCCGTTCGCAATGGTCTGTGGAAACTACGAGCGACAAGTGTGCACATAATACCGTTGCACAAGGTGCTTTGACCTTTTGAGTTAGAAACACTGGGACCGTGGCGCATGCATGCAAACGCAATTCTTTATCAATGCAAATACCCATTGGCATACTAAAATTATCGACGGAAGTGGAAGCGGCTGATATAATTTAAGCTTGCAATTACATCACTTGCCATTTTTGGTCTCATCGGTGGCGACTAGGTTCCATCGTTTTCAACGGCTTCAGATCAATTGGCTGCGCACACCACAAAGACGGATTTAGGCTGTTGGCAAATAATTCGAGGAGATTAATTGCGCGTCGTAAGTCTAATCTGACCAAAAAACGCAATGCATTTGCCTAAGGTGTATTACGGAGAATTCCAGGTGGTTATGAAGCGTTTCAACGCTCTTTAAAAGTCAAACGGAGTTTGGATTCTGTGTGTGGTTGGTTAGTTTGAGGATGGCTCTTGAGTGTGGTAGCAGTAACCATGACCTGGAACACAATTGGTGACTAGTGCAAATTGACAAATAATTCTTTGGTAAATGTTTTGCTCAAGCAAGTGCAAGAAAGAGACTTTCGTCAATTCTTGCCTCCATCGCTAGTCAAAATTTCCACAATGTCTCACATTTCAAACGGGAGACGGGATGGTCGCAGTAACGAAGACTTTTCACGAAACTTTATTTTCTAAACTGAAATAAGTTCATGTTCATTAATCTGTTCAGTTTTCCCAGCAATTGCTCCTGAAAATTTGTGAAATAGACTTTCACGAGAGGTGCTTCTAGAAATCTGGAAGACCCTTCTATGCATCGGAGTGTTTCACATCGCCAACGTTACGATCTAAAAATTGTTCTTTGCAGCTACGGCAATCTAAGGTTGAATCAGCAATAGGTCAAAATTATTCTAGTCTCATTGCTCTTACTTTGTTGACCTTACTTGACAACAGGCTTCTAATTAAACTACAGTAGACTTAAACTCATGAGTTTATCGTTTCTACATTTACCCGATCTATAGAATTTCAGTGCTACTTGTATCGTAATGATATAGCGTAGTTTTCTGGCGAATCTGCCTTTTTTCCGTGAGAATTTCGTTATGGTGATTGTCTCTCCACATTTCACACCTCAACACATATGAATGGGTGATTTGATTCCATTGGTGGTAAATGGAGGCTCGATCCTCGTTTTTGAGCTTTCTCACGTGAAAAGACTCAGAGATCTTGGTATAGTGGGCATTTTGTCGGGGACTTTGCCGAAAGCTCCACAGCAAAATGTGTTTTTGGGTTTACCATTGCGGCTCAGCATTTACGAGGCCGCATGGCTCGTCAATCAAAGTTTGGGTGTCTTGGTGGATGGCTTGAGGTACAATGAACAGGTTCTGAATATTTCTAGCTTGAAAGAAGAGACGGTGGAGCTTCAAGGAGGAGTTGAGTACGTCGTGACAGAGGATACTTACTCCCAAGTCGATGACGAACAGTTAGCCAAGATATGTCGAGACGCTGAAATTTCGGTCGATGCATTGATGGTCCGTCTTTTTGGCTCGGTGAAGACTCGACAACATCTTCTTTCCGCTGCATTCAACTACTTCCGAGATCGGGACTACTACCTCATGCCTGGACTACGTTTTGGCGGTGACTTTGTGGCGTATCCTGGTGATCCACTAAAGTTTCATTCACACTTGATTTTGAAAGTTCTTGAACAGAAAGAGTCTTTTGATCTATTGCAATTGGTTACAAGTGGCCGATTAGCCACTGCCGTAAAGAAAGCATGGGTTTTAGTCGGCGAGAGTTCTACCCAAAGAAACAAGCAAAATCAGAAGCCCTCGCTCCATTGCTTTTCGATAGAATGGGCCGGATTCGGCTGATCTCTCATATGTCTCTTGTGTAATCGGGAAGCAAGTCAGTCTACAGTATAACCCTAGACCGCTAGGGTTTTTGAGCACAGCATTCAATAATATTTCTGCATACATTCATAATAATAAAAGAATCACTCGAAAACAAACTTCAAATATGTCCTTCTTCTGGTTTCTCAGTGTTTAAACGATTCTTTGTCCGAAACAATCTTACCATCGGCAGCATCAACACGTCTTTTATACACGAACTTTATGTTTGCACCGTCAAGAACTGACTTGTATTTCGTTGTCAATGCCGATGTGCCATAATTGCCGTTGTCGCCGATGATTAAGGTTGAGGTACCATTCTGAGAACTTGCCTCTGTCATAATCTTCTCACCGTCAATATCGAGATCAATTTCTTTGGCAAGGACAATGTCGTAATTCATCTTGAAACCTTTTTTTGATTGCATCTCTTTGTAGTGGAGAACCAAAGGCAGTTCTATCTTGACCGTCGTTTCGTGAAGGATTGCCAGGTTGTTGAAATTGTCGCGGAGGCTGAAGTTTTTGATTGAAGTACCACTGTGAACGATATTACCAGTATAGCCCGCGTAAGAGTAGGACTGCACGTTTGAGCTGTCAGCTACGGTGTCAGACTCAACCGTGACGTTTAAAAGATCGCCATTCTTCAACTCCAAGAGCATTTCACTCGAGAAGTCGACGGTGTATTTTCCAGTGACAACTTGTTGCAAGGACTTGGTGTATGGGATAGAAACGCCAGTGGAGTGGCCACTGTTGGAATCCTTGATGTTCAAAATCTTACCCTTAGACTTTTTGATATTGCTGTTTTCGTATGCAAGAAGGTTTGCACTCAAAATCCAGTCATTGCCGATACCTGAGTTTCCACCCTCAAAATCATCAATACCATTGTCGACCAGAATTTCTAGTTTGTGTTCTCCAGATTTCCACAACAAAGGCAACAAGGGCGAAATATCGAGATCAATACTTGGCAAGTCAAAGGCGTTGATGGCAACGACTGGACTCCACAACGAAGGAGAATATCCGCCTGTGAACAAGAAAGGCTGAGGTGATTGAGATGCAATTTTTTTGCCATCGACCCAAATATTCACAAAACGAAGCGGACCATGGCCATAGAATTCTGTTCCATCATCCTCGAACTGATGCTTGAACTTGTCCAAAACATTATTGTACCAAAACTCCTCGTGTCCGTTAGCGCTGGCGAAAATGGCAAGCTTCAAGCGGGTAGTGTTATGGTTGACCTGGGGCAAGTCCACTTTAAACTTTTGAGAGGGCACATATTCGATGGGGAGATTTTTAGGATTTTTCTTTGCATTGAGAGGATAGACACGATCAGCATCTTTGCGGATATCAAAGTACTGATACATCTCTGGCTCTGGATCGATGGGGTCCACAGAGTGGAATGAAGCGGAGGAATAGAAGTCGGCCTGCAACTTGACATGGAACTTGCCATCCAAACCGTCAACAACAAGATTGTCCAACTGGAAGAGCACCGGAGTCTTCTTTTGGAACAAAGTGATATAGGGAGAGACGTCCTTCTTGAACGAAGAGAACACCAGTCTTCCGCCGGGCTCCATGGTTGAAGTTCTCCAGATCTCAGCGCCACCAACATACAAATGTGCCAATCTGTCGAACTGGACACCAGAGACAGTTGTGTTAAGAGTCAAAACGACCTTATTGAAGTCTACATCTGTTGGTGGCTCAAAGTACTCCAAACTAGGGTTTCCCCACGAATCAAAGGTGTAGTCAATCAAGAGCTTGGAATACACGGGCTTACCATACGAAGGCTTGGGAACAAAGGGGTATGACACCTCAATGATCTCCTGTCTCTCCTTGCCCAGCGCCTTGTAGGAGCCAGAGTCTGCAAAAGTAGGCAATCTCTGTCTCATCCCAAGAAAGTGGGGCTTAGCTACGAATGCCCCGAAATGGGACGTCATCAACGTATAGAGAATTGTAACGACGATGATACAAGAGACCACACACTGCGCAGAAGAGCGTTTGCCAGTATGTTCATGTTTCGATCTTGGACCGGCCTCCAAGTCGATGGGCAGTTCCGCTTTTAACCCTGTTTTCTCGTCAAAGATGACATCCTGCTCAATTGTACATTGCGAATGTGCGTGAGACGATTTTTCGTCTGGATGGTCTGAGTATCTTGACCCGGAGATGTTCGACTCGGCTCCGAGAGCCTGCTCTTCGCTCAATTGGTCCACAACAGGTGTTCTGGACCGGCCATATACTAGCTGGTTCCAGATTGACTGGTCTCTGGCAAAATGGCTCATGGTTTGGGGTGAATTTGTTCAGAAACTAGTACGAATTGGTTCAGGGATGACTACTGCAGGATGATAGCAAGATAGTAGCGCCGTGCACGGAGTTGCCACCATAAATAAGGGCTCGAAGGGGCAGGTTATTCCTTCACGTTATAATTATAGTAGAATCTGGTGCGGTCTTATAATTATCGCTTTTGTCTAATTTTTTATGTAGGGTTTGCCAGTGGAGGAATCCACTCCATATGATATACACCAAGCAATGAACATTCGGATATAAGTCGGCATGCGCTAAATGAGATCTCAACGCATCAATTGTATGGACAAAATAGGCTTAATTTTATTCTCCTACCTATTTTCATGGAAAACTCAGACGATAATACCACCGAGAGACCCCTCGCTCTCTTGTCTATTTCTGACATACCTAAGAGTGCGATTGAAGTATTGTTGGATCTGCTTAATGAGCTTAGCTTCGTCATCGTTGTTTCTCAAGTCCTCCTCGAAATTGGTCAAGTTGCTCTTGATTAATTCAATAAGGCCGTTGATGTATCTAAAGTCAACGGAACTGTTTCCGTAGTCGTTGAATATTAGACAGCGATTGAGAATATCAACGAAGAGTTTCAACAGTAGTTTTGGATCCATACAAGAGTCAGCAATTCGAAGAGATTTCTGAAGACATTCTAAAACTCTCTTTGGGTCTTTGTATAGAGAATTATTATCGCCTTCACTGATCGGTGCATCCCCTTCTCTCGGTTGTACAGTCAGGCTAGGTTCGTCAATGAGTGGGTCCACCCACCACCACAAATGCGCACAATAGTAGACTGATCTGCATTGATCCTGTTTTTTGAGTAGTTTCGATCCATATAATGTTAGCTTTGTGATGAGATTCTCATAATTCTCGCCGCTAAAATAGCGCAGTTGCTGCAACCGGTTTGCTAGCATCAAAATGGCTTGATACGAAAGAGAGCCTCCCATACTCTCGTGAGGGTTGACCAAGTTGCTCTGTGACATGTTTAGGAGAAGAGACTCTTCGTATACAATGAAGCATTGGTTGAAGAGCTCGTATGCAATGGTCTCTTGCTTGAGTTGATCAGCTACTGACGCCAAATTAAGGTAGAGTTTGAACACGAGCTCAGAATCAGCTTCACGATGGTACTTATACAACTCATCAATGACCACAGACGTATTCTTGAAATTGCTCGTAACCATTAAGTCTGTCTGATCTGATGCCTCAACCTTTTTTCTACGCGACGCAAGATACCCAGCATGTCTGATGCAATTGGTCATTCTGGTCACTAAAGTTGGATAGGTAAAGACAATGTTCTCAAAGGCAGCGTTGAGGTACTTCTTTCTTACATAGAACAACAAAGTCAAGCATTGGAAATGATCAGAATGATTGATCAAATGCAAAACTTTACAAATTGTTTCCTGAGTATGCAAAAAGGCCTCGGAAACCCTAGTTTCATTGTTGTTGATCAAGACTGTTTTCTGAACACCCAAGTCCTTTGAGGTGGTTGACTTACTATCTGTTTCAGCAATAAGAATCGACAAGTATTTAAACACATCATCAATATCTTCAGTGCTTGATAGCTGTTCCTTTGTGGCGCTTGAAACAAGCTTTTGCGAGATTCTCAAGCCAAGAGAACGGAGCAATTCTGGCTCTTGAATTTTGGAAAACAAGGCATGGTAGAAGGGTAATTTCAATAATTCCTTAATTGAAGAAAAGTGGTCAATTGGTGCCTCGAGTAATTCGAGCCACAATGAGGCAGTGGTCTTGACATCTTGGTCGGAGCTGTCATCACGAAGTACCACAGCAGCAAATTTGTAAATTGTATTGAGATTTTCATAGTTTGTTGGCTCAAAAGTGAGGGACAACTTTATGAGCGAGCTCAAAATAGCAATGAAGCATGCTGCAGGTAACTCAGGCTCCATTTCGTGTAGTTTTTGATAGAACGACACGAAAGACTGGAAAAATTTGACCGGAGCAGGCTGAACCTTTTTTGCGCCTTCCTCCAAAGACAAGTTCTGAGTTTCGGAAGACAAGCTGTCTTCATATTTGTGATAGAGTACAAAGCGCTCAACGAGGGTCTCAACAAGCTTGTCTTTCTCTAACATAGGATGCAACTCCAAGAACACATCACTGAGCAAACTGTCGAGCGTCAAGAAATGAAACTCGTCAGGGAAGATTTGGATCAAGACGTCGATCAAGTACAGCTGTGCCAACGGATCTCTACACTGAATGATCTGCTCGGTAATGGCTGGGAAGATCTTGGACACATAGAATTGCAGGGGCACATAGCCCTCGGCGGAAAAATCGTCCACGACCTGCGAGAGACGAACCAAGTTGGACCCCACGAGAATCTTCAATTCCTTCCGTTCCCTGTACCGCAACTCACGTTCACTGGAATGGCCCTGGTGTTGCAAGCGAACCCAGAGCTTGTTCATCTCTATGAAATTGGTGATCAAGAACTCTACGGTATCATTGAAGTCGTCTACGGTAGCCATAGGATACAAGTCTTTCAGTCTCTGCGACAAGTGGTGACGCAAGAACAAGCCCCTGATAGGATGCTGCACGCCTCTACACATCTCGATCATGTCCTTCATGATTTCCTTGGTGGACGAACTTTTCGTGGCCATGTGTGTAGTGCCTATAACGATCATCATGTACAATCTGGGTATGATATTGCCGGAGTATTGGACCAACTCGTAAAGGTCAGTCAAGAATGCTGTGTTGGCACTCTTCGCCTGTTTCGAGCGATTGGACTCAAGCAAGAAATCAGACAAGATATCCAACAGGTCGTACACGGCCATATATAATTCATAGTACTGTTTTGGCGAGAGTGCTGACGTTCTTAGTTCATTGAGGAAATTGGAGCAGTGCTTCAACGCTTGCAAGAGATGGCCATCGTGAAGATTTTCCTTCATGAGCTTGGACTGCTGCCTTATATTTGCTAGCGCCCCCGTCACTGCAGAGCTCTCTGTCATTGTTCAATTGGTAAGATAAGGTTATGTGGCTTTGAGAGACTAGTATGGGGTAGAGGAGGGGTGGGCTG
The DNA here is from genome assembly GCF_035610405.1 of Australozyma saopauloensis. Lineage (NCBI taxonomy): Eukaryota > Fungi > Ascomycota > Pichiomycetes > Serinales > Metschnikowiaceae > Australozyma > Australozyma saopauloensis. Next base: position 47,531 of record NC_086134.1, read on the forward strand.
CATTCAGATCGGATAAAAAAGGACTTTCATTATTTCTGGAATTGAATTACAAGTATTTGGAAAATTTCTCGGAACAGTTTGGAATTTTGGAATTATTTAGCTCGGACTGGTAGAAGACTGGTTCTGTCGTTGTACTTCGATTGGATACAAACACTGATTGCCAATAAGTCCCCAAATTTGATGAGGCTACAGAAAGCTCGTGATTGAAACTTGACGGAATTGAATTATTATTAGTGCGGAGAAGTGAAGTATATAGGATCTTGCTCAGCAAGAGAAAAAAGGAAATCAATGGAGCTCACTGCCCTCTCGGGTACTCGGTAAACTTTTCATGATAATCGTTACTATTTAAATGTAATAAGCGTTTCTATGCTAGGATTACAGTGACGAGGCTTTGGCGAAAATGCTCAAGTCGTTGATCAACATGCCCGACACGGCAGCACTCATCATCGTAGCAATGAATCCTGAAAATAATGCTGAAATGATATTCTTCGCAATGTCTGCGGCTCTTCTGCCCTTACTCAAGGTGTTCAACACACCCAAAGTGATACCAACGGAGCCCAAATTGGCAAAACCACAGAGTGCGTAGGTGGTGATCAAAGTACCTCTCTCGGACAATTGGTTGTATGGAGCCTCGTTGATCAACATGTCGTACGCAACATATTCGTTTTGAATGAACTTGGCTGCGATCAACTTCGAGATTGTGTAGATTTCGTTTCTTGGAACACCAAGGAAGAAGGTGGCCGGGTAGAAGATGTAGCTGCAAATCAAATTCAAAGACAAGTCTTTGATGTTCCAGAAATTGCCAAACCAAGTGAGGAGTCCATTGATCAAAGACACCAATGCGATGATACACAAACATTGAATCAACATGGTTGATGCAGTGTACAAACCCAAGGTAGCACCTTCAGAGAATGCTTGCAATACATTTTGGGGCTTTTTAGAATTATCTGCGCCTTCCATGTCCTCGGCAAATTTGACAGTTCCTTTCGAGATAGACTCCTCTGTTTCTGGACATCTCATCTTAGAAACTGCAATAGATGCTGGGATCGACATCACACAGGAAGAAACCAATGCTTGAGGACTCAAACCGAGTCCAATGTAACCAACCAAAACGGCACCGGAAATGGTGGAGAAACCTGAGGTCATGACTTGGTGCAACTCAGCGATAGTCAAAAATGGGAGAAGGTTGACAATAAGAATAGCAGACTCACCAATACCAATGAATGGAGAAGCAGAAGCAGTAATAGCCTCGGCTCCCGATATTCTCAAAGCCCAGAAGAAGAACAGCGCAAATTTACGGATGAACCATTGCACCACTCCCCAGTAGTAGAAAATATGGATGAATGCAACGAAGAATGCCACGGCAGGAAGAACAATGAAGAAGAACATTGGAATTTCGGAAACCTTCTGATTGGTCAAGAAAGCAACACCACTCTTTGCAAATCCGAGAAGCTCTCTGGCCAACACAGATATGAAGTTGAAGAAGTCAAAACCTGCCTTTGTTCTCAACACAAAAATGGCCACGATGAATTGCATCAAAACTCCGCCAATGACGGCATTCCACACAATCTTGGATCTATTTCTGGATGTGGCCCACAAACCGAAGATGGCCACTACCAATCCACAGAAAGAGATGGCTCTATCGGATCTTTTCGAAAATGATGTTTCGGGACTCACAAAAGTTGCGACAAGAATGACTGCAAGCGTGATAGAGGCACCTGCAAGAAGACGATACTTTCTTTGGGGCAACAAGCGCTCATACACAATGTCACAGAAAAAGTACCACACCTTTTGAACATAACTGAAAAGGACCTTCAACCATCTGTTTCTCCACGAAAGTAGACGGATCATGAGCAAAATGTACAAAACAGTTGGAATCAACCACTTGTGTCTCTGCTCCTTTTGTATGATGATAGAAAGCCACCAACCGGTGAAAAAGCACCCTACGAGAACAAGCGTAGCGACTTTGTAGTATGGAAATACCCGCTTGAATTTGGCAACATAGTTCGGGGACAGCGATGAGCCGGTAGTCTCATAATCGTTGATAATTTCTTCCAGAGACACCTTTCTCACATTCTCAAGCCCAATCTCCTCCTCGCGCGGGTATACTTCTTTGGTGTCGTTCATTGTGTCTTGATGAAGAAAAGAGAAGTACACAAAAGAGATTTTAGATACCACTGAAAATTTTCATGTATTTCACGAGAGCGAGCTATGCCCTTAAACTTTCCACCTGATCTCATCTTGTCAGGGCACAGAAAGGCTACGTCCTGCATCTTAGAGTATCAGCACTGTACATAATATGTTGTCATGCATAATTGGCGTCAGTGCGTCGTAACGGGCTGATAGCGATGAGGTGGTTATGAGCATGGAAACACCGTTTAAAGAAGAGATAAGAGAGAAAAGAATTCAAAATACAAAACTTCAGCGATACTCACTTGCACATTTTTATACTTTTATAATCGTTGACACTTCAAAACTTGCATTCACAACCTCGCTAGCTCGGCACAGCTACATTTTGCAACGGAGTCCCGGGAGCGGCTACCAAATCACCGCTCATTTATACCTTCGATGCCGCGCGCGGCATTCTTCGCAGATGTCATCGCTTCTCCACAAAAAGAACATTTGCCAAGAAGCTCGTGTAGATTGTAAATTTTCTATGACCCAATATGGATATCGTGACCGAATGATGTCTTGACTTTTATCATTACGGAACTCAATTGCACAGCCGAATGCCACTGTGGGTCAAAATACCCTGCGTCTTATCGATGACGGCATCTATCGCTCCACGACAGAGTCGGCTCGATACTTATCTTTATTCTCGCGCATGGGTCTGGAATCGATTCCATTGGTGATGCCCATGAGTGTTTTCATCATTGCCTCTGTAGTTCCGATAATGGGTCGTATAACAAGAACTGGGGATGATTTGGCAATTGATTTGAGTTGGTCTTGAAGCGTATCTGCTGATCGCACTTCATTCTTCATACTCTTGAACTTCTTCTTGGCTACCGTCAAGTTCTTGCCGAATGACTTGTATGCCAGTTTCAAGCCATCTTTTGCATTCTTTGGCTGATTGGAGTAAAGGCTGGTAAGCTTGTCCTCATCCATAAGAGCGTCGCTATCTGAGTTGTCGATAGCTTCGTCCTCAATTGCATCCAATTCTGGATTCTCCGATGGATCAAATATTAGTATAGATGGCAGCAACTCTCCATCATCCAGATCTTCATCCTCGTCAATTGCCGTCATCGAATATCGGCGCTCTCTGTCTACGGAGTGGTCTGCTGCAGTGGCTATAGCGCGGAGATTTTGAGAGCTTTCCATTAAATTTGGTTTTCGCCCTCTATCTGAGGAACGCGCTTTTTTAGGTTTTTTGACTTTGGCTTCCTTGGTCGTATTTGCGGCTCTGCCAGCCACTCCTTCACCGCCAAAGTATTCTTCCAGGGTCTCCAAGGCCACCTGAAGACCAGAGGCAAGGTTGATTCCAAGCTTTAAGAATTCATATGAGGTTGTCTTGGCAAAAGCCTTCGTTCCTTTCTGGAGTCCATATAAAACATTGCCATCATTTTGATACTCCTTAATAGGTATTGCCACAAAATCTTGAAGTCCCTTTCCAACATTAATGATTGACTTTATTGGACCGATTCCAGATAGAATGCCCGCTAGTTGGCACTTTTGAATATAAGGACCGTAAATTTGACCCAATTGAGCCCCAATCTCTGGGAAGCCATATGCTCCGTATATAACAGCCTTTTCCAAAGCAAGTGTTGAACCGTTCAAGGTGAATAAATTTGCCCACTCTGCATGGTTGCCTGCCCTCAAACCTACAAAATCCATTTTTTTAGGTTTGTAGTCAAATTTGAGTTGTAAAGGTTCCAATGTGAGCTTTTGGAAATACATGACTTCGTCCATTGGCAACTCAAATCTAGTGTCTTTGAATTCAAAAAAGCGAGACAAAAAACTCAAAGTGTCTTGGTCGACATACAATCGAAGTGGAAGGAGTTTTGTTTTCACGAGAGCTTCTGCAAATGGAAGTTTTGGATCAGGGCGAATGTTGAGGATTTCAAGCTGCACCATGTTAGTTCCAACTTCTCTTTCACCCATAGATGACATATAACTCAATAATTTATTCCAAGTCGAAGTCTGGACATTGTCATACACGACAATCGTGTCGATCCTGACATCAAGTTTGTTCAATGTTTCTGCATCCATGTTCGGTGGAGTTGGTTCGAATCGAGGATCTCGACTGGTGTAGTTTGTGACATTAAGCTCAATACTTTTTACATCAACCATGATTTTATGCGAATGCGAGCGCGATAGCTTGAGATCCCTGTAATTTCTCTCGTTTTCTTCAGTGGGCTCGCCTCGGGGTTTTTTGTAACCATCCTGGAGCTGAGAGTTGATACTGTCGATAAATCTTGCGCGATTTTCAGAACCTTTTGAAGTTATATGGATAGATTTGAAGAGGACTTCTTCCACCTCCTCATCACCCATTTCGTAGTTCTCGTGATCTGAAAACACTTCATCAGTATTTGCTTGTTTGTTCCTGGAATCGATATTTTTTGCGGTGATTTCATCAACACGCTTCTCTATGGTTTTGACCGCCTTCCGCAACGATTTCCGGGTTGTCTTCCAATCATAGCCATCAAACAACAAGACTTCGGTCTTCGCCAAGTTGACATTCAATTTAAATGGTACAACAACAGGAGAACCGCGCTTGAGTCTTTCGTTGAAGTGTCCCTCGACCAACTGAATCAGGCCCTCTTGAGTATTTTTTTGAGGCTCTTCAATACTCAATTGAGTTAAGTTAAGCTCATCATGGGAAAGTAACCTAGTGTCATCATAATATTCATCAATAACAAGGAAATCCTCTGAAGGCTTTTTTGTGACGGGTCTTGAAGGCAATTTCGGTGGGATTGTAGAAGTTTCTTTTCTTTTAGGAGTGGCATGGCCAGCATGGCCACCGAAAAGATTCGTAATTTCGTTTCTGAGTTCGACTGGCATCAAAAAATTATGGGCAACCCTCACTCTGCTTTTTTCATCGTCCATGAATTTAACAGGCTCCTTGAGGTTGTTTATGGTTTGCAATAATGTGTGACATGAGTCCGCGCAAAGAAATAGATTCTGTGTATCTGAATTCAATTTTGCATCAATCAAAGGTAATTCGTCCGAAAGGCCCAAAGAAACGTTCCTGCGTTGTAGTTCTTGCATATCTGTTGCAATGGTGACCCCTACATGACAGGCATTGATTCTACCAATTTCCACAAAGCCATCTTCAGTGATTGAGGAGTGCATCGATTTGGAATCCTTCTTTTCATTTCTTCCATGAGAAGTGTCATCAATTAAATGAAGCAGAATATCCTTGAATGAACTCTTGGCATAGCATTGGGTCTTGTCTGAGGTAAAATCGAGAGTTCCATGTCCAACGAGCACATATATTTTACTTGGCAACATCATGGGCGTGAGACCAAGAGCAAAATCGAAGAATGTGAGTCTCACATCCAACTCATACTTCCCAGAATTATTTTTGGGTGTAGCACTGACAATCTTTTCTGCGTCATGGCCTTTGCTGACATCTTTTTCAAATAGATTGAGCCACTGAGCATAATATTCGATATAGAATTGCCTGAACTCTAAATCTATCTCTTTTTTATGAACCAGGTATTTCATTGTCACCATCGGTTTTTGACTGTGCCACCGAGCTTTTCGCAATAGGGTCTCCAGAAGTTCATTTGACACTCTGGTAATGGCAAGTTCTTTAAAAGACCCAACGGAATCACCTAGGAGCAGGTAATAGGCATTAATGTTCTTGCAATCAATTTTCAAGTTCCCAAAATGGGGAAATACATTTTCGACAGAGAAGGCGAACAGGTCGAAGTGCAAGTTGAATGCCATTTCTATATTTTTCCGGTCATTAACCATTGCAATTGCTCTAGGTGGCGCCCTCTTCAACAGATTAGAATTCTGGTATGTAGAATGATAGGCGCTCGCAAAGACGCTTTTTGTAGTAGCACTTAAATGCTTTTCTGGAAGCATTGGAATGCTATAAGAACTGAAGTCGATCATTGCTTTTAAATCAGATGAGAACTTGGAGATCTCATGTATCGAGGATAACAAAAGACTCGCATCTATGGCACCAAAAGCAGCTCCAATGAAAAGATTTCTGGAACAAGTAAATCTTGACTCTTTTGTTTTCAGAGGCTCAAGATTCAGTTTTGAAAACTCTTGTGATTTTAGACAGAATCGAATTTGAGGAATCACCAAAAGAGCTCTTTTCGTTCCTTGGAATGTGCTTGAAATAGCAATTTTATGCACCAGAAGTTCCCCTGTAGCGCTCGAATATGATACTGGGAAAGCCGAAATCTCAAAATGAAGCAGTTCCAGTATTCTAGTCTCCAATTGGAAGCTAGATGTCTGTATGATGACCACATTATTATTGGGCTGAACAGCTGTTTTTTCGTCTCTAAGTGAGACCCGATTCATGTTTGAGATATTATCGTTCAATAGCGAGAATGAACTTGATGCCGTGCCTAAGGCTGTCAAAAATGGAACTATTTGTCGAATGGAATCACTGTCAAGGTCAAACTTGCCAATTTTAGATAATAAAATGGTCATTTCCAACCAAGAGCCTCGGTTGTCATCGAAATGAGGCTGGATTTCGAAGCGGAAATCAGCTTTCAGCAGTGATTTCTGCGATGGTGATCCGAAATCAGATGGCAGGTCAGATTTGGTTGTCTTTTCCTCATTCAAAAATCGGAAAACATGTTGATGTTCACCCTGAGTGTATTTAAGACAATCAATCAGCTCAATCCCACCATACATCAGTCCATTCAGTTTTTGTTTCACAGTACAGTTTGAAAGCAGAATGGAGAGATCATCATCAAAAGAAGAGAATGTGCCATCCTCATTCAAAGCCGAGGTGAGACTAGCAACAATTTCACCTATACGAAGTTTGTTGAAAAAATTAGAGGGTTCATTGCCGTCAGCCAGGTTAAACTTGGGCTCATCATTATCCGAGTCATTGTCGGAGTATTCCGGGTTTGATATTCCGTTAAATAGTTTGCTTTTCTCTGTCACATTCATTTTTGTGATCTCGTGTGTTTTGAGTCTGATCAATTTGGTAAGAGAAGTGCTTATTAAGGTAAGAGTTGGGAGCAATGGAGTAAACGCGGCATTGATCGAATTAACGTTAATCTTGAGATCCTTTAGGGGTACAGCCCCTTCAAATGCTATTTCTGTGCGGTCGATGTAAAGAATTATGGCCCGGTCCCTTGTATCAGATTTAGGTGAAGCGGCAATTCTTGACGGAAAGGCTTGAGAGGTGGCACTCATGTAGATCAGACTGGCTTCTTCATGAGTGAAAACCATACTATCCATTAGGGATTCGTCAGCATTGTCTGAGTCAATATTGTCAGAACTCTCGTCGAATGAATTGTCACTTGAGGGCACGGTAGCTTCTTTATGTGGAGTCTCGGGAGGCACTTCTGGCCTTCTGGCGCCCTTGTTGACACCAGGAGTTGTTGTCAATAATTTGATGCCTTTTATGACAATGTTGCGTACGCCGGAGACAGAGTCGAACTGTATTTCATCAATCTCGAGCACAAGAGTCACAGGCTCAACCTTAATGGCAATGCTGATATCTCTCACAGACACATGAAGCCTCAGTAGGGCGATTTCTACGGCTTTGGACATCACGCCGCCCAAAGGAGATGCTTTTTTACTTGGGTCCGCATTAGGAGGAACGACTGATGGTTTCGCCTCCGCAGCTAAGCGAGGGCCCTCTGCCGCAGAAAGCAATTCAGATCCCAATTCGTCAGCATTCGAATCCACAAACACGGTCTTGGCCAAGTCGGCCGTGCTCTGCGCCAACAGAAATGTACTGCTTTGCGAGTCTGCTGGCTTGTGATTGACAGAAGGCACCACTACAAGATCTACACCGGTAACCTTGAAATTCACACCATCGACCATCCCACCGGTAAGTTCTACATCCTTTAAGGTACCCAGTTCGAGGCGGAGGCCATGGATCACGCCCAATCGTTTGGAGTCAATGGAGACATCTCGCAAATGGATGTTATTGAGCGAAACTTCCTCCAAATTGGGCAAGTCAATGGCAGAAAAGAGCGAGAGCTGTTGAAGGATATATAGTAGGAGTCGTTTTTGGACGTTTTGGGGCATCCACGAGGAATACATGGTGGCCAGGTCGAGTTTATACTACGGAACCTTAGAAACTGTGCAGTTTAACAGAGACTATGGCCAGGCTGTATTCGGACACAGCAATCCACTTTTTGGTTTCAATTCTCGGCGAGAATCTTTTTTCGGTGGTCTGACTTTGGTGGCAAAGTGTTCTTTTGTGGTAGGCTGGTAGATTAGATAAGAAGTGTATGGGGTAGCGATAAGCGATAAAGAAATATGGGATGTACCGTATTGTTCGATGCGAGAGGGAAGATTTATATGCGTGGAGATATTTTTTGGATAAATTTATACTGTTCAAGTACTAATTCTCTTTTCTTTTGTTTTCGAGACATCATTGTGATTTTGGTATCAATTGGTGTAAAGCTGGTGAAATGTGAGAACACATTTTACAAGGTGGACATTTCTGGCAAGTCGCAATTCAATTTTTAATTTCATCGAAAATCAGAGTCTCTCGATCATCGTGATACTCAGAAATTGACTATATTCAACATCAGCTCCAAGCATCGGTCAGTATTGCTTTCCTTCTACAAACGGAGGTGAGAGGAAGTACCAATGGGACAATTAAAACGCTATATTATCACATATTATACACTCAAGATGAAAAATTCTATGATACAAATTTTGAATTATGCTTGGAATACTGGACTGGGCTCCTGCGCTCCCAAGCTACTTTGGAACTACTCCAAATGGAACTGGACTCCAATACTCGAAAGTTTCCAACACGGAGGTCGTGTTTTTCCTTTTCTTCTGCCGAATCTCTTCATCCTTAGGCTCTTTTGCGGGCGGGGTTGCTTCTTGGAGAATCTCGTCCAACAGGGCTGGCTTCGAAAACACTTTACGACCATTCGAGCCGTCTTGCAACTTGCGAAGGGCATGCGAAGCAGGTAGGAGGCGAAGCTGAGACTCAAACGCCTTATCAACATCAGAAGGATCCTCAAAAAGGTAGCAGTAGCGGAAAGGAAACTCTCCCTTCCGTAGCGTCTGCAAAAGAAAAGCAACCCACTCGACAAGACCTTCAAACTTGCATCCTGCAGTTGCCTCTGCCTCAGAGGCAATGAGAATTACGACTATTTGATATAGGAAAGGAGAAGGAAGCGACTGAATCAACGGCTTGTATAGTTCAAAGGCAGACCTAAACGCGCCGAACTTTTCCCAGTGCTTGACCAACAACGCCGCCAACTTCGATGCATTGACTGGATTTTTCACAATTTTCCGAAGCTGCCGAACCTCCTGGATCTTCGCCCCATCCGCGCCTACGATCTTCTTGTGTTGTGTGCGGTACTCCTTCAACATCTCATAAATTCTACGACTAGAGAGCTCGGGATTTTCGCGCACGGGCGTGGACTCAATGCTCCGCTCCAAACTTGTGCCTTGCTCGATTTTGGCCCAGTAGTGGTCCCATAGCCACAGGAGTGCCTGCTCAGTCATGTCTCTCAACAAATCGAGCGTCGGAAGCTGATTGTGGGTGGCCGAATGCCGGAGCTCTACAAATGCATACGGGAGCTGGATTTTCTTTGCAATCTCAACCAACGCGGTGGCGAAAGTTCCCTGCTGGAACGGGTCTAGGAAGCCATTGACGAACCGTACAAAGGCCATCGAATATGCGGACCGAAGCACCAAATCCATATCAGAACCGCCCGGGACTTTTCGCAGAAGGTCCGCTTGATGCTGCAAGTCTCGTAGCTTGGCCGAAATGAGCATGCTGGTGGAATTGATGCCGTGGGGTAAGGGTTCTCTGGCCAGCCAGAAACATGCTCGGGAGACGGCTTCTTTGAGTCGCAGTAGGTCGCTGGGGTCGCTGTAGAAAAGAACCCGAAGATCTATGATGTCTTTGTGGAACTTGAAGGCTGTTGCCTCTGGAACTGTGGCCATGGTTCCAAGGTTGATAGAGGCATGTCAACTGTACGCAATAGACTTTGTAGTACATAGTGGTGAATGAGAATTATTTTGGTATTAATCATAAACACTAACTTTTTATATAAACCGTTGAAAAAAATAAGTACACCCAGTTCCCGTAGTTTCGATCCGTCTATAATATCAGGCTTCTTCAGGCAAGCGGACCGAACTGAACTGCCCCATGAGCTCCCGCTCCTCGTACGAAAATGCATCGGCTTGCCCGGCATCACGGGCATACTCGTAGGGAAATTTGCTTGCCATGTGCACCAGCGCATCTTCATTCCTCGAATCGGAGAACGCGCTGTCCCACGAGATGACGGCTACTCCGAACATAACGTTGACGAGACCGAAAATCACCAAGACTAGCTTGCCAGCAGTCATAGCCCCGGTAGAAAGAAGTCTATTGAAAAAAAGATCGTTGAAAAGATTGATCATGTTGTAGACCAAAAAGCAGAGTGGGTATAAGATGGCTGTCAGAATGTTGGAGAGGCCCTTGTTGAAGGCCACCAACTGCAAGCCAACAATCGAGAGCGTGAACAACAACAAAAAAACGGCCAACACATACGTAGACAGGCTTTTTGGCGTTGTTTGGTTCAAGATCGTCTCCACAAGCACATCCACCATAGATTTGGCGAACAAAAACGTGTGAGCAGTGAGCGTGCCGCTGATGACACCGTACAAGACTCCGCGAGTGAAAATGACCCTCGAAACCCGGTCACGGCCAGTGCGGGAGCCACGACGCATCTTGCGCCACGGCTGCAGTTGCAACGAGGAGATTCTATGCGACAATGACCAGATCACCTTGAGAAGAATGGCCATGAAAACGAACGTGAATATCCACCAGGTCAAGAACCCCGGACGCGAAAACTTCTCGAGCATCAACTTCAACCGCTCGTCGGTGCCCATCTCGGGCGGAGGCTGCGTGCTGGCTCCCCCAGTGTAGGCAATAATGAATGCTCCTATAGCAATGACGAGCGTTCCAACCGCAAGTTTGACAGTAAAATGTTCTCCGGGTAGAAGCATGCAGCTGAAAATCGAGTTGAAGATGAGCCCAATGCTCTGGAGCGGAGACAAGATGATCAACGGTAGCGTGGTCAACTGCACCACGGAGCCGAGAACGTTGGCCACAATAAACAAAAAGAACCCCACCAACCACATGTTGCGCTTGTACGCATGGCGAGAGTAGTCGTGTTCCCCCGCAGATACGCTCTCGCGCCGACTGTCTCGATTATCTTCGAGTGGATCTCTATACGCTATGACATGCGACTTTCGCTGGAGGGTGATCCCGAACGACTGGACAGCGGACGATAGCACTGCAGCCAAACATCCCCAGACGACAGCGGCCGCAGGCATTTAGGAGAGACTGTTGTAGAGAGTGGATACGAGCAGAGGAGAGGACCAATGTGGATGGGGAATTGGGGGAGTTTCGACGAGGAAATCCTGGGGTTTAGATATTCCAGCGGGGATCGGGTGTGCACAAAGATTCCAGAATGCTTGTGGGGAAGGAGTGTTTGGCGGTGGATGGACTATGTGGTGGAAGTGTGTAAAGATAGTAGTAGTTGCAACGGTTGCAATAGTAGGCGGCTGAAGTATGACAGGTGGGCTGGCTGCAGGACTGATCAACAAAAGTAGTATGGGTAGCAAAAGAGACAAAAGTTGTTGGAGGTAGGAATTTAATTCTGGAGCTTTGAAATCTTTTCTTGATTATGAACAGGAAATTTTCTGAAATTACATTGAAAGATGTTGTCACCGTTCCCTCCTCTGTGTATTCACCGTATTGTCCACTTGAATGAAAAGGCAAGTCAGCCAATGTCATTGACAGACACTATAATAACTTCACGATGAATTATCAGAAATCATAAAATTGCAATCAAAATTTCTTCTCATTTTCCATCGTCACCTCCATTTATTCCTATCTCACCTCGGAAACTCCTCCATGGGTGCAAATTCAGAGCTTTAGTAGACCATACAAAACCATCATGCGCAAGGAACTCGCCGAGATCATACGTGGGCTCTCTTCCAGATCATTGCCAGAGATTGGTCTGGCCCTCACTGCCCTCGAAGCGTATCTAGCATCGCTTTCGCCGAGCCTAGAGCAGTTCAGCAAGACCAATACGCTTGATCTGCGGCTCAACGCGCTCATTGCGCTTCAGGATTCGTTCCAGTATAACGTGGTATCGCTGCTTCTCGAGGCCTTGGCATATCTCGGCCAGAGCGCGTCTCCAGGCGAGACGTCACAGCTTCTATTACTCAACCATTGCATGTGTGGGATGCTCTTGATCCATAGCGATTCGCGCAGATTGTTCGAGCGGCGTACAAACATGGACCTTGTGTTATCGCTCCTCGATAAGCTGCATCCCTTGTGCACGCCGAAAGTGTGCATCTCGGTGTTGTCGTTGTTGGTGCATGTTCTCGTCAAATCCTCCGCCAATCTTCGAGTGTTTGAGGCTGCGGAAGGATGTAAGATCGTCAGCCAGCATCTACAAGTAATCAGTGCCAGTGCTGGTGAGACTGAGCCTGGAACGGAGGATCTTTCGTTGAAGGTGGTCGAGTTTTTCATTTTCTATCTCACCGACGAATCGGGCCTTGAGGGCCAAACACGTTCTATCAAGTATAAGGCCGATATTCTCCGGCCACACTTTGCCGGAATCGACGAATTGCTCCGGAACCTAGAGGAAATCACCACTTTGAAGGCTCCCGCTGCACACCATCTCATGAACGGACCATAACTAAGCCAATTGCATGGCCACCAAAATCAGAGGAAGAAAACCGGTTGAAGATCAATTCGCCATTGGAGGAAAGCAACCAAATTCAAACAGAGTCCATTTTTTCTTGCCTGTAATTATTTCCGAGCCTACCCCAGATCTCACAGACCCGTTATCTCACTGCTGTATCATGCACCAACACAATCTAGCGTTGCCATAATTGTTATCAATTGATCACACTTCTGAACATATAAAGATCTGTCCGCTTCCATGTATTCTCGCATGGAATATCTCCACAAATGCTTCAACAAGTCCACCGGTTGGAACACAGACAACATCTTTGATAACATCCTAGCGACATCCGATGCCCTTCTCGACTTCCAGGTCCCCAACGGTGGCCGGTTGGAAATCTCGTCGCAGGCCACACCCTACCTGGCTTCGTCGGTGACGCTCAGCAACCGTCTGGCGGTCACTGGACTGTTGGCGTACCTCTACCTGAGTGTTCCCATCAAGAATGCAATTGGAACAAAGGATATCCTGTTGCAGGATGCAATTGCTGGTTTCAGGATCATTCGTCCGAATCTGCTGCCCGAGAGCGGCTCGCGCTCGTCGAAAGTGTCTCCAAAAGGCTCACTAATGTATGGCAAGATGTTTTTTCCGGGCTCCGCCTTGGAGGCCATGTTTATCCGTAGAATCTCTCCCAACTTACAGCTTCTCGTTAAATGTATCAACAATGCTCATATATATAAGAGCGGGACCATGATAGTGTACCTTCAGGAGAACACTCCTCGGTTTTCCAGAGAATATATCTACTCAACGAACGAGGCGCTTATTGGCTTCCGCTGCCTCTACAACTTCGGAGAACAAACCGGTCTTCCGGCCACACCAGTGATTCCCAAGTTCGATAATTCAGTCGTTTCGGTTGGCGCAGAGCTTTGGTATGCAGCCCAATCTATGAGCCCCGGATTGTCAACTGCCCTACGCTACTCCACCAGATCTACGTCTACAGGGAAACCATTGACAATGACTTTAAGCTGTAATCCAATTTTGGGCCATATCTCGCTGACATACAATGTCAAGACGTCTGTATCCTCGACGGTGTGTTCAAAGTATGACTTCAATTGGTTTCTGTACGCCAGCAATCTCTCTATGGGCGTGGAGCTCTATAATTTCTCTAAAAAATCGCCATTCTTCTCGAGCACGCAAAACAGGAGTCTGACCTCGATCCATTACGACACATTGGCGCCAACAGCAGATCCTGAGATTCTAGCTCACTCCGTGACCAATAATGCCCAGTCGTTCCCAACCACTAACAGTACAGTAGCCCTGTCTGAGTCAATATTCCTGCGGCCCGGTAGCAGCAGAATCAGCGACATCAACAGCCAGGAGGTGGTGAACGCTTTCCAGAATCTCGTCAAGGAAAGCAATTTCTCAAGCGTACTCAAAGCATCTACTAGTCTCAACGACCGGATGGTAAAAATTTTGTGGGTCGGCCGGTACAAAGATTTTCTTGTCTCCACAGGTGTGAAACTACAGTTTGACAGTGCCACAGCCGTTCCAGATGTCGGCCGGTTTGGTGTTTCTCTAGCCTACGGATGCTAAGGGATACAATAAATACAAGCAAAACAAGCAACAAAAAAAAAGCATAAAAGTAAACTTAATCCCAATGCGATATTGAATATGTCTGGCATTTAGACATTTTTCTTGGGATTTCAGCAGCTCCATTAAGTTCCCTGGTTCACCCACCCAAAGACGCAATTGCACCCGTGCACCACCACTTACAGGATAACTGAAAAATTCCAACCCTCAACTTCTCACTGTCTTGTCACCAAACCTGAACCAAAAATGAACAACCAGGAAATTTACAAGTTGTTCAAGAACTCGCGGTTGGCTCAAGTGGCCACGCCCATGACCAAAACCATCAGAGGAGCAACGCAGCCAGTCCCCACACACCAGCTTATCCTGACCACCACCAGCAATGCCTTAAGATCCAATTTCGGTCTTAAGACCGCCTTGCCCAAGCAGGTCGGCTTCTCCGGGATCGAGTTCAACAACATCGATAATGCTCGCAAGATGCCGGATGTCGAGAAGTCGTCTGGCTACAAGTTCAACCGGTTGAGGTTCCAGGAGTCGGAACTTGTGTTGAAGAAAGCGTACAACCGTCCAAACCCATTGTTTGCCCTGCCCGAATCCAAGACCGTGCTGTCTTTGAAGGCTGGTCTCCCAGACACGGCGGTGAGCAAGTTCAACATGGGCAACGATGCCTCTCTTTCCGAGGTGAAAGCTCTCCTCAAGAGAAACCCCGAGATCCGTAGACTATTCAGAGAGTGGCTTCTTGAGAACAGCCCCGAGTCTGTGATGTTGAAAATCCCATCGAAACTCGACCAGCTCCTCAAAGACTTCCTCGCAAGCAGCCCGCTTGTCAGAAAGCAGTTCGGCATCAGTGATCTCATAAAGAGCGACACCTCTTCCAAAAACACAATCCAGGGATCTGCCGGTCTCTCTTACCTGCAAAGAGGTCGTCTCACAAACTCTCCCAACGGTGTTAAGAGCGGTTTCATCGCTCCAGGTAGACTTGTCAAGGGCAACAGAGAGGCTGCTATTGGTGGTTTTGTTGCTGGCGTCAACGAAAGAACCCTTCAGTTGCAGTCCAACTACATCAACAATGCCCCCGGAAAGCACAGCAGACAGTTTGTCCTTCCTTTCAAGGTTGTCGAGGCTGAGTTGACTCCTAAGGGTGCCGTTCGTATGTTCGCCGATGGTGTCAGAGTGGGCGACTGGATGAGAAACAGTGATGTTGGATCTTCTCGCAACTACACTCCATCTAACCCTAACTTCAATAGCATGTCCGAGAGAAATCAACAGGACACCAATGCTTTAGAAGCCTTGTTGGGCTTGGTTTCGCGCCCAAGAAACTAAGAACTTGTATATATACCACTAATGAAGACGTTTTGAAATAAGAATAATTCGACAATACTTATATTAATTTCGGTTGAGACTATTTTCTAGTTGGTCAATAGACGCAGTACAGCCATATCAAATGGACCGTGTACCTGATAGTACTATAAGACCGACGCACCGTGCCGTATAAATCGCAGACTCGCTCTTCAATATGTGCCTTGAGAGTATTCTGGACCAGTAACACCTGTGTTCAACACTGGTGTGTATCCCTTAGCAGTCAAAGGATACCCTTGAACTACTGGTCTGCCATCCGGGCTACCCTCCTTCGACTTCTTTTGCTTTTGTCCCTTATTTTGAGAGGGTTTTCTCTTCTTAGGCTCTACTGGTGGCACCATACCGACCATGTCCTTCTCGTCTTCCACAGTTCTGAAACGTAACGATTCCGCAAACTTTTCATCCAAACGTGCATCCACTCTGTACCATAGGTAGTAACTGGGGACCCTGGTGCCCAGTCGTAACACCTTCTCCATACGTGCCCTCACCTCCGGCAACGGCTTCACACTATTTACAACAATTGGAACATATTTGGTAGGAATGTTGTGAAGCGTAAAAGAGTAGGCAGTATACTTGAGATTGGGATCTTTTGGAAGACGTGGGCCGTTTTCCTTTGTCTTGACGCCCTTTTTCTTATTTCTTGGTCCTTTGGGCTCGAGTATGACAGGCTCTTCTTTGATTGGTAAGCCCTCAGCAAGTCTTTTCTCGTTTTCTTCAATCAACTTTTTCTTCTCCTCCTCTTCTTTTTTGAACTTTTCCATCTCTTGATCATACTCCTCTAAATCTTTCTCATACTTCAACACAGCGTCCATGTTATGTATCCATATGTGACTGAACAAGACATCTTTGTAGTCAGTGCCTTCCTCGCCGTCTTCTGGGGGCGGCTTCTCTGGCTCTAAAATTTCACAGATTGAGTCTTGTGGAATGATGTATCTAACGTTGGCGTTTTCATGGAACTCAATCACCAAAGTAGCGTTGTACAAGTAACGTTCTTGGAAAGCGGTGAGCTTAGGCAAGGCAGCCTGTCTTTGACGGTAAGCCATCTGAGGATCGTACTGAGGTGGTCTCATTGGATAAACCCGTGGAAAATTTGGCGGCAATGGGAGACCGTGCTTGAAGTAGAGATCAGCATGATGAGGCTGTGGACCCATCCGCCTAGCTTGCTCAATGTAGCCCTTGAAACGGTTAACTTCTTCTTCAGGAGCTTTGCCTAGTGCAACTCTTTTCATCAATCCATTAAGGGAAAGATCTGTTTCCGCAATAGTATTAAGGTTGGAAATCATGATGATGTTATCGATGGACTGAAGATTGGCTGGCGGAGGAGGGGGCGGAGGAGCTGTTTGAGTGGAAACCTGGTTTGAAGAAGGTTCCGCAGCCGCATCAGGAGCAGGAGTCTTTTCAGCTGGAACAGAGGGTTCCTTCGATGGTTCTTTTGGTTCTGGCGCTTTCTTTTCGACGATTGGATGAATTCTCGGTCTACCACGCCCACGTTTCTTGACAGGTTCCTTGGGAATCTCCGGCTCAGTTGTTTCTTCTTTGACAACCTCCGAATCCATTTCTTTTGCCTCTTCCTTGATTTCATTCTCAGGTTCTGGAGGTGGTCTTACTTTTGGTGGCCGACCGCGCTTTCTACCCTTCACTTTAGGAGGTGGTGGAGGTGGAGGGGAAGGAGATGGCGAAGGGAGTCGTTTGGGTTTAGAGGCTTCTTCTTTTAGACGACTCAGCCTTCTGGGGGTTACAGTTTTCTGTCTTTTTGGCCGTGGGCCTTTTGGACCGCCACGCTTCTTTTGACCTGCTTCACCATTTTCTTCGCTTTTTACCGCCACACTGTCCTCATCAAGCTCTTCTTCTTCTTGTTCTTCTTCTGAATAAACTTCTACCTTTTTCCTCTTCTTGTCATAATCATCCACATATTCGTCTTCATCATCGTCATCATCCTCTGAATCCTCTGAGTCTTCCTCATCTTCTTCGTCTTCCTCTTCTTCCTCTTCTTCCTCATCAATATCTACTTTGTCAACTTCGTTGTCATCATCTTCAACAACATCATCCTTCTCCTCTCGCTCTTCATCGTTATCGCTAACTTTTGGCATTTCAGCCTCAGCATTTTCTGATTTACCTTCAGGTTCTTTGGATTCTTCGATTTCATTCTCTGCCTCAGGTTCTGGTTGTGTTCCTTCAGCTACTTTGTCATTGGTTTCGTTATCGACTTCCATTTTGCTTTCACTTTCGTCAATTGTAGGTTCCGCAGAAATCTTAGCCTCCTTATCTTCAGGATCCTGAGACAATGCTTCTGTATTTTTCAGCGATTCTTCTTGTTCTTGGGTCTGAACAACATCGCCATCGACTTCCATTTCCTTTGCATTGCCTTCTTCCTCATTCGGTGTAGCAGATACCTCAGGTTGTGAGTCATCTTCACGATTAATTTCCTCTTCTTTATTCAGTTCTGCGATCTCGCTGGAAGCGTCTTTGGGAGTTTCATCCACCTCCATACTTTCAGTCTTGTCATCATCGTTAATTCGATCTGCCGAGACGTCCGGCTGACTAGTCTTACTTTCGTCTGGTAATGGAGAATCGTCTAATTTCGTTGAATCATCTACGGCACGAGACTCAGTTGTGTGATTTCCAGAATCTAGAGGTGAGCACGCGCTCTGCTCGTTGGTAGGATCACTTGGGTCAGCATTCTTTTCATCTTGGAGATCCTGCCCTGAAGAGGTTTCTGGATTTGAATTGCTCTTTTTATCAGTCTCCGCTTCGGGGCCGTGGCTAGAGGCGTCAGCCACTTCCGGCTGGGTATTACTGGCCTCTGCTTCTCCATTTTCAGGCTTGATTGTAGCATCAGTACCGGCAACAGTTGCATCGCCAGAACCCGGCACAGTTTCCGGACTCTTTTCAGAAGGTTTTGTGCTTTCCAATGGCGGCAATGACTCGAATGCACGATTAAGACATGTGGTCTGGTCACCCGGCCCAGGCGGGAGCACGGTGCCTCTTTTCCCCTTTTCAGAACGCGAATCTTTAGCAATATATATACGGATGTCCATGCTATGAGGACCAATTGTGATTGCAGACTCGCAGAGCTTCGACATGACGTCTCTAGCGTTGATGTCTGGTGTAAGCACCGGCTGGCGGAAATGGGCCTCCAAAGAATTGGACGTCGCCTTGGCAAAACGCCGCTTGTTCTCGCGGTCTTCAAGCACCTCCTTCTGTTTGTCTTTATCCATCTCTGCGAGTTTCTTCGCGTAGGCTGTTTGTCTCACCCAATGCAACTTGAACATCGGCGCATGGTGCACGATTGTGTCTCGCGACCGTAAAAGCGAATTGTAGAGAACAGCAGAATCTTTGACTGTGAGCGGATTTTTCAAAATGTCGCCGTATTGGCTGGGCGGTGCACTGTACGAAATGGGGAGGCCGTTGAGGGTCTCAAAGGGCCGCACGATGGTCAGATCGAGCAATTTCTGTTCCTTTTCGATTTCCTCACGTTTGGCCGTGGTGATACGGCGCCTCATACGGTTCGACATGGTCGCGGTGTTGTTGGTGTGAGTGGGAGTGGAGATGTGGTAGTTGATAGAAGAGATCGTTAGTGTGGAGAACGTCGCGGTGAAAATATGAGATCTGAGATCTTTGAGAATTGGGGATTTTTCTTGACGAAACAAAGCTTATTTCTTTGTATTAAAAATTAATTGGTTTCGATACAATTGATTTTTTGTGAGACAAAATCATGCTTGGCTTTCTTAAATTTAGGCTTACTGAACGTCTCTGTCCACATCAACACCCTTCTCTATGTGTGCATTAATTTGCAGAAGGCAAAAAAGAAATATAAAACATAAGAGCGTGTATTAGTTATCTGAATGTCCACGTTCTGTTTTTACAAATTGCTTTCAATCGCATCGAGCCCCTGACTTATGAGTTTCACCAATTGATCAATCTCCAGGAGTACCTTAGTCTTTGATGTCTGATCCAGCAACAACTCTGCATTAAATGCTGGAATGACCGGGAACTTGATAGCCTTCTGAGCAGCCTGTGCCCATTGTGTTGGAAACGCCCTGCCTTGGTTCCCATTGGAAATTGGGGTGGGAAGGGCGCTTGTAGAGGTCTGAGGGACTACACCACCGAGAGTATGTACAACTGGAGCGGATTTGGTGCTCAGTAATAACAGAGGTGGCTTTTTCTGGACATGGCGAGGGAGCGCTGCGGTTTCCTTTGTTTCGTCACCAAGCTGACTGTCTTTCTCTGTCACCGGCGTCATCGATGCAATATTTCCCAAAGAGGCCGGGTTCATGCCAAATTGGTTGACATTGTCGTTCAGTCTCTTAGAATCTAGTTCTTCATTAGTCAAAGCAGAAAGTAGATTGAACAGCGTTGCTGGAACAGGCATTTGGATCCGGAGAGGTGGTTTGTCACGTTTTTCCGTGATTGCAGGCGCCGTTTTTGCCCACGTTGTTGCAGAAGCTACCGTACTCGAACTAGATGCGTTGGGTACTGCCAGGATAGTTGACGATACAACAGTCAGCTGTTTGGAGCTGACTGTATTGACACCTTGAGAGTCATTGTCTCCGCCTAGCTTGAAATTTATTGGTTGAAGCATTGGATTATTGGCATGATGAAGTGCGCGCATTGATTTGGAAGGACTGCTCGTAGAAAATCCATCTCCTGAAGACGCAGCAGATGCAATACCATTTCTGGTAAGCAGCGGTGACGGCGTTTCGCCCACCAAATGTGGATCTGAAGAATAGGGTGGTGTTTGTGGCCCCAGCAGGTCAATCGTATGGTGGCTGATATTAGGAGTTGAGGCATTAAGGGTTGTCGATATTGTCTTCTTACGAGTTCTTCCGTTGGGGGAGCTTATCCGAGAGTCTGAAGCGGGCCCAGCAGAGTGCGCATGCACTAATGTTGGAGGCTTATTGAGTTTAGGGAAAATATCAGTGTTTGACGATTGCTGGGTTCTGGAAGTGTTGTACGACGATTGAGAAGACCCGCCCAGCGCGACACCTAGTTTTGCTAGTCTTTCCATGTCGGGGATTTCAATGGTTGGAGAAGCAACTGGAAGCAGCTCCGGGAGAGTGATTGACGGCATCTGAAGACTTCCTAGCGCTGAAGGCTGGGTCAAGTCGTCCTTGGAGCCCTCTTCTTCAAAAAGGGATATCAAAGACTTTGGTACAGTGCTTGACTTCGTTCCGTACAGATTATCGTCGTAAGTCCTCTGCCTGGTAGCAGAATTTGTTGCCAGATGAATCCGAGACTCACCGATTGTGTCGTGCATTCTGGCGTACGAGCGATCGAGGTGAAGTGTACGGTCATTGACTGTGTCAGTATTTTCGTCACGCCATGATCCATCATGAACATCACCCTCATCATTGTCGAGATGAATATCATTTTCTATGATGTACTCCTTGGAGCTGAGAGAGTCAAAGTCCCATTGGACCTTTATGTCATCGTTTGAAGTTTCACTTTCATCTTCGACCGTATAGAATACAGACTCGCGCCTAGTTCTATCTCGCCACAATAAATATCTCGAGACTAGCTCTTTCAAAGTACCTGTCGGCAAGTTCTTATACTGCTTTATGAGTTTGCACTTTTGTAGGTCATCAGCAGAAGGTCTTTCATCGGAGTTTTCATCTAGACATAGGGCAATACATTCCTTCAAAGCGGCAGGGTACTCACGGCCTTCTAGACGCGGCGGCGTCAGCTTTTCGATCATGGTCATGGCCCAAGTGGCACCCTTGTCGCAATAGGGCGGATTACCCGTGGCCAACTCGTAGATTGTGATACCAAGAGACCAGATGTCGGCCTTTGCATTGTATTGTGCACCTTCACGGATGACTTCGGGAGCCATCCAGAAAGGGGTGCCGGCAATGGTCGTTCGTTTTAGCGAGTTTGCCGTCAACTGGGCGGCCACTCCAAAGTCACAGAGCTGCACCAGGCCATCCTTTGTGACAAGGATATTGGCGGCTTTGAGGTCCCGATGGATGACGCCCAACTTGTGCACGGCCAGGAGAGCTAGGAGCACCTCACGCACAATTACAGCTATATGCCTCTCTTCAAAGACGCCCGGCTTCAAGAGCGTTCGGAGCGACCCTCCCGCGCAGAAGTCCATGATTATCCAGAGCTTTGTATCGTTCAAGAAGGAGCCATGGTAGTGGGTAACGTTGGGTGTATTTTTAAGGGCGGCAAGAAATTGAATCTCGCGCTGCACATCTATCACCTCGTCGTCTTTGGTATCTAGTTCTAGCACCTTTATGGCCACCGCCTGGCGTGTTTTTTTATTGTAGCCCTTGTAGACCGTTCCGAACTTGCCCTGGCCGATGATTTTGGTGCGTTGATACGCAGCCACTGCCAGCATGACGAATAAGGAGGCAGGGACTTAAGAAGGGGGAGTGAGTAATTGTGTTGTCCGGTTTACGAATGTCTAGATCTAAGACTAGGAAGCACTAACTACAGTCGAAAACGAACACGAACGACCTCTGTTCGACGGGAAAAAGCGAAACTCTGGAAACTCCAAAAAGTCCGAAAACCAGATCGGGAAGAAAAAACGCAGCTAGGATGTTGCAGACGCCCAGAAGCCACGGTACACGGTTTTCGAACGGCGTGGATGGCAGAGAATAAGATGAAATAGGAACCAGTCTGGTGGCGGCCTGCGCAACAAGAATCAATTGCCGAAAGGCGAATCGCGGTTGTGGACGTTGAGATGGGGTGGGGGATTCTTGAATGGGTCAAGGCGTAGCCATGCGAGATTGAGTGTGGGTATGTTTAGGTGATGGAGTAGGTATATGGAGGGAGTAGGGGTGCGGCTCAGGTTAGGGAGGAAACAGAGCGAGGGAGCGGAGGGAGGGAACTGTGCGGGATGGTGGGGGAGGAGATACGGAGGGAAATTGGAATTGATTTTTGTGCTTTTGATTTGGGGGACAAATTGGGAGGGCGTGAATGTGGCGATGGGTATGTCTGTTATCGTTATGGCTACATTACCTACTGCATCAGATGAGTGGTATTGGTGAATGGTGTTGGTGGTGTAAGCGAGCGGGAACCATAATTCTGAATTTCTGGATTTCTGATTGTGTCAGAAATTGAACTATTTTCCAATTATAAATTGTAGGTGGCTTCAAGTGGTATCGAGAAGGATACTGGTGTTGTTTCAGCTATGGTCTAGGTGGATTTGCTAGTGCAATCTACTCACAATAGAGTGATAGGATCGCCAGATACACAGAGACAGAGTTGCCAGAAAACATGTGCGGCTGCAAAATCGCTACTAATTTTCAAAATCCGCAATTATCGAAGACCTTGCAGCGTACGTAAATCACACAGAAACATACATGGTCACAGGTGTTTGTGAACTTTCCCCTGAAAGATAATCCATCGAGAAGCTCACCTTTCAATTCCACTGTAAACCTCCAAATCGTTCCAAAAAATCAAATGGGACATGTCTTCCAGAGTACATTGGAAGCTTCTGGAACCAACAAGATCACCCAATATCTCGAGCGCGAGTCCAGCACCAGCAATTCCCTAAACTATTTTTCAAAACCAAATTTATCCAAATAATTTTTCTTTCCAAGCAGTTCTTTCTTCCATTCATACATCCAATCACCTATTCTGACTCATCCATCTATCACACTCTTCCTAATGGCTGAATCCAAACCAAAGAGATATGCGTTGTTGGCGCGTGACACCAACGAAACCAAAATCCAGATCGCGGTCTCGTTAGACGGTGGCTTCATTTCCATCGAAAACAGCATCTTTCCTAACAGATCAGTGGAGGAACATGCCTCTCAAACCTCTCTGAGCCAGGTGATCAACGTCCAAACTGGAATTGGCTTCTTGGACCACATGTTGCACGCATTGGCCAAACACTCTGGCTGGTCCTTGATTGTGGAATGTATCGGTGATTTGCACATCGATGACCACCACACGGCGGAAGATGTTGGTATTGCCTTGGGTACGGCGTTCCACAAGGCCTTGGGCCAAGTCAAGGGTGTCAAGAGATTTGGCAGTGGCTTTGCTCCTTTGGACGAGGCGCTTAGTCGTGCTGTGGTCGACTTGTCCAACCGTCCTTACGCTGTTGTTGAGTTGGGCTTGAAAAGAGAGAAGATCGGTGATCTTTCATGTGAGATGATTCCACACGTCATTGAGAGTTTCGCCCAGGGTGCTGCTATTACCTTGCACGTGGACTGTTTGAGAGGTTTCAACGACCACCACAGAGCCGAGAGTGCTTTCAAGGCCTTGGCTGTGGCCATCAAGGAGGCCATTTCCTATACTGGAAACAATGACGTCCCTTCCACCAAAGGCGTTTTGTTCTAGAGAGCGAAAAAACAGCCACACAATGTATTTATAAATTCACGGGCTTTGGTCAAGTCATTCAATGATACCCAACCATCAAGACCATCATCAGTCAAGCTCATTCCATACCAATAAAAAAGACAATTAGAAATTAGAAATTACAAACTACAATCCCTAATCTACAAAAATTATTTCATCGAGGTTCTCGGCTATTAGACGCATTGCCCCATCTCACACATACCTCATCTCATCTCTGCTCATCGCACCCCGGATTATCTATACCATGAGACGATTCTCCACACTAAGCGTCGTTAGAGCGGCAAAACAATCCTTTAAGAGTCGCAGTCGCCCTCAAGAAAGTGACAACTTCGAGAAACATTTCTATGGCTCTGGATCAAAAGAGCCCGAGAAGAAAAAGATATGGGACGAACTCAACATCTCCAAACACGAGTTCTTCATCCGGAAGTATGGCAACATCACTCCAGAAGAGAGAAAAAAGTTAGACGAAAAAGTTGCTAGACAACGTCGTCTTCGAGAGGAACGCCGGAAGCACGAGTTGGGTGAAGATTACAATAAGCCTAAACCACGCACGGTGCTCAATCCACTAAGCGAATACATTTACGGCACCCACCCTGTCATTTCTGCTTTACAATCCGGTAAAAGAGACGCATTCAGCACATTGTATATATTTAACCCAAAGGAGAAAGCTGAACAAATCCTTGACTTGGCAAAGAAGTATGGCTTGAAAGTCGTTGAAAAGAAGAGTAAAGGCGAGATGAACATGTTGAGCTCAAACGGAGTACACAACGGAGTGGTCTTGGAAACCAAAAAATTGCAGATTCCGCTGATATCATCGCTCGGCGCAGACTTTGATGGCGAAGCAGGAACTTACGCACTCAAAACCTACGTGGATTACGAGAAAAAGGTCACTGTTCAAAAAAACATCGTGCGTAATGTGCAACCGGGAAATAATAAATTTCCTTTGGGTGTATTTGTTGATGGTGTGACAGACCCAATGAACTTAGGAAGCATAGTTCGTTCTGCATTTTACTTGGGCGTTGACTTTTTGGTAGTTCCTGAATTTGACTCTGCCCGTTTGGGTCCAGTTGCGGCAAAGGCCTCTGCAGGTGCTCTTGATTTGATGCCGATTTATAAGGCAGACTTGCCATTGCAGTTCTTGGACAACTCGCGGAAGAACGGATGGTCCATTGTCACTGCCAGTGCCGAGCTGAGTGAGCAGCAACTCGAGGACCAGAAAGAGAAGCACAAACGTCAGTTGTCGGCACGCACTGCCGATCCATCTGAACTCCCACTGATTCTCAACCTGACGCCAACTTTGCTCATTTTTGGTAGTGAAGGAGCAGGAGTGCGCACCAATGTTAAGCTTCGATCTGACTTCTTGGTTGGTTTGAGCAAGGGCCGCAATGACGATCAGCTCGTTGATTCATTGAACGTCGGCGTCGCAGCAGGACTCATGATCGCCAAATGCGTAGAACAGTAAATTGTACATAGCTAAGTGAACTAAAAAAATAAAAGTTTAGTTCAGGATTTCAAAGGGTATACCTCGTATTTCTATTTGCCTCTCGGTATTCTTGTTGATTATTAAACTACGTGAGATAAGCATCGCGTGCAAAAATCTAGAACAAAGGTATTGGAACACATCGATTCAACATTTTCACAGTGGAATTGGGCGCCCGCCTCAGTTTCTTTCCGCTCTCGTATTGTAGTCAGTTCGAAGGCGCGGCGCATAATGCGCACCGTTATACGTCAAAACAAGCGGACATACATACACCCGCCCACGGTTTCCAAACATGATTATGATTTGAACATATGCAAATTCATAGCTTGATTCAGAGAAGAATTTTGCATTCGAGCACCGATTCCATATTAATGAAGAGCATCGTTCTGAAATTTCCAATCATCTCATTTGAAATGTTGGTGCAGACCAAATCCATCAAGACCATCACCATGTGCAGCCCAATACATGTATGGAACATGAAACTCATTCTAGATTGAGTGAAATTCTTCGGCATACAAAATAACCAAGAAACCGACCATGCAACATATTTTGATCCACTTCTTATCACCATGCAACCTATTTTGATGCTTTTCTCATCGCATCTTATCAGTAAGTCCTCGTAGATGCATAATCAGATCCAAACACAATCTCGATTCTGCAGGAAAGTCACAACCCAACCTTTCGATACAAGTATTTGCAAGTATTTTTACACAACAAAAATGCGACTAACTCTACATCTCCTGTATGCCATATTTGCGTTGTTGTGACTACGGCACTAGATGTAGGCGACCACATGCTCTTGGTCGATTTCACAGTCCGGTTGCAAATCATAGCCTAATGAATAAGAGACAGGACCATATGTCAACCCCGCGGCTACCGTAAATGAAAAATAGGCAATTCCTTTAAAAGGTGGAATGATCCGCTCGGATTCCTATCCATTCGCAGCAATATTTTGTAAACCGCTGTGTTGCCCAACAATTCGTTTGACCTCGGTTCCTCAATTGCCTAATCTTAGCGATAAGCACTAACGCGGACACACAAAATTAAACACATTTTAAGTGTACTCCTTTTTTTGACACAAATTTCTAAAGATGAAAGAAATACACTTGGTTGTGCTTGTACATGGAATTTGGGGCAATCTGAGCCACATGGACTATTTGGCCGACCAAATCCAAAGAAAGTGCATTCCGGAAAAGAACTCCGAAACACTCATAGTGCACAAAACTGGCTGCCACTCAGGATATTTGACCTGCGATGGAATTGACGTCAACGGCAAACGTATTAGCGACGAAATTGTGGCTACTGCCGACTCCTTCAGTACTGAGGGCTCAAAGGTGGTCAAATTCTCTCTTATCGGATACTCACTTGGAGGCCTAGTATGTCGGTATGCCTTGGGTATTTTGTACAATGACGGATTCTTTGAAAAAATAGAACCGGTGCACTTTGTGACCTTTTGCACTCCTCATGTGGGAGTACTCAACCCAGGCAAGTCATTGTCATCTCGCGTGTACAATTTCATCGCCCCGTATGTGCTAGCATCGACTGGCTCGCAATTATTTCTCACGGATCGCAAGGTTGTCGGAGAGAAAGAGTACTTGCCTTTGTTGCAGTGGATGGCTGACCCGGCGTCGAAATTCTACAAGGCGCTACTGTTGTTCAGTAGCAGAACGTTGTACGCAAACGCAATCAATGATCGCCGCACGAGCTGGTACACTGCTTTTGTTTCTGGTCTTGATCCATTTAATTCGATGGTAAACGAGACGCTTAGCGCATATTCTCTCCAGTACATAAGCGGATACGAGCCAACGATTGTCGACTTCTCCAAGCCAATTGAGTTCAACAAAGTGAGTCGCGAAGCACCCGCTAAATTTTCGCCGGGCCGTTTGGCTTACAAAGGATATGTCTGGCTCAAAGTTGTCGCTTCGCTTGTGTTCATTGCTCCCTTGTACTCTTTGTACGTGGTGTTCAATAGCATTCACCAGAGAGTCAAGATGAGTATCAGACTAAAGCAATTTGCTCGAGAAAGTGCAGACAGTCTCAAGACATTGTATGAGGCTACTGCTATTGACGACCTGGTGAGTTCCTCATATGCTGTCATCGAGAGAGACAACGATAGCGACAAGGATGAAATCGCAAATTTTTCTGACAGATTCCAGGACCAAACTGAGATGTTTGTGGATTCCATCTACAACGCGCTCAATAGTGCCAGCTACTATGACTATCACTATAGTGTGGTGAAGTCAAGCAAAGCGGTAGAGGAAAAGAAACCGATACTTGAGCCAAAGGCACCTGTCACCCTCAAGGGTAAACTCGCCGTTGCAAATTTCAAAGTGAACTTGACCAATCCTCAAGAGGAGATTGTCAAGGAATTTAACAAGTTGAGCTGGAATAAGTATCCAGTTATTATCAGAAACACGAAGGCCACTCACGCAGCGATGATTCACAGACATGATGACCCTACATTTAAAGAAGGGAAACTTGTTGTAAATCATTTTGTGACTCACGTCTTCACAGTCTAAATGGCAGCTTTTCTTCAATTCAAACATACATACACTCTATCGGGACTCTTTACAAATACATTATACCAATTCAACGTAGTTTGCTGGGAATATTCCTGTAGCGCCATTCACACGTCCTGTCCACCAGTCATCTGTAGTATCAGACTTCTTCAAGATATCTATGAAATCGCCCTTCTTGAAAGGCAAGTCACCCGACTGTTCTCCCTTAAATGTATAGAGGGCAATGGCTTGGTATGAGTTGGTCTTGGCAGCGCCTCCGAAGTCAGGCTTGGAGTATGCAGCGGAGGATTTGACGTTTCCAGGACTAGACAACTTGGTCTTGTTGAGTTTGCCGCTCAAGTTGTCCACCTCTCTGTCTCTTCCACCACTGTCATATATTCTGTCCTCCCATGTCAGGTGTCTATCTTTTGTAGCAGATGCACCATACGAGCTACGAGAGGTATGTGCGCTAGGACGGTCGTATTCATCATCTGAGTACTCGTCATCCGAGTAGGCACGTCCACGGGAGTGGGCTCTGTTTCTTCCTGAGCTTTGTCTATTCCTGTTGGAAAACTCCGAATTGGAATCGGAAAACTCATCGGGGACATCATCGTAGTAGTCGTCACTATAGTATCCGTCCTCACTAGGGACAGTGAACACTCGGCTCTCTAAGACTCGCATGAGCGGCTCGCACGCAGGCGGAGTGTCGACCTGCCCCGACAAAATATTGCGAGCCTTACAATTGTTTCCGTAGAACTTTCTGTTGGCCTCTCTGCGCTCGACAATGGCTGAACCCTCCAAAGACACACCCGCGAACAAACCCTTGGTTTTGGAGTAAGCAAAGACAGCCGAGACAGACTTCAACGACGCCGTACCCGCAGCCTCAGCGTTACGACCCAACGGGCCAGCAGCAATGGACAAGTTGGTTCCAAGGGTGACGGAGCCCATTTGCGAGAACGACTCCACGGCAGATTTGGTGTTCAAGATGAACACAAAGTCGGTGAGCTCGGCACCGATCTGGCCACCGACACCAGCACCCGCAGTGACAATGGCCGACGGAGGAGACCAGGTCCCGTCTGGCAATCTGGCCACAACAACTCCCGAGCCGGCTCTACCGGAGAATAGAAAACCAGCTTTCAAGACAGTGATAATGGCAAGCCCTTTGGCGTTGCGCAAGACTTCCGGGGGAATAACATCATTTGGGCCAGCCAATTGATTCGGTTTGACAAAGCTGGCAAGCACTTTGGCCGCCTTTCTGTTTGGTTAGTTTAAAGTCAAAAGTGATAGGGGGCATAGAGAAGAGAAAATAGAGTAGAAAGAAAAAGTTTTGAAGGTCAGGGGGACCGGGGACTATTTATAGTGGAACATACTTGGATTCGCTTTTCAAACTGCGCGGAATTGGATTATTTATTCCCATGGTTGGTGGATGGAGTAGGTAGTACGGGGTTGTCAGTTGCCGGCCGGTATATACCTACGTCACTGTGGGTAGTGTAAGGGTATAGGGACGTGGAGGTGTCGAAAAAACAGTAAAAATTAGGTGGAGACGATAAGGTGTTATTGATGTTAGCTTAATTGAATTAAATTTTTACTTGGTTTCTTCGCTTTAGCTTTGGACTAGGTTCCGCTGTTGGGCTAGTTGAATCGCTTACTAAAGCCAGTACTTGGTAGTGGTAGCTGGTAAAGGACCGGAGATAAGGAACGACGCGACAAGGAAGCGATAAAAATAGCTTTTCAATCAAAAACTTCAGTTCATTTTACGATCACTTATCAAAAAAACTAGTGGTCCGGGTTTGTCTTCCCTGTTTTTGACATGTTTGTATGGTCATATTTCGGAGAGGTATCACTGAGCAGATAAGACTGTGAACTGTAAGAAATGAAAGAAATCTCGGTTTTTCACAAGTCAATTGAACCCAATCTTGTAGAATTACAAAGTAGGTTTCACCTGCATTGTACTGTCAGCACATTTGCAACCGTATTCGAGGACCTCATTTTTGCATGTCCCAGCTGTCATAGTCAATCTTGCCCGGCACCAATCTGCAACTTCAACTGATTTTGCAGAAAAAGACCTCAATAAAATAAATGAACAATTTTCTGAACCCTTCTTTCCTTCCAAGTTTGCCACCGCCCTCTCTTTCTTATCTTGCTATACCCGCAACCAAGCAGATAGCCTCCCACTATCCACGATAACACACCACAATTGAACAAATGTATTTTCCAAATACCTCACTTCTACAAAAATAAACAGAACCAAATTTCAAATCTCCGAAAAATCTCACATATTCATTCCCTCCATATATATCTTTGGTCTCCCATAATCTTCCGCTCACGTGACACCCTCCCCCGACTGGAAACACTCCAACCCTCTACCACTGATTATCTAAACCACCCATTCCCCCTCTAATACTTTCCCCCCGCGCGTCGCGTTTCTCCGTGGATCACTGCCTTCAGCGTCTAGTTCTGGCTCCCTGGCTATAAATACCGCGCCTTTCCCGTCTTTTCCCCGGCCACTTGTGCCCTTTTTTTGGCGTGCTTTTGTCCACTCTCGACCTCTCCCCAAACCAACCTCTCGGCTTCCCTCCGACTCCAACCATATCCTCTTAAAATGGGTGCTTGCTGCGGCTGTTTGTCGTCGTCAAGCAGTGACAGCAAGTTCCAGGTCGTGTTGGCCGATAACGAACGTGAGGCCATCTCCGCACTTTTGCAGTACTTGGAGAACCGCTCGGATGTGGATTTTTTCAGCAACGGGCCCTTGCGCTCGTTACTGACCTTGGTGTACTCCGAGAACATTGACTTGCAACGAAGTGCTGCTTTGGCCTTTGCCGAAATCACAGAGAAGGATGTCCGTGAGGTCAACCGTGATGTGTTGGAGCCAATCTTGATTCTTTTGCAGTCCAATGACACCGAGGTGCAGCGTGCAGCCTGTGGCGCTTTGGGCAACCTTGCTGTCAACAACGAAAATAAGTCTTTGATCGCCGAGATGGGCGGTATCGAACCGCTTATCCGCCAAATGATGTCTCCAAACATCGAAGTCCAGTGCAATGCCGTGGGCTGTATCACCAATTTGGCCACCCAAGATGAGAACAAGTCCCGCATCGCCAAGAGCGGTGCGTTGATTCCATTGACCAAGTTGGCCAAGTCGAAGGATATTCGTGTGCAAAGAAATGCCACCGGCGCATTGCTAAACATGACCCACTCGCTTGAAAACAGACAAGAATTGGTCAACGCCGGCGCTGTTCCTGTCCTCGTGTCTTTGCTCTCTAGCGACGATGCCGACGTTCAGTACTATTGCACTACCGCCTTGTCAAACATCGCGGTGGACGAGCTGAACAGAAAGAAATTGGCTGCCACAGAACCAAAATTGGTTGGCCAGTTGGTTGCTTTGATGGACTCTCCGTCTCCGCGTGTGCAATGTCAAGCCACACTCGCCTTAAGAAACTTGGCTTCCGACTCGGGTTACCAAGTAGACATTGTTAGAGCTGGCGGCCTACCTCACTTGGTCCAGCTCTTGACGTGTAACCACCAGCCCCTTGTTTTGGCTGCTGTCGCCTGTATCCGTAACATTTCTATCCACCCACTCAATGAGGCCCTTATCATCGAAGCCGGCTTCTTGAAACCCTTGGTCGCTCTTTTGGACTACAATGAGCTGGAGGAAATCCAATGCCATGCCATTTCCACTTTGAGAAACTTAGCCGCTTCAAGTGAAAGAAATAGATTGGCTCTTTTGAACGCAGACGCCGTCAAGAAGTGCAAGGAGTTGGTTTTGAAGGTGCCATTGTCAGTGCAACTGGAAATCTCCGCATGTTTTGCAATCTTAGCTTTGGCTGACGATTTGAAACCAAAGTTGTATGAGAGTCACATTATCGATGTCTTGATTCCATTGACTTTCAGTGAAAATGGAGAGGTATGTGGTAACTCTGCCGCAGCCTTGGCCAACTTGTGCTCTAGAGTCTCCAGCGAGCATGAAGATTACATTCTTGATAACTGGACACAGCCAAACGAAGGTATTTATGGATTCTTGATCAGATTTTTGCGTAGTGGAAGCGCCACTTTTGAACATATCGCATTGTGGACAATCTTGCAATTGTTGGAGTCCAACAACAATGAAATTCAAGCATTGATTAAAGAGAATGAGTCTATTTTGTCTGGCATCAAAAATTTGAGTGAAAGCCAACAGGGAAGCGGTGTTTCTAGCAGTACTGATCAAAATGAGTTCGAGGACCCTAAAGTGGAATTATTTAACTTGACTCAACAAATTCTACAGATTTTGGGTTGAATTTTGCAATCATTTCCAGCCACATACATTAATATCAAACTAAATAAATACTTGTTAATTATCTTTCAATCGCCCATGCGACACTTGTGACACTTATGCATTGAGTAGTTCAGGCTCATTGCTATGTATTTTTCTCTTTTCTTCTGTTGCTTCTACTCCGTCTGTAGATTTTGAATTATTCAAAGGAGCTTTCGAGTCGATCGTAACATGCTTGAGTTTGTCAATGAGTTCTTCGTCCTCCGATTCGGCCTTATTGGTGTCTGGCTTAGAAATCTTCTCATCCTTCTCCAATTGTGCGAGTTCGTTTTCGAGTTCTTCTTCGTCAACGCCAGATGCGAGCATCAAAGCGTCCGAAACCTCGCTAGTCAAGGCCATTTCGCCTTCGAGCTCGACGGCAATTGTGTCGACTTCGTCCAAAGAAACTTGCTTGTTCAACAGGGCCAAAGCCGACTTCGAGTTCTGGAGTGTTTCCATCAATGCAATGTTAGATTTCGCTTCGTCGATTTTGTCTAGCACCTGGACGAGCTGCAAATGAACATTGGTCGAGTTACTGAGAGCCTTCTTCAAAGCAGATTTCCGAATGAGCACATTCTTCAATCGATCTTCGGAAGCTTGAGATTTCACAAGTTGGCTCAATCTGCCAGGAATCTCGCGGTCGAGTTTCTCCTCCAAGAATGCAATCCGCTTGGCAACACTACCAATGTTCTCCTTCAATTTGATCACAGCAACGTCGTCTTCGGTGACTGTTTCGTTTTCGCCGAGCTTCAAGTACACGGCCAGAGCGTCCGCTGAATCTCGAAGTATGGCTATCTTCCCTGTATCTCTACATAGATATAGCATCATCGCTTGAACATCCTCATCGGACAAATGCAGATTGAGTCTACGCACTGCGTCCGCAAACAGCTGCTCACTAAATAACTTTGCAGATATGACACCCTTTTGAGCCACCTCCAGTGTAAGCTTTGTATGTATGTCAGTGCTCACAGATACCAATCTACTCCGGTCGATAAACGCATCGGGAACTACACCAAGATGCTGTTTCAGGGAATATATACTCAACTTCACCAGGCTCCACATCCCCACTGCCAATTTCACCGGGGAAAAGTAGTCCAATACCCGTCTAGAGGTGACCACATTGTGTTCCTTATAAATACTCAAGGGCACGTAAGTCCCTTTGCGGATTTCCTGATTTAGTGTTTCTGCGAGCGACTTGGGCTCGCCATAGACCTTATTATGAAACGCAGCGGCCAATTTCGAGCCAGGAAGGGTGATGCTTGACCCGAATGTATGTAGACGCAACGAAGTATCTAGAAGCGCCACCCAGGCATCATGGTTGGCTTGGTATCCTTCGGGGTTGATTTCCTTTAGGTGGGAGAAATCACTGTAGAGTGAGGGAAGGCGAGAGTCTTTGAATTGGGGAACTTCCGAGAATGGTTTCTCCATACTAGGGTGTATGTAGGTGGAGCTAGATAAGATAGTACATAGATATAGTAGATGCATAAAATTGGTCACATTAGATACGGGCTCGCTCGAGACAATTTACTACCGGGTATAAATATTAAAATTGGATATATACTTTTGGTGTTCGGTGATGCGTGTGGAACTATTGGTGAGTCTCTCTCAGTAGATAAGCTATAGATGAGATGCCTCCCATCGCTATACGACACATATCGACGAATCAAATACAATTAGTTGATGTTCAAGTTTTCAAGCAGCATCTCGATCTCGTCTCGCAACGCATCCACAACATCCAAAATAGCGTTGGAAGCAGGCGAGTCCGCATACTGGTCAAAGAAACACTCGCCATTGTCACACGCACGGCCAATCCGAGGATCTAGCGGCACAGACCCCAAAAACTTGAGCCCGAGCTCCTCGCAGAGCGCCTCTCCACCACCCGTGGTGGGCTTAAAGATCTGCGACTCGCCCTGGCAGCTGGGACACACAAAGCCCGACATGTTCTCCACCACGCCCAAGATCTTGATGCCCGCTTTGCGACAAAAGTCAATTTCTTTTCGGACATCGAGGAGTGCGACCTCTTGCGGCGTAGTGACTACCAAGGCCCCATCAATACCCGCATCCTTCATGTACGTCGTGACCGAGAGATGCTCGTCGGAGGTCCCCGGCGGCGTGTCCACGACCAAGTAGTCCAACCGTTCGCCCCAGTTGACGTCCTTCAAAAACTGCTTGATCAATCCGTTCTTCTTGGCGCCTCGCCAGATGATGGCCGCATCTGGATCCGGAAGCATGAACAGAATCGACATGAGACCCAAGTTATCCAGCGCATACACAGGCGACCACCCGGAGTTGGACTGGTGCACGGTCTCGCCCTCGGCACCCAACATGCGTGGAAGAGATGGGCCACAGATATCTAGGTCCATGGCTCCCACCTCTAGTTCTTCGTCTGCGGCCAACGCCCACGAGAGCATCGACGTGAAGGTCGATTTGCCGACGCCGCCTTTCCCCGAAAGGACCAAGATCTTGTGTTTGATGTTGCTGAGGTTTTCGGTGATCACTGCCATGTCTGGGTCCGGGCCCTTCGGAAGCGACTCGCAGATTTGTTGATTGGGACATCCGGCGCAGGCGTCACCCTTACCGGCGTCTTCAGACTCGGGGCCGGGACAATGTTCTGGTTCTGGGGCTTTGAGCTCGGGTTTTTGGGATATTAGCGTGGTCATAGTGTAGAAGATATGTGATGAGATATGTGAGCTTATGAGAGAGGTTAAGGGAAAGAGTTGGTGGTTTCTCTAATTTATAATATGTATGATATGTGAAACCGTATTTCAGTTATTGTTTCCAGTAGTTGTATTTAAGGATGTCGGGGTTGATGCCGAAAAGAAGGTGCAAGTAGTTCTATATTACAAATCACACTGCTCAGGGTGCTCAGATATATAACGGTTTCAGGGTGCACGGGTGCACATACCCACACAGAACCTTGATCCAGCACTAAGCAGCCGCCAAGCGCGAGGTCAAATATCTTTTTTCGTTCTCGCCAAGCTTGAGGGAAAATAATTTGTCATCGAGGTTGCTGAATTTTTCTCCGCTTGCGAGAGCTAAATCGGCAATTCGGCGAGACATCACCTTGAATGCGGTTTTGGCTGCAAATGTGTTGGGCACAGTTGCAAGTGCAATGTTGTCCAATAGGAACACAATATCCTCATTTGCAACTTGAGAGCTTTCCTCGTAGGACTCCAAAACCTCAAAGTATCGAGCGAACAAGCCGGCGCCTTGGTTCCAACTTGTGATTATCAGACCCTGACTAGGGAACGCCTCGATAAGGGATAGGAGTCGAGAGATTGAGGAAGTCGCATTTTCAACCACGGTCATTGGACCAAGCTCGTTAACTATAACCTCGTGCGCTTCATCCCATAACTCTGCGGTGGCCAAGGCTTGGCAGCAGCCCCAGAAATCGTGCTTTTGGCGCTTCTCTATGGAAATAGCCTCGTAGATCAAACCTCTAGGTACCTTGAGTACTGTGACAAGGAACTTTTCGTCATCTCCGCCCTCTTGGTTTAACTTATCCACGTTTGCAAGCACGATTTGCCTTATCAAGTCATGGGCTTCGCCAGCACTGTTCATTGATGCAGCTACGGCAATAGCCTCCTTCCATAATCCAGCACTTTCAAGCTCAGCTACGAGCTTTTGCGTCACTGAATCACAGTCATGACTGGCTTCTGAATGCAATTTGGATGCTTGATACATAATCCACTTGAATTTCAAGCTCAAATTAGAGCGAGCGAGATACGAAGCCGCGTCTCCGATCAAGTTTCTCTTTATGTAAGAATAGATACGGAATATCTCCTGAAGATCTCCGGAGTCTAGACTATCGACCTTCTCCTGTGTGACCGTATCAATGGTCTCGCTATTCGAGCCATAAAAGATCTTCAATGCTAAGGAGAGATTTTTGACAGGCTTTTTTGAGAGTTGGTCATACTTGCCAGCAAGCAATCTGTGGATATCAACAACTGCTGTAGGTATGAGGCTCGTTGCTTGAGCATCGTTCCAAGAATCAAGCTGGCCGCTAGCCAAATTCTTTACTGCGCTGTCATTCGAATCGATGAGAGTAATGAGAGAGGCTAAATGAAGATTTTGCGACTCAATTGCTTTCTCAACTGCCTTCTTTATCTCACCACAACAAAGGTACTCGAAAATGGCATCCAACAGATCAGAAGATTTAGAGGGGTGAAGAGCTTCGTAATGCTTCCGGAACCAAATTGCAAGCAATGATTTCTGGTGATTACTCTCAAGACGTTTGACTAGTGGTATATTGCCCAAGTCAACATTAGAATATTCTGGGATGCCTGATATATTCTTGGGGTCCAAAAGAATCGAGGCTAACTCAAGCAATTCATGATCTTCGTCGTTGACCAAAACTTTTGAAAAAGTCTCAAAAGTAATGTCTGCGCTGAAGGACAATTGTGGAAATCCGTTTTTTCTTGCTTCGATTTTAGAGTTAATCATGATACTCTGGATTAGTCTGACTGCCGCATTCTTATCAATACTTATTAATGGTTTTTCAGTAATTGACAGCAATTTCTTCTCCTTGAGAGGTGTGGAGGCCTGACCCAAATCCACAGGGCCCTTACTGATATCCGCAAATAAAATCTCATTGACGGCCTGAAGTGCCAGCTTTTCTTGGTCAATGACTGTAGTTGGAGCCAACGCAGAATCAATGTCATTGGCTAACTCTAATTGCAAGATCCAATCCTTTGTGGATGGGATCGAGGGCGAATACTTTACCATCTCAAAGGCTTTCTCGTCTTCGATATCAGGCTCGTAGGCCTTCTCATCTACAAGATCATCAAATTGGGCAGATGAGGGCATTGAACTGACGATTTGCTTGAGGTAATCGAATTGCCGAGGCTCAGCGGGGAGAAAAGCTTCTCCAAAGTTTTCCTGAAGACTTGCGACTTCACTTTCAGAGTCGGATTCAACTGTTATATCACTGGCATTGCTTGCAAGTACTAGAGCCGATTTTCCCTCTTTATAGTGATTGATTTCTTGATTGATCTCGTTTCGCACAATTTGTTGTTTCAGTTGCAAGGAAACATCCGGTCTTTCGGAGGCAATAGTGGTGTCGAATAGCCATCCACCGGGTAATGCGCTTGTTTGTCTTTCGATTTTCTGCCTTTTCAATTCGTTTCTGTATTCGGAATTCTCATAAAGCTTGGTATATGTGTCATTTGCCTCGTCTTCATGAGCGTCTTGCTCCTTCTTCAAATCTCTGAGGCGCTTGGTGTCTGGAGCTTCATCTGCTTCTTCCTCACCATCATCAATGAGGCCCCAGACTGAGAAATGCTTGACTTTGAATGTCCAGTTGAACAGAATCGGATCATATGTAATAAAATCCATACCAATGATGTTCTGAAGTCTTTTAATATGATCCTCCACGGTTCGGTTAGATGTTGGTGGCGCTACGAGAGTAATAGTAGCAGGAACATTAAGCTCACATCCCATGGGTGGGGACTCAACCTCGGGGTCGTCGTACGCCCGGACGATGGTTTTATCTATTTTAATAATTTTGCCAAAGAGTTCGTTTTGAATCTGGGTGAAGTCTCCATCGCATCTCTCATAAAGCTGCGACAAATCTACCGGGTAGTTGTAAGCAATTTGTCCATGACCAACACGACCCACGATGAAATTAAAAACGGAGGCAAGTTGGTCCGTCGGGAGCATGGAGAGTTCTTTGATGGAAGGAGAGCAGAAATAGCCATCTGAGTTTTCGAAAAGAGGAGCTTGCTTTGATTTTGGTTCGCTTGCCTGCTCAGGTTGGGAGAACAGGTGGTTACCTGCTGCAATGTGCTTGACAGGGGCCTCTTTTTCGTCTGCGCTGGATTCTTCGTCAGTCAAAATATTATTTTGATATGCGAGAGATGTCAATGGTTTTGCAACACGCCTGCGTTTGGATGTGAGCACTTTGTTTGCATCAATTAAGTCAAAACGAGACGGTTTTGATTTGATAACCAATTTGCGAATATCACCCACGTTTCTGTTCCCAAGTTTAAGAGACTGAGAGTGAGGACGTTTCTTACCAATGCTATAATCGTCATTTCGAATTTGACTGTGCTCAGTTGCATAATTCTGTTGTGTGAAGATACCCATGAATTTCGCCGAGTCCTTTGTGGACTTAGTATTTGCAGGAGCTCTAAAGATGTTAAATGTCTGTGCTAGTTTCCCTAACAATGAAGACTTCTTCGGTTGAGGTTTGACGTCTGGCTGGGACTGCCTGCGCTCAAGAGTAGAACTCTTTGCCTCGAAGAGGGAGCCTGTAATAGATTGCGGCATGACATTTGCTGTTTTGTTAATCGACGATATGGTTGTATCGGATTTGTATGGATCAGCATTAGAAATGGAGTTAATCGCGTTGGAACCTTGTCCAGCCATGTTGTTCGATGCAGAGGAGTTACCAAAGAGGCCACCGGAGTTTGCGCTGCCAAAGAGTCCACCGGATTGATTATTGGTGCTATTTCCGAAAAGCCCGCCAGATTGATTATTCGAAGTGTTTCCGAAAAGTCCGCCAGATTGTGCTGTGTTTGCACTACCACCGAATAAGCCACCAGTAGCAGGTTTATTGGTCGAAGACGCAGAGTTTCCGAACAAGCCGCCGGATGGGGCAGCACTGGCTTGAGGCAATCCACCAAACAAATTACTGGTGGTGCTGGTGGTGGCAGGCTTGGATCCCCCAAAGAGGGAGTTTGCTTGAGTATTAGAGGTGTTGTTACTGTTCCCAAAAAGACCACCGGCGGGGTTTGAACTTGTCGCAGCA
Organism: Australozyma saopauloensis; assembly: GCF_035610405.1. Lineage (NCBI taxonomy): Eukaryota > Fungi > Ascomycota > Pichiomycetes > Serinales > Metschnikowiaceae > Australozyma > Australozyma saopauloensis. Next base: position 86,592 of record NC_086134.1, read on the forward strand.
GTGTTTGTGTTTCCAAATAAACCACCAGACGTGGTATTGGCACCCATATTGTTGTTGCTGTTTCCAAGGACACCGCTGCTCTGAGATGGTGTGTTCCCGAAAAGGCCGCCGGTCAGTGCAGTATTTGTGTTTGTATTACCGCCAGAATTACCAAAGAGACCGCCTTGTTGGGCATTGGAATTGCCAGAGTTTCCAAAAAGACCCCCCGTTGCAGTGGCATTGGCAGGTTTGGCAGCACTTGCAGAATTGCCAAACAAACCGCCGCCCAGCGCATTACCTCCCAAAGAAAAGGAGCTGCTCGAGCTAGGCTGCGCCTGTGCTGCTGAAGACCCAAATAACGACAGAGATGGGCCTGCAGAGGGGTTTGAATTGGCGTTGTTCAGTAACGACAGAAGATTGGCCATCGAAGACGATCTTGCGCCGAAACCGGGGTTTTGGGTGGTGTTACCGAAGAGGCCGGATGAGGTGGATTGGCTTTGACCAAAGCCGCTGGAATTGGCCCAGCTGGTGCCGCTACTCATTGGGGATTGTGGTCTGTTGATGTATGTAGTAGAAGATGGAAATTTACTGTGGGATGAGTACGCAGGACTGGAGACACAAACAATGATCTGGGTGAGATACTTGGGAGGGCGGGTGAAGTTTTTATCATTTTAATGTGTGTGATTACGTTTATATAATTTTTATTACTTTTGTTTCTTCTTTTGTTTGTGCGTTGTCTGGTATCTTTTGTGATGGGCTGTCCATGTAGGGAAAGACTCCGCTTAAGGTGACAACTTATGTTGACGCGTACAAGAAAAGTCAACTATTTTCACTTTAATTTATCCTATAATTATTCTTATGTACTATTCCTGCTTCTTCCATTCGTCCAGCACCTACTCAGACTTGACGGTAATCTTCATATGCTGCTCGGCGCAAAACCAAAACTTGTCAAACTTGCGCAAATGTGGGCGCGAGTTGTAGACAGCGTTTGGAACACCTACATCCACCACGTAATGAGTGATCTCTTCGCTCAACGAGCCATTATTGTATGCATGCACGAGTCCACTCAAGGGAAGTCCCATCGAGACAATGTACCTACTCTTGACCACGAGATGTGGCAGAGAGGCGGTTCCTGAGCCTCCATCGAGGCCCGAGGAAACATCCAACGAAAGAATGCGAGAGCTCTGCTTTGGCTCGTTGACCCAGTTCACAACCTGTGTGAGCGTAGCCATGCTTTCGGCGGTGTAGAAGAGATCCGACAATTGTCCCTCCAAGCCTTGCAAGCTGTCGATGATCAACTCGACAGGTGTGTCTAGCTTATGCAAAATGTCCAAGAGCTCGGCGAATTTGGCACTGACAACCTTGCCCCCGCACTTCTCGAACAATTGACACTGGTGGAGTGTCTCCCCATCGACCATTTCCTCGTTGATGACATATGCAAGCACACGAACACCGTGGTTGGTCAAATGTCTACCCAATGCAAAGGCTCTGCTGCTGCTGCGGCCGCCGCCAACAAGAAGAAGCACCAAAGGCGGCAAGTTGTGATTTTTTCTCTGGTTCAATCTGACAGAGCCTCCAAGGATCTTGCTCAGAATCAACAGGAACAAGTTGACGGCACAGACCTCGGAGAACGCCTTCTGGTCCACGCTAAAAGACTCAGTAGCAATGCGCTCGATCTCCAAGAGCTGCACGGGCGACGCGAGAGGAACAGCGGTAGGGTCGTCCTCGTAAGTGAACGAGTACAGCTGCTGCTCACGAGCCAAATGAGAGCCAATAGAAGGACCATTGGCAGCGGGCGCAGGCAGCGTGAGGCGCTGCGAAATGGAGCCGATGCTGTTCCAGTTATCCTTGTTCTGTCCCGAGAGAACATTCTCATCGTTGTCGTACTTATCGTTCACCTTGTTGAGACTGACCAACCTGTCCAGGGCATTGATGCTCTCGTTTTTCTGGAAGTCGGCAAACACAGACTTCTTATCGAACATGGCCAAGTTGGCCTGGAAATCGAAGTCGTCCGAGACCTTGATGTCGCCCACATCGGAGCCCCAGTCGGGCTGTTTCTTGGACATTTTGGGCGTGCCAACGCGCGAAATGGACTTGGACGAGCTCATCTGCATGGCCTCGCCCCCAATACCGCCGTGGACGTTCTTCTTTTTCGATTTTTCAGAGGGCAACGACACCACTTTCAAGTCCTTGACCAAGGTGTTCTTGTAGGACTTGTTCCCCAACGAGATCAGCGTGGAGTCCACGTTGGAGATGAACCCTTGCGACTCGGTGCCGTCTTTGAAATGTAGCACGACCTTGTAATTGAGAAACTCGGTCATGGTTGTTGTTCGAGTGTAGATGGTGGGGTTGAGAGTGAGTGCACCTGATCTGAAAAGATAGCAGAGTGCGGTATGATTTTTCAGATATGAGCAGATGGATTTTTGAAAGTTTTGTAACTTTTAGAGTTTTTGAATGAGACAGGAATTTTGAATAGATCCAGTAAAGTTTATTATTTCTGGATCGTCATGGGAAATTTCTGTGTTCACTTGAATGGTTTAGCGCAATGGTTCTACCAATAAATATTCACGACAAGTATTGAATGCAACTCGGATTCAATGGTTCAATGATGAAATTGCACAAACTTTTCAGTCCAACTGACCAATTTTGAAAAATCATCTTTGAATTTCCACTTCCCGAACTTTTGTGCACAAGACCCACTTTTGGCCTCACATCGCAGAGCCTATATTTTTCACTCACCTTACTCTCTTCAACACCTACCCTTGTACTTATTCACGCAATTTGGAATACCCCAGAGAAGAATAAAATTATTAATAGTGGAAAATACACAAAAAAAAACTTAATCACACATCCATTTTATCCCGTCTCCAACTCCACTTCCCCTATTGGGTTCCTCACTCCAGCGCATTCTACTATCGAACGTGAATCGCAACTACCTGCAGTGCGGTGTGTTTACGCCCAAGTCAACTTCAACACAACCAGTTCATTTTCCGCCAACACTACACTTCACGATGCCTCTTTGCGGTGGTGGCTCCAACACGAGTATGTGCCCTTTGTATTGTCCGTGTGCGATTTTTTTCTGCCTTTGACATGTCAGTGCCTGCTTTCCATGTACTTTGAGAGGTAGATCAATGGACTCTAGTTGGTAACAGAACAATTGCTCAGCTATAGTTTGGAATCACTTTTTTTAAAATTTAAACTTGTGTCACTTCCATGGTTCCCTCTCTTCATTGGCCAGTCGATTCTCTCACATCTTACACGTCTCTTGTTTACAATAACTAACCCTCAGTCCAACGTAAGATCGTCATTTTGGGTGACGGTGCTTGTGGTAAAACCTCGCTCATCAATGTCTTCACTAGGGGATACTTCCCGCAGGTGTACGAACCGACCGTGTTCGAAAACTACGTTCATGATATCTTCATTGATGGTCAGTCAGTCCAATTGTCTCTCTGGGACACCGCTGGACAGGAGGAGTTTGACCGGTTGAGAGCTCTCTCGTACGCGGATACACACTGCATCATGTTGTGTTTCTCCATCGACCTGCCCGACTCCTTGGAAAACGTCCAGCTGAAATGGGTTGGCGAGGTGGCCGACCACTGTGACGGTGTCAAGCTTGTATTGGTCGCCCTCAAATGCGACTTGCGTAATCTCGAAGAAGACCCACAGGCCGTAGAGGACGAATCGTTCAATCCATATGATCAACAGTCTCCAGGCAACGGTGCCGGTGCCAGACGGTTGATCACATATGAGGAAGGTTTGGCTGTGGCCAAAAAAGTAGGTGCTTTGCGTTACTTGGAATGTTCTGCTAAGAAGAATAGAGGTGTCAACGAGGCCTTCTCCGAAGCAGCCCGTTGTGCTCTTAACGCCAAGCCCAAGGGAGCCAGCGGCGAACAAAAGGAGAAGAGTTGTACCATCATGTAAACGATCCTGGCCGCAGCCCGTGCTTTCTTTCAAACATTGTTATTTCTACTTTCATTTTGCTCCCCGTGAACATTCTTCGGGCGAGCTCTATATAAAATATCCTCTAGAGGAGCCCATTCTAATCTATTCCCGGAAAGGACGGGTCAATAGCGACTTGCGCTCCTCCCATACGTCCTCCGAGCTTCCCGCTAACTTGTCTCTCATTAGCTTGTCCTTGTAGTATTGCTGAACCTTGGCTCTTCTTTCCATTTCCTTGGAATCTTTGGCCATCTTCTCGGCATCCATTCTCTTCTCAGACATCGAGCCGTTTTTGACCGCAAACCACAACTTTTTTCGCGCATCTTCGCAGAGATTGTATGTGCCATACCGGTAGTAGTTCCTCACCTGGCCACCGAGGCCAAAACAGGCGAGAACTTCATCGAACGCTGTGATGATAGACATGTCGGAGGGAAAAGAAGATATGTCGTTTTCTCTTACGGCTTCGTAGGCTCGCTTTCTTCTGGATTCGATCTGCAGCTCTTCATTGGTGAAGAGTGATTCTAGATCATCTAGTCCTTCGATTTGTGAATCTTTCATGTGTATTGTAGAATGAGTAGGAGATAATGTGGGGAGCTACTTGATCCGATAAGTGATCGTGCAAATTTATAGGAAAGACTTTGATTTTATAAAATTGTTTAAATGTCATTGTAGTTACTGATATTTGATATTTGATATTTGAGCCCGGTCTATTATTTTAGATTCAAAGGTGTGCTACTTAATGCAACTGTAATGTTAAAGTAGTCAAATTCCAAGACTGCGGCTGGATTCAAATCTTCACTAATTTAGAAATTGTGGCTACTTCTTATAAGTTTAGTTTTCAATTTTGTATTTATTGGGCCTTTATATCTAAATTTGGCGCCTCAGGCTCTAGGCTCTAAAATTAATCTGCCGACTGGTCTATCAATATGGCCTCTCAGCAATGAAAAGACAGCATTTCCTCTAACAATGGTCTCCACAACCTTACCTTGGAATTCCAGGCCGTCATATGCGGTAAGCTTGTTTTTGAAATAGGTCTGGTCGTTCTGAACAACATACTTCACTTGTGGATCGAAAATCAATAAGTCGGCGTCGTAACCCACAGCAATTTTTCCTTTCTTGTGAGAGAGTCCAACTTGTCTGGCGGTGTTCCACGAGCACCAGGTTGAAATCTCGGCAAGAGTTACTGGCGGACTGAGCTTTTGACCTTCTGTGAAGAGAATTGGCAAACCAAATCCAACAGATGAGATACCACCCCATGCAGAGAAAAAGTCACCTTTCTCTAAACCTTTCAAGTCAGGTGTACATGGCGAATGGTCAGATACAACAGTAGTAATGACTCCACTCCTCAAGGCAGACCACAAAAGCTTCCGGTTCGAGTCTGTTCTAATTGGAGGACAACACTTGAAGTGTGTGTGACAATTTGAGATTTTTTCAGCAGTAAGAGATAAATAATGGAAGCATGTCTCGGCGGTAATTGGCAATCCTTTGGCCTTGGCAGCTTTTATGAGAGGCACCGCTTCATGCGTTGCAAGGTGCACAATGTGCAACGGCACCTGAGGGTTTCTCAAGGAACAGTCGATTATCTCTGCAATAGCCGTAGTCTCAAAATTGTCAGGTCTCGAGGCCAAGAATGATGCATACAAGGTTGGATCCACGCCATCCAAGTCGTGATCTTCTTGCTGGGCCATCTTCAAAGGCTCATCGAGGTTTTGCAAGAATTTTTCCGAATCAAAGTCCAACGGCTTGGCTAATGGGCTCTGGTAGTTTGCGACTTCCTCGCTGTCGTGGTTTGGGTTTGCCAAACGAGAGAGTTTACCAAACTGCGGTTCAGAAGCTTGCAAGTATGGAGATTTGGCCAAAGCAGTAAGTTGGGCTTCTGTCAAATTTGATTCGAGTCTAGGAGTGCGCTGGGCCTTGATGTAGTCCTTGTCTGGCTTCTGAGTGCTCAATAGCTGGACTACTGGTTTGGGTGCTCTTGAAATGAAAGAAGCAGATACACCTAGTTCGAGGTCATCAATATTTGGGCCCATCAGGAATCCGTTCTCTGTACTATAGGACAGGGTGTCAGACTCATCATCGGACAAAGCAGCATCAATGGAGAACAGCGCGTGTCTCTCATTAGGTACTAGAACGGGTGTTCTACCACCTGTCTCGTCCACCAACACAGGCGGTTGGTGGGACTTGTGAGGTTGCATTTCTGCATGGAACATAAGCATGGTTTGGTACCCTTTCACTTTCTTCATAGCCTTCTTGATGTAGGCGGGCGTAATGGCAGGAAATTCGTCCACACCAGAGTCGATCATGAACCCCTTGAAACCTCTCACACCCATTCTTATGAGCGGAACAAGATCCTCCAAGTTGGAGGGCACAATTCCGCCCCAGAATCCAACATCAACCCATGTCTTGCCTCGCGCAGCGTCTATCTTCAAGTTGAAGTTGGCTACTGTGGTGGTAGGAGGGATTGCATTCAACGGCATGTCGATGACGGTGGTCACACCGCCTGCAGCTGCTGCACGTGTGCCCGTGTCAAAACCCTCCCATTCTGTTCTTCCAGGCTCGTTGAGATGGACATGGGCATCGACCAACCCGGGCATTATCACCAAGGGAGAGACATCGCGGAAGTGACCAGGGTTGACATCGAAAGTGGCCAAAAGGCGGTCCTCTGGCAGCAACACCGAAGGTTCGATGTGCAAGATTTTACCGGAGTTGATCAGGTAGAAGACGGTAGCAGGACCCACTACACCTTCCACCAATACATTGGTTGAGCAGATGGCGCGAGACATTGAGCACTACGAGTTCGCAAGACTTTTTATTTGATAGAGATTTTCAAGATTTTCTGAATTCTTTCTCGAATATGTGTTCTAATTTAAATCTTTCTTCGAAGATAATCGGATTCTTTGTGGTATTAGCCCTTATCTAAGCGTCTCAACTGACTATATCCCGATATGCTGCAGATTGGAGATATGGCACGAGAGTAGTCGTTTTTTACAGAACGGACGATTCGGATTTTTCGAAAACACTCTATCTGAAAGTTCCAGATCAGAGCAGAATAGTTGTAGTTTCCACTAGTAGGCTTTTCTAATTAGATGCGTGCCGAGCGTTGATCGGCTGCCACACAGGATGCGTTTCTTATCGCGGCGATCGGTCCGCGCCGGCCATGTGCGGCAGTGGCACTGACCAGACCAATAGAAATCAAACAGCAGCTGATATGGGGGAAATTTGGAGTTGATACGCCGGAATTAAGATTCCCGATTGAGAATTTTGGTTTTGGTTTCACTTTATGCTTGGAGATGGTGTGTGGTTGTTCTGCGCGGAGAGTAGTATCTGAGGCAATATGAGTGTATGAGTAATGAGTAATGAGTATGACATAGTTCAGGTCTGGGCTATGCCAATACACCAAATTCTTGTAATGTAGTCAATTCTAAAATGGAGAATAAAATGAGTAGCTTGGTGGGCTGGATGCAAAAACAAGGAAGAAATTGGAGATTACTCGGATTTAGAAGGACGTTGTCTTTGATAGAGGAAAAAAAGGATCAGTAGAACAGCATAATCTGGTCTAGTCATTACAATTGTGCTACACCAAAAACGAAGTGGTAATTGCGCTTATTCCGATGATGAAGTACGAAAAGCGGTGGTGGCTACGGCCTTTCCTTCACTACTGAAACTTGAAATACATCGATAGTCGTCATATTGATTCTATGTTCAGCACTTGCCTCCCATCTAATATGTGATGAGCTGCTTACCCTCTTTACTGTTAGAGATAGCTTCTTTGTAGAACTTAGCCAAGTCGGAACCATCAAACTTGGTCTCAACAGAAGCTGCATCCTTGAGTTGACCCTCCTCATACCACTCTACAATCTTGTCCATGGTCTTTTGCTTCAATTCGAGATCATTTTTCAAAAGAGCCGTGACCCAGAATCCAGCACTGGTGACATTCTTGAAGATATGCAACGAAGTTGGCAAAATCACTGGCTGGAATGACATGCCACCGTAGGTCAACATCAACCCGTTCTGGCCCAACTTACGAGCAACAGCGGTGGAGGACTTTCCACCCACACAGTTGAGCCCCAACTTGATCTCGCCTCCAGTCTCCTTGACCCACTTCTTCACCTCCGCGTTAAAATCACGAGAGTTATTCTGCTCCTCTGTGATCACTTGAGTGGCACCATACTCCTTCTTCAAGTTTTCTGCCACCTCATCGAAGTTTGGTCTATCTCTGATAACAGAGAGCGAATTGATGCCCAACAAGCGCGAGATTTGTGTTGCAAACTTGCCCACGGCAGAGTTGCCTCCATTCTGGATGAACCAATCCTTGCCAGAGGTCAACTTCACGTAGTGCGTCAACATCAAGTATGCAGTCAATGGATTGACACAAATGGTGGCACCCTGGTTGACAGTAAGACCCTGCTTTTTCCCATCAGCCAATGACTGTTCTGGGTTGCGAAGCTTCATCATCTGCTCCGCATCACACACGGCATGTGTTCTCCATGTGCCAAAATTGACAGATGTGGGCACAGCCCAGTCGCCCTCCTTGAACTTGGTCACGTTGGATCCCACCTTGAGGATTTGGAAGAGACCTTCGTTTCCTCCAACTGCCAGTGGCTTCTCGGTGCCCAAAGCGGTGGTCTTCTCGGGTTGGGATGGGTAGACACCTTGCACTTGGTTTAAATCGGAAGGGTTGATTGGCGAAGCAAGGGTTTTGATAATAATACTGTTGGCGTCTAGGTTTTCTTCGTTGATTTCGTAGGTGTGGGTGGAAAGAACATCTCCGGGTTCGCCGTGGTCGGAAAACACGACGGCTTGTGCAGTGATCATTCTGAGAGATTGAATTGACTTGACGGCCGTTGCAATGGGTCTAGTGAAGGTAGGTGTTCTAAACATGAAATGGTTGCTTATATAAGGTACTGATTGGAACTTGCTTACTAAATCCGGGGTGAATCATGTGACTGCACTAAAATCCGTAGAAATTACCAGAAGGTTAATTGAGGAGTTTGGTTGCTTGAAAATTTTTTTTAAGTATTCTTAATGTGTTTTTATTGGTGTTTCGGTAATTCCTTTCATGTATCGTGCCGATTGAAGAGAGATGTGCTCGGGTTTAATGTAGGATCGGCGGACCCGACCCGCGATCTCCGGTGGTGGAATGAAAGACTTCTCACTAAAATGAGTGCAATATCGTCTTTTTCAATTATGTCGATATTTTTTCTTCAATTGACTTTATTTCGACTGCTTGCACTCCAGACGCCAACTAAAAAATAAAGACCTCAAATTGTTTAGAGATGCGAAACACAAATACAGGGCCCTAAGCTTCTTTCGAGTCTCTCACCTCCCTTGCCTTGAGCTTCATTTTCGTATTTTGATACGTTCCTAATACGAAATACACTGCGTTGAAGAACACCACCCAGAGCTCTGTGGGAACCAAGGCTTGCGCTACTGCCATCGATAAGGTCGAGGTAATTGCCGAAGAGCGATACACCAACCAAAAGTTGTTCTTCAACCCATTAATTATTGCACTACGGTAATTGGAAAGCGTCTCCTTCTTCTGCATGTTGATAGCTGATATCCAAGACACAAACGCCGCACTGAGCACTGGCGATAACGTGAGAAGGGACGCCAAAATCTGTAACATTTTCAACTTCCACGTCAACTTCCCCTTGAAAATGCGAGTAAGCTGGTTGTAGTATAGATGTGAAAGCGGAGTGGCAAAGAACGCAGCGTAGAGCAGCATTTGCGCCATTTTCTTGGTCACGGCCGAGCCTTTGCCAAATCCAGAAACGGAGGTGGCGATTCCCTCATTGAGAGTCGCTAGAATGGCTGCTGTGGCAGATTTGGTAGCTAGGGGATGTGTTGCTAGATACGAAAGATAGACTTGATTGAGGGACATTTCAGGAGATACAGTGATAGAAGGTGATGGTTTTGCTTTTTGTGTATTCTTTATCCTCGGCTTGTATCTTCTCTTAAGATTACACTCTCGAACTAGCTGTTTTAATGAAAGTAGTACTTATGCTACCTATATATGGAGGGGTCTTATCTATACTCGGTGATCACCGGAGCCTGCAGATGGGCAAGATAAGGAAGCGGTACACAAGTAAACAAAAAATTGCTTTGGAGAATTAAAAGGAGGATACATAAAAGCTTATTTCTTAGTTTCACTCTTTCAGAACTATTTCTTCAAATCTTCTTATCTTTCATTGAATTGCTCACCTTCTCATTTGTGTAAGAATCTTTACAATCAAATCTAAATCATTAATAATATTGTAGCTATAAAACACGATCACATTATTTAGTCTGGATGACTCCCTCAGAGACATTCTCCTCATGGGTGGCCTCGGCCTTGTCGTTCCACTCTGGGTTGGTAACTGCCATTCTCTGGTGACTATACAAGATAGGCAAAGGCTTTGGATTTTGGCGCAAGATGTACTTTCTGATATTGTAGATCAACTCCTTACCTCTCCAGATGGCGTGCTTTCTCAATGACACTCCAAAGACATCGTCCAACTCCTCCAAGGTCAATCCCTTGGTCTCAGGCAACAAGAACAACACCATGAAGAAACCAATGATGTTCCATGCAGCATACCAACCGAAAGCACCTTGAGGCTTGAAGGCATTCTTCATACGTGGCCAAGAGAAGGCCAAGATGAAGTTGAAAAACCAACAGGTCGAGGTAGCGAATCCCATACCAATATCTCTAATGTACAATGGGAATGCCTCGGCCGAATATGTGAAGGGAACAGGTCCCTCTCCTGAAGAGTAGACACAGGCAAAGAGGTAAATACCAACGGTAATACAAGCCAAACGTCCGTGAGGGTTTGTGTCGAAAGGAATCCAGAATCCAAAACCAGCCATAAGCAAGAAGATGGCCATGAGCGGGAAAGTTGTAAGAAGTAAGTTTCTACGACCGAAAGTGTCTATAGTGTAGAAGGCAGGGATGGCAAAAAGGAAATTGATCATACCAAAACCCCAAGAAGCCAACATGGCTTTGATCTCCGAGAGATTCGACTCAACGAAAATGGAAGAAGAATAGTAGGCAATGACGTTGATACCACAGAATTGTTGCATGAACATGACAACCCAGGCACCCAAGGCACCGTTTCTATTTCTTCTCACAGTGAACATTTCACGGACACGCAGGAAGAAGGAAGCTTCGCCATAAGCGTGCTCCTCCTTCAACAAAACGTATTGGTAGAAACAGTCACGAGCAGCCTCGATCTCACTGAATCTCAATTGGCGAAGTGACTCGTAAGCCTCCTTATGTCTCTCTTTACCCATGAGCCAACGAGGAGATTCAGGAACAAAAGGTACTTGAACTAAAACAATGATGGCAGGAATACAGGCAGAACCAAGCATCAATCTCCAGTTCAAACCACCACTGATGCCGTTCTCGCCAATGTAGTAGAAAGCAAGCGAAGCGACGTAACCAAACATAATACCGACAGCAGTGAAAAACTGCCAAAGCATGACAAGAGAACCTCTAATCTTAGCGGGAGTGGTCTCGGCGGCATAAGCTGGCACCGTGGCAGATTTAACACCAATACCGAAACCCAAACAGAAACGAGCAATGAACAAATGGTACCATTTCAAGTTGACCAAACCTTGCCAAATACAAGTGATGGCCGAAATAAAACAGGTCCAGAAAATGACCCATTTACGGCCCAATCTCTTGTTCCAGTAATCGGAGGTCCAACAAACAAAGGCACAGCACAAGTATGGCGCACCATTGACGAGACCCTCAATAAGGTCTGCGTTTTTCATTTCAGTGATTCCCATGGCAATAGGATAAAAAAGAGTGGCACCGTTAACAACGGACTCGTCCATACCCTGGACGGCAGCTGCCATCGAGCCCAAGGCAATCACCTCCACCAATTTGCGCGGAATATGCCACTTGTGGGTGATTTCGTTATTCAAGGCGATTTTCTCATCCTCGCTCAAAAAAGCCATGGAGTTGAAATCGCTGGGACTACGAGCCAACGCAGCCGCGCGGCCAAAAAGCTCAGGGTCCAAGTCGTGCTTCAATGCGTAATTACGACCCATCAGCACCACCTGCTCCTCGGTGTACTGCGACAAAATATTGCCGTGTTCACCCTCTCTTTCGCCAGAGGCTTGGAGAATAGCGACATCTTGGGAAGATTCATTGGACGAAGTGTCAAACTTCTTGTCCAAGTCTGCCGAGACTTTTTCTGTCATACTTGTCAGTTAAGAATTCTAAGATCTTGAAATCAAATTTAAATTTGCGTGGCGGCACGATCAAACAGCAAACAGGCCGACTTAAATATCCCGAATATATTTATAGATCGGAATCCAGTCACCTTTTCTGGCCTATTCGAGTTGTTGCGGCAGTGTCTCCAAAAGCAGCAACTAGCACGTAGATAAGCCGGTATAGAAACCCAGGGGTACAGTCGCACGGTGTGGAGGAGAAACTGTCAATAGTAGATCCCAATCCAGGCGGCGCACGCGAATTAGAAAGGTAGAATTACCGGTGAGAGAATTGATGGGTTCTTTCGATTTCCAGAGATTCGCCGCTCTTTTTATACCCACTATGTTTGGATGTTTTGTTTCTCGACAATTGCTTGCAGTCCACATACACCCGCTTGCCTAAAAAATCTGGAGAAGCCGAAACTGCCTGCACGCGGCGTGCGGTGCAGCATGGCGGCTACCCCAGGGCAAGCGAACATTGGTTGCAATTCGTGCAGACAAAAGCTTTTCCAGCAATAGCCTCTGCATATTTGGATGGCCCGTGTTCGAAGTGTGGAGAACCTGTGCCCAACGCTCCTGATGCAGTTGCAGATGGCCAATGATGTGCGGCCACAGCTACCACCAGCTTCGGGTCCTGTGTGTTTCCTGCGGCGCTTTTCCGTTTGACACACCCATTCCAGCCAATGGCCTGAAACATCCCCCACCACCTCCCACAATCCATCTCCAGTGTGTAGTCCACCTGGGTCCGAAACTGCAGATGGCCCCAGCGATTTAGGCATCGATGGTCAAGGGCGGGTGTTGTTAGTGTGGGGCATCGGACTTCTTTGCCGGATTCCGGTAGCAGCAGCGCGGCCTAAGTTGAAGTTTTCTTGGAGTTCCAAAGATTGGGAATGTGCGGTTGTCCCAACCTGTTGATTTCTGCGGGGTGGGACTCTCGTAAATTAAACGGTTTCTTATCTGGAGCGAGTCATTGGCATTCTTGATGTGGGGGAGGGGCTGGCCGGATACTGTTCCATGATGTAAGCGATGGCTATCGGTGAGACTGTCCATAAATAGGTACATGTGGCGATTGGCTGTTACGCGGGTGAAAACGCCAAATTGGACTGCAAGGTTTTTCCTGCTTGGTCGATTTTGACGGAAACCATTGGGCGGCCCTCAAGTCTCGTTCTGTGTTTGGTCCGTTTGCGCGATTTGCATTAACTGTTACCGGCATTTCCGCCGGCTATACCTGTAGTCGTGGCAATTGGATACACCGCGCCCCACTCAGAATCACTGAAGAAAATTTTAGTTTCCGGAAATCTCGGAAAGCCGGATCGGGAAGGTTTGCGCTGTTGTGTGGTTGGGCGCGTTGGCCGGCCTGGTCGCCAGATTGACTATTTTTTTGAAAGTGACAGAAATGCAACAAGCCCACAACTAAATATGGATTTCTATCTTTGTGTCGAGCCATGAAAGAATACACATTGGCCCGCCTTTTGAGTTTTCTGATTTTTCAAAATTGATATGTAGTATTAGGTAACTTTGGTATATATTCATGTTGGACGAAACTCTACTTCAAAAAGTCTCTCAATAATCCTCCTAGCTTAGTGGCACCGTTCTCCAAAGCATCCTTGAACACCTCAAGGTCCTGGTTGGCATTGCCGGTGAACTTCGAGGCAAAGTCACGAGCAGCGCTCTCCAAGTCTGTCATTCCACTGTCGTTGCGTCCGCTTCTCTGCGCCTCTTCATCCTCGCCGAAATATGCACTGGACGAAATAGATTGAGCACCGCTGAAGTCCTGAAGTCTTCTGTTGGCCTCTTTTTGTGCGTTTTGATCGTACTGCCCGAGGCCAAACACCTCATCGGAAGAGATACCTTTTTGGTTACCATACTTCTTCGAGATCTCGTTGGAAGTCTCCTCTCTATAAACCTTCTTTGCAGGCTTGTCTGATGCGGTGTCGTTAGAGCCCTGTGTCATTCCGAAGCCGAGTCTTTGGAATTGAACAGTAGTTTCTTCGACCTTCTTGGGGGCGATTGGCACTGCTGCAGAGTAGCCTCGTGAAGCTGAGCTAGCCAGCGAAACAGAAGATGGCTTTGTTTGAACAGGTGCAGCTGCGGCCTTTTGGGCCTCCAACTGAGGGTTGTAACCCAACTTCTTGGCCTCCTCGGCATCCTTCTTAGCTTGTCTTTCGATCTCATCAAAATCAATTTCTTCCTCGTTCTTGTTAATTCTTCTAGCACGTGTAGTCTTGGGCCCGTTGCCCTTAGAGCTCAAGATGGATTTCTTGGGTCCGGTTCCAGAGGTCTTGACTGCTCTGACTGCAGCGGTACGGACTGGAGCAGGCTGAGAGGCAGAAAACGAATCCTCGCCTCCGAGAGGAGTGCTCAGTCTCAGCACCAGTGGCGAGGGTGAATTGTTGATTGGCTTGGACCAGTTGGAGAAGAAGTCATCTGTGGAGGCACTGGATGAAGAACCATCCATCAAACTGAGCGAGTCCAGTGTATCCTCGAGAGTCACTACGTCGGGATGCTTCAAAGCGTCCTGCTGAGCTGTCTTCTTCAAGTTTTCCTTGTACTTCTTGGCCACGGGGCTTGTGTATTTGGCGGTGGGGTCAGCCTTACCGTTGACAAACTGCGAGCCACCGTTCTTCTGGAAGAACTCCTTGGCCACCTGGTTGCCTCCAAACTTGAAGTGACGCAACTGGATGCGCTGCCACTGGTCCAAGTTCAGCGACTTGACGAACGAGATGTGCACACCCAAGTTTCTGTGGACGGCTGAACACTCCATACAGAGGAGGATGCCAAAGGGGATCGAGGTCCATGTTGGGTTCTTGTTGGCGCAGTCGAAGCACACCTGGTTGGCGTGGCTCTGTCTCAATCTGGAGAAGATCGCGTTGACCTCCTCCTTGGTAGCGAATCCGTCGGACATTTGGTGTAGGGGGAGAAGAGAGCAGACGTGTGTTGATAGTGTGTGGTGTGTGAGGTACTGGTGCTGCACAACAAATGGAGGGCATTGAAGGGAGGTGATCGTGGATGGGTGACAATTTTTTCGGAAATGAGTCTGTTTTTAGGATTCCATCTTATTGATTTTTTTTTTATTTTTCACCTCCAGTTGTTGTTTGTTGTCGTCTTAGCAGTTGGCGATACGGAATCTTGGCCGAAATTTTTCACCCTAGATCTGAGGAATGTTAATGTCTTATCGCGAAGAAACAGGTCAAATATATAATTCCATATACCTCCACATGAAATAATACGGCATGGGAAAGTATCATAGAATGGTTAATTTTTTTTCATTTTTTTTCTATCTTTCGTCTTCTGACTTGAAAGAATTTTGAAGTGGTGAGGTCTACAAATGGATCTATGAAGTTCATACGATTGTAAATTGAATCTACAACTCGTAGCTCATCTTTCCACAAATAGAGAGCAATATATACAGCTTCATTAAATTTCAGGATAATTCCGTGTCGACATCATTCGCACCACTAGTGGAAAGGTCTTGAACCACCACGAACAAACTCAACGGCAGTCCAGCCCTCAGTGGTCTCATCGTCCATCAGTTCGGGAACACGAGTGAAGACCATGGCGTAAGTGCTCATCTGAATGTGATCTTCGGTACCAGCCTTGATTTCTCCAGTCTTAGCCTCACGGTACAAGTGGATTTCTTGTGCGCGGCACGAGACAACAATTACAGGAATGTCATTAGGTTGGAGAATCTTACATGTCACAACCTCAACACCTCTGATGTCCAAGATACGAGAGTCGGAGAACAAGCCTTGCTGGATCATCTGCTTGTTCTGGGCGGCCCACGACTCGTATGGAACAGGGCTGAACCACTTCTTCAACACTCTTTCGTCGTTTTTCACGTATGCCTCCAACAATTCGGGAACAATGTAGTTAGTCAACGTACGAGTGAAGTCGGTGATACGGAAGGATGGATCCAACATGCGGAAACGCTTGACAACTTGTGCTTGCTCGGTTTCGGAGAAAAACCAAGAAACCTTCTGGAAAACAGCACGGACCAACGAGATCAATCCATTCTCACTCTCATCCCACTTCTCCTTGACGACTACATATCCACGACCAACTGGACTCTTCAATTTGAAGTCCTCCCATTTCTCACCGATCTTAGGACCGGTGGGCTTGGCGTCGGTGGCAACCAAGGCTCCACCTGCCTCAGCGTCCTCTTTGACAAACTTCCAGGCGTTCTTGTCCTGGGCCTTCATCTCAAGCTCCTTCTTTCTCAAAGCTTCTCTCTGTTCCTTGGTCAAGTAACCACCGTAAGCAGTGGAAGAGCCATCATCAATCACGTTACCAATGTCCTTGTAGACTTGCGTGTTTCTCACTGGCTCGAAGGCCTTGTCTGCAACCTCAGCACTGGTTCTGACGGTGGTACGAACACCACGGCCGACTGGAGACTCCCAAGCCTTGTGAGCGACATCTCCAACGGCAGTAGCAGTCTGCTTGGCGATTTTGCCTGCAGCAGAACTGCCTTTCTGGGCCTTATCATAGGCCTCCTTGGCCTTTTTGAAAGCTTCACTCTCGGCCACTCTTCCGGTCTCATCTTGCAATGCTTTGATGTCGTTTTTGAGCTCGCTCGAGTTTTTGACCTCATCTCTGAACGTCTCAAAGAAAACTTGCATGGGCGACTTGCCCTTGGGTGCGTTGGCGCACAACGCAGATGCTGTGAATGATCTGGTGGCGGGAACGGAACGAACGCTCTTGAGTATAGACTGACGTAACATTTTTGCAGGAATCGGTGTGTGTGTGGTGCGGCGTAGTGCTTTTCTGTTGATATTTCGGGATTAAAGGCGTTTTTGTGCCCGTTTTTGGACTATGTACAAGTGATGCAAAGTGTTACTCACGGGGATTTTTCCTCCATATTGGGCGATGGTAGTCGTGGGGATGAGTGAAAAATAATGGTCGCACATGAATGGTGTCAAAAAAAAATGAATTATTGAAAAAAGAAGAGACGATGTTTTGTGGATACAATTTGTTAGAGTTTCGAAAAAAAAAATTTGCCTTTTCGGTCGGTCTTGCAGAGCACGCTGGTGACTGGTTTATTTGTGTATGACTCGAAGTAGTTAAGACTCTTGTGATTAAGAAAAGGGATTAGGTGCTCGGTAATTTTGGGGCCGTTTATTTCATCATCACTTAGTTACGAAGTCTATCCATGTACTGGGCTGCCTTGGCTGCAGCATAAATAGCTACACCTCCCACAGACACATACTGAAGAAGCTGCAAGACACGGGACTGTCTCTTCTCGATTCTCACAGCATCTGAATACCGGATATCGCCACGGAACGAGACCATTGTGTACATAGGGATCCAAGGAAAAAGAATGCCATTGCAGTACTTTCCGAAAACATAGTCAATCTTTTTTCTCAAGAGGTAGAATGGGTCAAGGACCTTGGCCGACATATTCTGGTAGTTCTCGTAAGCAAGGCGACAAATGGTGTCGACGTCTTCCTTTCTTGCATCGGTGTACTTTGAGAATGCTTTCTCGATGGTTTTGTTCTGCTCGATCAACTTCATTAACACATGAACATCTTCGAAACCACAATTCATGCCTTGGCCATAAAACGGAACCATGGAGTGAGCAGCATCACCAATCAAAATAGCACGATTATTTGGACTGACAAATGGTGACAAGGCAACTTGCATCAATGCACCTCTAGGTTGGTTCTCATAGGCGTGTTTCAACCCGGCCTCGCCAATCATGGTGTAGGCATCTGGGAAATTCTTCTTGAAAAAATCAAGAAATTCTTGACTAGACTTGATCGAGTCGATAAGGTTCCAAGTCGAAAAGAAAGTCGATGTGAATGAGCCATCACTATTTGCAAGAGCAATCAACATAAATTCCTTCCGTGGCCAGATATGAAGATGATTTGGGTCAATCGAGTATTTAGGGTCACTTGAACTTGAGCCACTAGCAGGAGGAATGTACAACTCGATGTATTGTTGCTCGACATACTTCTGGGAGTAGTTCATTCTCATGGTCTTTTGCATAAGATATCTTGACTGTGAGAAGGCTCCGTCACAGCCAACGATGAAATCAAACTCTCTTTTTTCTCTTTTGCTATCCTTTGTGACAAATTCTAAGAAAATTGGAGAATCTGGTGTGGAAACATTGCCCATATCAACGAGCTTGTGCTCGAAGAAAGTCTTGATGTTGCACTTATCCAATTCGTCTAAGAGGCACTTATTGAGTAGCAAGCGGTCAATTGAATTGATACTCTCTCCAAATAAACCATAAACCTGCGACTCCTGCTTGGTTCCGGTGATATCGTGAATCATACGGCCAGTCATAGGAATGACATGCTTAAGGATTCTTTCGGCCATTTCCTCATTGACATACTTGAGTGCACGGATTCCGCGATCACTAACAGCCAAGTTGATGGATCTCATGCTCTTGCCCGAAGAGACATCTTGTCTGGGATCTTGTCTCAATTCATACAAAGTGACGTTGTAACCCTTGCTAGAGAAGGCCAAGGCGGCCAAGCATCCAACGAGACCTGCTCCAATGACAGCGACGGATTCAGACATTCTCAATGATGTTGGTTCAACAATAAATAAAAGGTTTGTGAGGATTTGGTGACTCTTTTGCTATACGAGAATTCAAATGGAGTGGTCAGATGGATCCTTGTATACACTCCGGGGAAATGCGATTAGAGTTCTCCTTGTGGTTGACAGGTGAAATCTGCAAGAAGTGTCACAAAAAAAAACATCTAAGCAAGTGCATTCGCTAAGATTTTTAGACAACAGTAAATACAATTTGCAGTGTTTTTACTGTTTTAACGGGCGTGCTTGGCAAGCTTCGCTTTCTTCTTTTCAACAGCCGCCTCAAGCTCATTGATTTGTAACTCTAACTCAGAATTGCTCTTGGAAATATCCTCGTTTGCCTTGACGGTATTTTGGAGGTTCTCTTGCATTGTCAAGCGAGAGTATCGTTCTTGTAGATCTGAGAACATCTCGGTGAGTTTCGTACGCTCGCCCTCAGCCTTTTCTAGCTGGTCCTTAAAATCGTCATTTTGCGATTGGATCTCGCTGTGGGTTTTGCGAAGACTGCTTAGTTTTTCTATCATCTCGTTTTTCTTTGTCACAAGATCATCGTAAACCTCTTTCAAATTCGAGAGTTCCTGGTCATTGCTGGAAATTGCATTTGCATTCATGAGATGATACTCGTTTTCGTATACGATCAATGGGAACTCGATCTTGATCCATTCCTGTAGTGTTTGCATATCCATGGACGAGAACAATCCCTCGCGAAGTAGATATTTCGCGAGCTCAGTCCCATTTTTGGCGGTGATCTCTCTCTCTTGAAGGACGAACTGGGCTACAATCAAGCGTATGAGACTGTCAAAGCCTTCAAACACAATAAAGTCTAGAACCTTCAATTTAACGGCATCATCGGAGAGGAGCACATAGAACTCTGCGAGGAACTTCTTCATGAGCTCCTCAATGTTAATGCCCTGGGTGACAATCTGAAGGAACTGGTCTTTGGCTACATCTTCCAAAGCCCTCGAGCCCTTGTACGCAAACTCATCAATGGGAAACCGTTGATAGAGCTCGGCAAAGCGGAAAAGGAGGGAAAGTACATCATGGTTTTCTAAACCGCTGTGCTTTTGAAGAAGGGGAGTCAATCCAGCGATAAAGTGATACGTGCGATGTCTCGACTCTTGGTGGGCAATAGGTGCAGATTCACGAATACAAAACTCAAACACGCGAAGTAACTCGTACGCATCCTCGTCAACCTTGTCAAGCGGTATTTCCGCATCGTCTGTTTTAGCGCCACTGGCACTTTTCAACAAGTTGGCGTATGTTCCCTTATCAACACTAGTCTTGATCTGGAGTACTCTAGCATAGACTGCACCACGAAGGCTATCCGGGATGCCTTTTAGGATCCGCTCTTCGATATCAGGAATATTGTTGCGTCTCACAAAGGCGTCGTTGTAGCAGCCAATCACATCGAGCCAGTAGTCGTCCTTCTCTTCCAGTGATGCCACCAATTCATCAAAGTCCAATGGACTAGTGGTGTACACGCTGGTCTGCGGCGACATCCGGGGCATTCCGTAAGCCTCGCTCTGGCGAAATATGAACGTCGTGGATAAAGAGGTGGACATGCCGTAGATGGGTTTGATGTTGGGCTTTTCGTCTCTAGGCGGTAAGGCTGGAGGGGCATCTGGAACTAGAGAGGGTGGTGTTTCTACTACATCTGTGGTCATTTTAATTGTATGTTGTCGGTGCGATTTCGAGTGGAATTGTGTGCACGGCAAATTAATTGTTTTGTGTTTCTGGTTGATTCTTTATCAATGGTTGACAGGTCTGTGTATTACAACAAGGTCAGTATGCAAGATCTATGGGGAGGTGAAAGTCTTAGATAATTGTGGAGTTGAGCGATGGCTCGTAGATATACAGATTTCGGTATCGTATTAAATATCTAATGCAATTATTGACTGCGGTCTAGTCTGCGCCGCTTGGGCGAGCTCCAGTCGTTGGGGCCTCCTTTGGACATGAGAACTGTGGTCACTTCCTCATCGGAATCTGGAAGAATTTCAACGGGCATCTTCTTCAGATTCTCTTCATGGTGCCTTGTTTTGAATTCGGATCGTGTCCTCCGGATACGCGGAGACATCTTCCTGCTCTCGATCACTTCAACATCAGAGCCAATGTTTTCACTTGAGTTGAGGTGAGGCGACTTCACAATTTGTATGTGGGCTTTGAATTGTACGGACTCGGAGGAATGCGTTTTGGTTGTTTGGAGTTCTTGGCTGCTGGTGTCTTCATCTGCAGTGATCTTGAGATCGTTGACACTCCGGTTTAGATCCTGCTGTTCTTCCGCTTCCTCCTCAATGACAAACGGAACATCTTTGGGTGCAACTGGCTCTTTGGTCATCAATAAAAATTCGTTCTTCACTGATTCAAGATTGCGAGAGTCGTTCCTATCAATGCATTCTTCGAAAGAACGTACCTTCTTCAGGAGTGAATTGAGCTGATGATCTGGGAGTACCCTATCATGATTGAAGAATACTTTGTTAAGAAACAAAACGGTATCCTTTGATAGTTTAAGTCTTAGGCATTCTTTTCGGACCTGGGGATGTTCGATTTGGATAAACGTTGGCAGTCCACTTGAGCTTTTCTTCTCTGCTGCACGTGGATCCAATGTTTTAATGTAGAATTGGCTTCTCGTCTGTTCTCCAGCAGTTTCATAATCGTCAGTCGAATCTAGAGGCAAGGACGAATTTGAAGCTGCAGAAGATCGAACAATGCTATGGTCTTTTTCAGACTCTTCTACAAAAGAATCAAGGATCAGCTTTGCAAACAGCGATCCACTTTCACTCTCGACTGCCAGGTTTTTTGTCTCAGGAGCTTTGCTTTCAAGGCTAGAGGTATTGTGAACTGATTCGCCGTTCTTTGCTGCGCCTAAGTCCAGTTCGTTTGTTTCGTGAGCTGGCTCTTCTTGAGGAAACCCGTTTTGTGCTGTACTTTGACTCAAATTGGGCTCATGAAAGCTGATAACCTCGATATCATCATCAGAGTGGATGTCTTCGCCATCCCCTTGCTCCCCATCCTCTTTCGTCAAGGGTTGTTCAGAATGCAAATTCAATAATGTGTCGATGCACCATTTTCGCATGGAAGTCCGTTCATCTTTAAGGGAACGAAATGCATTGCCCGGTTTTCGCCACGATTTCTCGCAAATTTCAGGCAGGCTGAGCCATTTCTTTAGGTTATAGATGACATGAACACCGCAATCAGAGAGGTTTCTCTGCTTTGCGACACGCAAATTTCTTACTTTTATGTGGTCTGTGTTGATAGTAACGCCGTGTTTTTCTCTGCAATGCTCCTTAAGCACCATTTTTAGAGGCTCCGTGAGTCTTGGATGTGTCAAACGCAAAGAGTCAAGGACAAATATCTCTGCCATTGTGAAGTCAGGTTGTTTTGATGTAACGGAGCTGGGCGAGTTGACACTTGGTGAAATAATTACCTCGTTACTGTCGCAAACTGTATTGCTGCATTCAAGATCCTCTTGGGCTTGTGTGAATGCAAGTAAGGCAGGTAAATTTTTTATCACAAGACAGAACCAATGCGCATTCTCCATAACGGGGATCACAATGTATTGGTACGACATGAGGTCAAGTTTCTCGAGCCATTTTCTAATGTTCTCGTAATAGGGCGGAAGCTCGTCCTCGTTTGGAGTGGAGACAAGTTTGGCATGAAAAAAGGAGTTGAATGCGTAGATTTGAGAACGCTTGAATGAATGAAAGTCTGTTATGGCGCGCTCGATTTCAAATGCGACGAAGAAGTCTATTAGGGTATCGTTAACCCACGATGAATTGTACAAGGTCTTGAAGTCATTGGCTGTGATGGTGAACTTCTGGCCATTGATGACATATCTCAAAGGAGGAGAGAAAGGTGCTGGATTTTCATGAACATCTTGTACTTCCTCCATCTCTTGGTCCAGGGAATCATCACTCAGGTCTATATCAACGGTATTATTAGGCAGCAGTTGTTGGGACAGCTTGAAGGAGCGCGTCACCCTAGGATTAGAAACATGTCTTGCAAAAACGGGCGAGACTGCAATATCTGTTGAGGTGACATTTTTCTCTTTGTCTGGAACCGGCCTCTCCTTCGATATAATTGACTTCTCCTTGGAGGGAACAAGCGCTGACGGTAGACCATTTCGTAGTACCTCATCCTCTTCAGCTGTCGGTTTCTCTATAGAATCACATGTACGCACCACCATTATTGGGTCTTTATGTAAGTTTTCATGCTTTTGAAGCTCGCGGTGCTGGATAACTTTGAGTTTTGTCAGATCTACCACCTTGTAATTGAACCCCCACTCCCGGTCGTTGTTCACAATGAATTCAAACAATCTACGATACGAGTCCCGCAGCTCTATGCACCAGTACCCGTAATTTTTCGCGAGAACGAGGACAAAGTCCGCGGTTTCCTTGTCAAAGAACGCACTTTCAAGCGAGCCCTTCTCTATGATCATCTTGTCAACGAACGAGGTACCCTTCACAAGATAAATGAAGTCTTTCCGTGCCAGCACTAAAAGACGAAGGGCAGCTGAATCTTCGGAAGTGATTTTCGTTCCGTTGTAGTCGACTATTTTCACTTTTATGGATATGGATGGCTCCACTGTAAGGCCACATTCCTCTAGATTGAGACTCTTGAAGAAACAGTCTTTCGCGTCTGTGGACAATTCTACATCGTCTAGGTTGAGGGGCTTTACGACTGACTGTGGATTCAGTCTGACGATGTGTTTTGTGGGGATGACAATTGGAGTGACGGCATTACTTAGATCATTGTGCGGTGTCACGCCGCGTGGCCGCGGTTTCATTAGTGAGGTGAACTTTTTTCGCGTCGTCATGACGGGCGAGATGGTATTGGCTACCCTTTTGCTTGTGTTTAGTAGCTGATAGAACTATAGAGAGATCAAGATCCTGCAGAGCGAGTCTAGTAAAGCATTGACGGAAGATATGAATTATGCATGGGAATAAGAGAAAATCGATATAGAGCCGGTGTGGCGATTTTATATTCGTGAAATCTCGTCTTACTATTTTTTCTTTTCTTATTGTCTATTTCTTTGTCGGCTCTCGATTGGTGTATGTACTTGAGTAGAATTCCTATCGGTTGGACTTCCATTCTAGCGTGTAAAACCCGGCTAGAACGTATCGATACCCTCACTTTCAATAATTGAACCCGAATTTTCTGGAGTAATTGATAACCAAAATACTGAGAAGGTGTAATATCTCACTGGTGAGTAAGATGGACTGGCTGCTAGCGGGCGCCTTTCAACACACCAACCACAACCACAATTACGAAATCGATTGCAATCAATTCCTTAGATTTAAAATCTTCTCGTGTTATAATCTTTTCAAAATTGTTCCTTCTCTTCAATTCCCAGTCTCCATGCCCCATAATTTCAATGATGTACCCTGCAGATGGCTGGCACCCCAATACTACTTCCCGTATTCCAAACAACCACTCCAATGAACTTTCTTAGAACAGTCACTAGAAGAACATCGCCGCTTGTGGCGTTCGGTTTGGGCCTAGTCTTGTTTCCAGCTGAATGGCGCCGCGGAAATTGGGAATCTCGGAAGATTTCGTCTATCAATGACTCGGCCATGAATCAGATCCAAAACTCTCCATTGTACCAACAACTTTCTGCTGATGAAGATGTGAAGAAACAGAACGTGAGCGAGTCATTTCCTACTCAGCACCATAAAAACCATATAGGATCGGGTATATTGTTTGGGCCAGACTTGTTTGAAATTGACCCTGTGCTCTTCATCAACGACCGCGAGGGAGAATTGACGGGCTTCTACCACCTCGGCAAACGCTTAATTAGTCAAGATGGATTAATCCATAATGGAGTTACCGCCACAATTCTAGACGAGGGCTTGTGTCGCTGTGGCTTCTCGCAGTTGCCTTCCAAGAAGGGTGTCACAGCCAACCTCAATATAGACTTCCACAATCAGGCTCCACCAGACAGTACAGTTGTCTTACGTGCGAGAGTCAAAAGCGCGAAGGGACGTAAAGTGGTTATTACAGGCGAGTTGACAACGCTCGCCACAGAGGGGACAGAACCTATCAACATTGCCTCAGCCTCATGCATTTTGGTGGAGCCCAGATGGTTTCGCTACCTTGGCTGGTTAGGAATCTGATCCATGATCAAGTTTGTGTCTATTCAATTTTGATCTAATCAGTTTAATGACTGGGCTTCGATTAACTTACTGCTGACGGAAGTCCGCTTGAGCAACAATGAATAACCCAGAACCTAATTGAAATGCAAGTTGTGACCCAAATTAGGTGTCCTCTAGAGAAAGGTAAACACACCTGACTCCAAAAATGTTTTAGATGCAACCAAGGGGCCTTTGATCCGGGCATGTGCAGTCTTGTCGATAACAATCAAGAACTCTCCGCAGGTATTACGAATGTTATGGGGTCTATCTCATGCACCAGCCATCAACAACTGCTATAATTAGTAGCATGATACGTGTGGCTTATTAGTTTGCTCCTATTCAGCGAATCTTCCCTGAGCAACCACCCTTCTCCAGTGACCGAGTCCTGCAGAATGGCTCCGAGCAATACCAATGTCAGGGCAACTAGAACCACGCAAACAGCAAGGAACCTGAGCCACAAAAATTATAAAAAGGCCGGGATTTCGGCACAATTAATTCTCTCATCAGATAATTCAAACTATCAAAACATCCAACAAACAAATATGAGTGACGCAGGCAGAAAATCCATTGGCGACAAGATCGAATCCGCTATCAAGCCAGACTCCCAAAAGGGCACTGGTGAGCTTGTCAAGGACAAGGTTACCGACCACGCTGACAACGCTGTCGGTGACGCCACCAGAAAGGGTGACAAGTCTTTCACTCAACAAGTGTCTGACGCTGTCTTCGGCCACAAGTAAATTTACCTTGACGGTAAATTGACCAGAGGCTACGCCTTGATGGTATTAAGTAGCTAATAAATACGCTCCACTAAACTCGAATCTGTAGCAAGTAAAATTAAATAAAGCATTATATATTTGCCGAAGCGAAAGGTAAATCAATACTATGCGTCTTTAAGTCCTCAGCTCAGTATTGAATCATCTCTGCACATGGACTTAAATCAAAACGCCTTTATGCAATCCTTTATCACTGAACATTTACCTCACTGACGCGTAACTTCTACGATTAACCACATTTAAATGACAAATACCGAAAACACCGCCGAACAGGCATATCTTGACTTGTGTCAACGTGTCATTGAGGAAGGAGAATTCCGCCCAGACAGAACCGGTACGGGAACGAAGTCGCTTTTCGCTCCTCCTCAGTTACGATTTGATCTCTCCAACGACACATTTCCTCTTCTCACAACCAAACGCGTGTTCCTCAGGGGAATCATTCACGAACTTTTATGGTTTGTTTCAGGGTGTACTGACGGTAAAAAATTGTCCGAAAAGGGCATCAAGATTTGGGATGGAAACGGATCTAGAGAGTTTCTTGATAAGGTTGGCTTGACCTCCAACCGCGAAGGTGACTTGGGTCCAGTGTACGGTTTCCAATGGCGTCATTTTGGTGCAGATTACAAGACCTGTGATGATGACTATACCGGCCAGGGTGTAGATCAGCTCCAGGAGGTGATCAAGAAACTCAAGACGAACCCATACGATCGTAGAATTATCTTGAGTGCGTGGAATCCGAAGGACTTCAACCGCATGGCATTGCCACCATGTCACATGTTCTGCCAGTTTTATGTCAATTTCCCAGCCAATGCTAAACCCAAGTTATCTTGTCAACTATACCAAAGATCTTGCGACCTCGGACTTGGTGTTCCTTTCAATATCGCCTCATATGCCTTGCTCACGAAGATGATTGCGCATATCGTTGATATGGACTGTGGTGAGTTCATTCACACCATGGGAGATGCTCACGTTTACCTCAATCATGTTGAGGCCCTCAATACGCAAATAAAGCGAACCCCTACTGAATTTCCCAAGATTCAGCTTAAGGCGGATCGTATTGCTGAGATAAAAACTATTGATGACTTTGAGTATGAAGATTTTGAGATAATTGGGTACAAGCCTCAGAAGACAATCGAGATGGAAATGAGTGTTTAATACACCGGGGACTTAATTCAGGTATATACTTCAATATTAGAGGTATGATTTCAAATATTAGCCATCAACTTGATGGGGGCAGTGAATTGTCTAGTCATATATGTCTTTGACTTGCTTAACGGCCTTTTGTGTTTGTTCCGTTAAAATGTTCTCGTCAACATAGTCAAAGAAGTTGCTCTCGACAGCCGGTATTAGCTTAAGCTTCTCGTTTGCGACCTTCTTCTTATTTGTGATGTTAGAAAGAGCTCTGCGGTGCCCATTTCCGTTGGAACTGTCCTTGAGACGACCTTCAGAAGCTATATCCTTATCTGGGTACAGCCTTGTATTGCCATTGTCATATGCTACATTAGCATCTGTGTGTTTTTTCTTCTTGAGAATAATTTCATCGCCATAGAAATCAAGAAGTACATTCTTCTTTGGTCTTTTGCGAGGAGTAGAACTCACAACTTCATCGTCCCTGTTTAATTTGAGCTTATCAGTGAAAGAAATAGTTGGAGTATTATTTTCATGTTGGTTTTCTCCATTTGTTTCGAATGGGTTTGCTGTATCTTTCGCAACGTCTGTTTCAGCAATGGTCAAGTGGGAAGCAGGCATGTTACGGTGGACTGAGAACAAACTGTCATTCTTCCTCGCATTTGGTCTCCTGTTTATCGGCTGGAAAAACGTAAGCTCTGGATATTCGTTATCCGCGGGCCTCTTGTTATCTTGGCGTTCCTCTACTTTGTCTTTAAACGGAGGAAAGAGCCCGGGGGCTTCCCTTTTTACTTCCACGATAGCCTGTTCTTTCTTCTGTGGTGAACTTACTCTATCTATTGGTTTAGGGGGCGCATGTTCTACACTCAGCTTTTTTAATTTCAGAATCTCGTCTAATATCTTTGCGAAACTGCTCATGACTGTGGATTCGAGCTCGTTGGCAAAATCTGAATTGACAATTGTCTCAACATTCGCTTTCTGTTCTTCAAGCATACTTCGAAGAACGCCGTTCTCCTCCTTCAACTTTGAGTTTTCTCGTAGGAGATCCTTGTTTGTCCTGATCAAATCGGCTATTTCGGTTTCGATCCGAGAATACTTTGTTTCTGTCTCATTTATAAGCTTTGTTGAACTCAGCTCTACTATCTCGAGGTTGGATTCTGCTTCCGCGGGTTTGTGCTCCATCTCTGTTTGAACACTCTCATGTTCGTGAGAATCAACGTCGGACTCCGCCGAACTGATACTCAAATTGGCAGCGCGAGTAGCACTCTCAGTCACAAGGGTACTACGCCTCCCTCCTGTTTGAAAATGCTGTGATCCAAGCGAAAGTCTAGCCATTAATGTGGTAGATGTTATTGCAAAACATGGAACCTGCATGGATATCACGCTGTTGTTCTCTTATCAAAGTTGGAACAATAGAAAAAATGGAGCCTTTAATAATCCAAAATGGATTATTTGACTGTTTCTGATCCAAAAATATACACTTTTGCTCGTGTTTAGTATCATTGTGCGTCTGCCTTCTAGATCGTTCAGTAAAGAAAAAACAACTCACCATTGGATAAGGGTCTTAAATTGACCTAAATATATAGACATTTGAACGAATCCTTTCTGTTCCTGAAAATTATGTATTGATATATAGATTCAATATTCTTCCAGCGGTGTGTATCCATAGTCAGGGAAATCACAAAAACAAAAACTACTGAGACGCTGAAGCAAATAAGAACATTCCAGTGAGAACTAATTTCTGTATGGAGTTCAACTAATTTGTTGTAATCGACTCGATTTCTTGCGGCCAATTTATTTCTCCAGTTTTTATTTTGTTAGCCTTACTTCATTTCCCACTGAAATACAAAACCTCTTCCGGGTGCCCGTTCATAAACTTTTCTTCCAAAATTGTCAAACAATTAAATACCGTCGCCAATTGAAACGCAAAGAATTTGATACGCTTCAGCTAACGATTTTTCGATAATCTATAATCATGCAGCTAATCTGAAGATACATATCCCCCCACCATATGTAGCGTATATACACGCGTGTTTACTACAAAATAAGATGAAAACATCGCTCCAAACAAAAATAAAACAAAAAGAGGAGGAACTAAAAGATCTCCAAGAGATTCGCTCCTATACTGGGGTCCTCACCGAGCAATTGGAACAAATTGAAAAGAAACTAGATGAGCTTGCTGGCGGTGCCGAAAGTGTAGCCCTTGTCTTGTCAAGCTGGCAAAATATCATGAGCTCCGTCTCGTTGGCGTCACTTGGAGTTTTGAATTATGCCAAGAAAGACTATGAGCTCGGTTGCCCATTGCCCGAGCCTTTGGTGCGGATCAATCTACATAAAGATAATGAGAATTTGCCAACAACAGAGAGCGATCCTTAGACCACGCTCACGTCTCAGCTTGTATTATACTAATCCACTTCTTGAGGTCGATTCTTTGACCGAGATTGTGGACCTGCTCAGCCCAATAACGGTCAGTCTCATCGCTGGAATCGTCAGGTATCGATCCATTGACAACAGACTCCAACACACCAATTATGTCTTTGTTGAATTTGACTTCCTTGAGTGTGTGATATAGAATCGTCTCCTTTATTTTGATCTTGTTCACTTCATCAGTGTTGTCTCCTGTGGCTGTCACAACAGACCAATCATCCGTCTTTGTGAGCAACTTGGACCATACCTTTCCAGCTGCTTTCCGGAACTCGCTGTCATTTGAAATCAGAGCAGCAACAGTTAAAGCGTCCGCAAACACGTTGTTTAGCTGTGAGATTGGGTTCACGATAGACAATAAAATTGTAAGGTCGCCTTTTGTGAGTTGCCTCTCCTCAATAAAAGAATTAAAGAATGGCAGAATCTCGGATTCGATTTGTGAACGAGGGATTTTTGTGTTAGCGAAATTGTCGAGGAAATACTGTTTCGTTACCATTGGCGTTTTGTTGTGGACGAACAGGGAAATATGGTTAAACAACTTGTTCTGAATGCGAATACCCACCAAATTGTTCTCAGCCTCGATTACTAGCTCTTCTAATGCGTACGAGTCAACCATCTTTGAATCTTCAGTCTCGGCAGCTATGGCTGCGAGTTTTGCCATGGAGAAGCTAAACTCCCGGTTGTGTTGCTGATCGAAATTCTTGTTAGCGTTCATTGAAATGAGAACATTCGAAGCCTCTTCGAAACTTTTAGCCTTGATATAGTGAATCCAAGAAAATGCAGCCGTTTGATATGGAAACTCTTCGAAGAACCTAGTCAAAAATTCTTCATACTGAGCGTATTCTGATAAGAGTCTCTGGATCTTGTCCAGTTCAATGTCGAATTCAAAAAGCTTGCAAGCGAATTCATATCCGTACTCGGCCATATATATGGCTATTTTGTCCAGTATGTATTCTGGCGAGCTGAGTTCCCGCTCTTTTTCGAGAACTTGTGAGATTGATGAAAAGTCTTTATAGGTCTCTGCGATGACCAAGGCCTCTCTCAGCAAGCCATACTCTAAGAGTGAAGTGATCCAAACCTTGCGTCTGTTTTCAAACCATGTAGTATATTCTTGTAGCTGATCATCATCTGTACTTTTCATGAAAACAATTGCACTTGATATTAGGTAGTAAAGAGTGGCAATAAATTTGACAAACTCCTCTCTTCCAGAAGAAGTTTGCACCAAATTGTCGTCTGACGAACAATAAGCAAGACTTATGAGTTCTTCGGCTCTGACAATGAGGCTAGAATCAAATACCCACAATTTTCTGGCCGGTATCTGGTCGTTTGGCACGATGTATGCGAGCTCATTGCAATAAACAGCATCATGCAAAGTGATCAATAAAATTTTGAGAGAAGTTTTGATGGATTGAGAGTGGCTCAGAGAATCCTCAATCAATCGAGTCAAGATATCAAGAATGTCAGAGACGTTGTGGCTAAAATACGATCTCAAAACATCAGACTTCGAATTGATGGAAGATGAATGTTTGTTTGATATGATTGCTTTGAGATTCTTTTTGAGTTGATTTGCTTCACGGTCATCCATATCAATGAGATTCCATAAGTTCAGCGCACATTCGATCTTCTCCAAGGTATCCACGATTGATGGGTACACTGCAATCCAAGAGCGTACAAAATTGCTCTTTACAAACTCCAAAAGAGAGCGAAGCAATTTTAAGCGTAATGCAAAAGTATCACGAGTGCTCGAAAGGAAAGCAGGAAGGTAAGGTGAAGAGTTGCTCATGATCTCGGAGACAACAGAATTTACTGCCTCAATGACGACCTCATCAGAAAAATCAGGGCCAACATTGAAATCAACAAACGACGAACCGTCGAAGTATACAGCTTGTTGGATGTGAGATTTAAGAAGGCTCACAGGATTGGTTGGGTCTTCATTCTGTGACTCGCAATCCTCATCAGATGGGGTGAATCTCTCAATTCTCACAACACCAAAATCAGAAGTTATGAATAACAATGCTGAGTTTTCGTCATCTTTGACTTTGTCTTCGTAGCCACAACCAATCACTTGAACAGAGGGTTTGAACTTGATTGTGTCCTCCCATTTAGGCTTGTAGTAAGCGAAATCACCACTCTTTGCAGTTTCAGAGGCGAGGTCGCATAGAACAACAGCATTGCCTATCACAACAAAAGCGGACTTCCCGGGTTTGGGAATAAATAACTTCGGCTTAGAAACTAAGGAAAGATTATTTGTTGTGTGAACTTCGGGAAGCAGATGCGATGCAATAATCATTACACCACTCTCATTTATCTTCATTGTTAAGAGAATCAATCTCTCCTCTTGAGAACCACGCAAAGAGCTCTGGATACATACCAAAGCAATATACAAGTCGCGCTTGTCGAACTGGGAGCCAGAAGAAAAAGCTGGCCAGAGATCGAGAAATTTCACGTTTAAAACAGCACCCGGAATCAAGCCATCAATATTACTTTCCAAGAATGTTGCCAACCTGTGCAGAAGAGTCTTCTTGTGATTTATGATGGGTGTTCCAGTGCTAGATGCCTGGTAGAGATACTTTTTGAATGTACCAGCAGCGTCTTGAACAATGATCTCTTGTGTTGTTCCCAGGGCAGAGATGACTCCAGACTTGATAGACACAATGTCGTCTGTCAATTCATCATCGCTCAGGCCGAGCCAGCCAGAGAACAAACGAGAAGAAGTGGAGGGTCTGGTGAGCTCCAAAGAGGATAATTTTGGAGCACCTTTATGATCCCTCAATAGAACGAGTACTACTCTCTTCCACGAGGTGGCCACTACTATACCCGCAGGCTCAACGTTCTCAGCCAAAGTGATGTATTCACCCAGACCGGCCAGAATGTTGATTGTTGTCTCGATGGATTTACTATTGATCATACCCAAGGCAGGCGCATGCTGAACACTCTCGTAGAAACGCACATGACCAGAGATGGAGTTGATGATCACCAAGCCAGGATCCAATGAAGTTCCTGGACTGGAACGAGTTAAAATGGCCAATTGCAATGCATCCTGGGAACTTTCACCTAGCGGAAACTCAAAGCTGATAGGGACATCGTCTGACGAATTGTAGGGCCAAACGTCTATGGATTTCTCGCTCACTACCAAAGCAAATTCGGTCTTTCCATCAGCATACCCATTGAGCAAACTAGATGAATCTTCCATGCGATCATGGCTAAGAACGGGAGGCAACGCAGGGAGACGAGAGACACAGTATTTGTCTGTTTTCGTGAGTTCACTGCTCAGATGTCCAGAAGAAGCAGGTTGATGGAGGGAGATGGAATCCATCGTGGAATCAGCAAGAAAGCTTCTCTTCAGAACCGACTCATTGCCAAACTGGCGGGCTTTGAAGAAGCTCGACGATGACATTGGTTTGCGCAGGTGATTCTGTTTGAAGTAATGGGATTAACCTGGGGTGTACATAAACCTTAGATGAAAACAATACACTAATCCGGCCGAGCCTGAAATTTCAAAGATTGTGAGCCATCAAAATGTAAAAAATAATTTTGAAAAATAATATATTAACGACATATTGATACAATAATGTATGTCTTAAATTGCTATCTTTTGGTCTACTCGCGAGTCGTAGTACATCGGAGAGTCATTAGGTGAAGAGGAACCAAAATATCAAAATCCTATTTGCGGCTTGGCGAATTCTTTATCAAATGCTATCGATTATTGATGTTCCAATATTTACTTACAGCAACCCTTTCCACTCATTAAATGCAAAAACTTAAACCTTTTGTCTCTTGGCGGCAGACTCCTCGTAGTCTTCAGGGAAGTCTTCGCCGTCAAACTCCTCCTCGTCAACCTGGTCGTACTTAGACTTCAAACCCTTCATCTTTCTGGTTTGCATCTTACTCAAGTCTTGGTTACCGACGTGAATCTTGGCCACCTTGTCACCCATGAAGTCAGTGGAGACGTTCTTCTTCTCCTTGGCTTGCAACTGCTTTGGCTTGGCCAAAGCATCCTTCTCAGCCTCTGGCGATGGTGTAATTCTTCTGCCAATTTTAAAGTCAAATCTAGGACCAATCTCATCAACCTCAACACGAGGAATCTTCTGTCCACTCTTGTAGGACTTCAATTTGTAGACTCTGAAATGCAACAACGGAAGAACAGTCGAGTTTGGATCCTCAATCTCGGCGGTGGATAACGAAATGATGTATTGCAAACCGGCGGCATCTTGCAAGTCGGTCTCATCTCCACGGTAGAAGTCCATGAAGTATGATTTGATCTGTTGGAAAACAGGATGGCTGTCAAAGGCAGGACCGTTGAAAGTGAACATGGGTTTCAAACCGACTGGGAAGGTGACTTTCTTGAAGTCTTGGAGAAGCTTGTGGTTCTCTTGGATAGACATCTCGATCATGTCGTAGACCTTGTGATTGAAAAAACGAGCGAAGGTAAGCGTGTTGGGTCTCTTCTTGTTGTGCGAGGAGAAGACCATCAAGGAGCTGTCGTTCTTTTCTGCGAAGAACTCCAAGCCAGTTGCGTCTTCGAATGGTCTGATTTCGTTCTTCTTCGAGAACTTCTTAGCATCAGGCTTTTTCAATGCCAACAAGTCCACCATGGCATCGTGTAAGAATTTGTTGCCGGTGGCACCTGGCACGAAAAGAGCCTGTTTCGTGTTTTCAACGAGCTTGGCCTCTTTCTTGGCCAAGGCTCTCTTGGAACGAGCGTTTTTTGGCTTACTGAATAAAAGTTAGTAGGTGTTCAAAAATATGAGATCGTGCGCATTACGAGGATACGGGTATTTACATACACTGTTCTGATCATTGTTGGTATAGTAAGATAGAACTGGGGTTTAAGATGAGATGCTCATCGCACCAAAAAATATCGGGTGGAGACAGGAGTGCGAATCCGCAAAAAGTGAGGTCGTACCCGGATTCGAACCGGGGTTGTTCGGATCAAAACCGAAAGTGATAACCACTACACTATACAACCTTCTACGACTTTTGAGGTTCGGTTGTTTTATCAGACTGCGAGTTTTACCTTTGAAGTATGAATTTACTTGATGTGGAAGCGCCTTGAGAATTCAAACACGACGAGCAAGATCTTGCATACTGTGTAATAGACTGTCTTAAATTTCTTACCCACAACCTTTTCTCTTGTTTTCACGTTTGACGTGGAAGACCTTTAACTGCATAAAGCGGGGGAATAGTACGTAAACACTTTCGAGGTGTCAAGAGGGATTAAAGTACCAGTGATATATTTAAGAACTGATCCTATATTGAACATAAACCTCAGGTATATATGAAGTCTCTTTGCGACAACAGTTTCGACAAGTTGTGCTGACTGGATGTCACAATCAGGTTCCAATCTACTCCTAAAAAACACAAAAAAGGATTCTATCGACGAAACTCATTAGATTTTAAAAAGCGAAAAAACGCAACTATCAACTTTTTTAACTGATTCAAGCATCTCAGTCTATTCATATTGTCTCACCAGTCCATGGAATATTTTGTCCCTGTCAGATTGCATATAGACCAGAAGAACCGTTGCACCCAAATCAGGGTTCGGAGTATACGAACATATACGAGTGTTTGCAATGGAAAAGAGCAGACTTCTCACTTCTCTGAGATATTTTATTGAAACGTGAAGCACACATTTTTAAGCATGTCTCTCTCTGGAAATGACGTATTCATATGCGGGTCACTCCATAGATAACAGTCATCAAATCAGCAAAATAGCCCATCATACTTCACCAACGCGTCGGAGCTAAACGGGCGAAAAGATCGCAGACTTTCGGAAAAACTCGAAACATCCAAACTTCGAACATTTTGTGTCACTGGGTTTTTCCCGAAAAATTCGTCTTGCTCTACTCATCGCCCTTGTCACTTTTTCGTTCACTCATCGCAACCATACCTGCCGGACACCCCATACTCTTGCGCCCGATTTAGTTACAACCTCATCTTCTTAACTAACGTGACTTTTCACCCCATAACATACATTTCTCGAGCCAAGAGTGCGCAGTTGACACCTGTTCTCCATTTTTAGCAATACGATATACCATCTCTGATCATTTTGTGCCTAAGAGGTCCGAACAGCCCCTCTATCAGTACTTAGTACAAGTTCCAACCCAATCTGCTCCTGACTCGTAGTTCTGATAAGGCCGGAAAATGGCCTCAATGTCCCACAGTCCTGCCAGTTCCACGGATGCACACAGCGATGTCGAAAGTCCCAGGTTGAATAAGCTGATACACCCTACCATGGGCTTCACTCCACAGAATCCTGCAAAGGCTAAACAGCATAGATCGTCGTCGATCAACTCGTTGGGATCCACACAGTCACAGCACCAGCGAAGCTTGTCTCTTGTAAGTTTGGAGCTGCCACGAAATTCCATTGTGTCTATCGATGATATATTCATACGGCCTCCACGGAACGATAGCAGTTCGAGTCTAGCGTCTCTCGGTGGGGCCGGGTCTCCCAAGGAATTACCCCGAGACAATCTGTTACTTGCCACTCGATTACTGAAGAACAAAATCAAATCCAGCTGTGTGATCTTGTCTGATGAGGAGAACTCAGAGTCAGAACATCATCCTGTGCGTGCGGGATATCGCCGTAAGTCCAGCGAGAAGATACTGAAGCCTACGTTTCTCTCAAGTCTCAAAAGAGATTTTAAGTTCAAGTATGATCATGACTTCAAGCAAAAGCAGACCGTCAATTCTCCGACTTCGGCTCCCAGAGTGGTCGAAGACAGTCACCCATCTCCACTCTCTTTGAACGTGGAGGGCCCGCATCAAAGTGCCATGCCACTCAACATTCTTGACGACGAAGCGTCCTCGTCGATACATAGGGGCGCTCTTCCTGGCAAAAAGCTGCGTAGCTCCTCGATGACACAACTGATGTTCTTGAAAAAGAAACTATTCCTATCAAAAGACATTCAACTAGAGCTTTTAACCGGACATCAAAGTTCAACACCATCACCTATATCTACAGTTCCAGATACCAGATATCCCTTTCCATCCATTAAATTACCCATGCCTACGCGAGATCTAATACATAACTTCTTTTCGTCACAAGTGAACGAACCGATCTCACATCATCTTCCTCCACTGGCGCCCTTCCAGCCTCAGCCCTTGGCTCAGAGCGCGCCCTCAAAACCCACTCACGCTATGTCGCGGCCAATTTCGCCGTCCGCAAACATTCCGAATAATCACCATCAATGCAGCGAGCTCTCAATTAAAGAGCAGAACGAGCTTCTCTCCAAACTCAATCGCAAATGGAATAAAGCGATTTTCAATACCCCAACAGAAAGCGATCTCAGCGATCCTTTGTTCAATTCAGTCGCAACGACGAGAAAGCGGGGGCGCTCAGAGCTGGCCTCTAGCACCGACAGCTTCTCCATAGCAAACACCAAACCTTAAATATCATAGCATATAATACTACAATATTACCTCATCGCTCCTGTTCACCTCTAGCTCATCAAAGAATGGTGATTTTAGCAATTGTGATGCCAAAAATCTCTTACTCGGATCCATACTCAATGAATTGTAGAGAAGCTGCAAGAAGTACTTGAGATCGTAGTAGTTCTCCATCTCCAAGCGTTGACTTTCGCGGATCTTGACATCGGCCTCATTCTCGTCAACGATGGGTTTAACTAACTTTCCCGAATCTTCATCCAAAAACTTAACTGTATCGTAGATTACGCTATCAGGTGGCAAACACCCGTTCCTCTCTTCGTGATTCAAGCAATAGCTGAGAAACTTGACCAAATTTCCATTGAAGGTAGTTTTTTGAATAAGTGGGGCACTCAATTCAAGCCCACAGCCGTGAAGTTCAGCACATTTTTGCATTTTGTCCACTCCGAACACAATAAGAATTTCCACAAGAGCGTCAATGTCATCTGGCGAATTGAACAAAGGAAATTTACGAGCTAACAAGGACAAGCCAATAATTCCAGCGGACCAAATATCAATCTTGGTAGTCTGGTTTGTGCACTTGAATAGAACTTCCGGGGCTCTAAAACCTCTCGTACCTGCCCTATTTGCGCGCCTGGGCGGTCTTTGATCTGCCTTGGGGTATGCTGCTTTAATATTCAACCTCTTGGATTGAGCTTTGTTGGCTGAACTGCGCTCTTTTGATAGACATGGGCATGCATTCGATGACCGGGAAGACAGAGGAAGAGATACCTTTTCTGCCAATCCGAAATCAACAAGGACTCCTTTTCCCTTGAAAGGATCATAGAGGAAATTGGTTGGCTTCAAATCTCGATGAATGATGCCTTTGCTGTGAACAAATTCCAAGCCCTGCAAAAGCTCCCACATGTATTTTTTTATTCCTTTCACAGGTATATCCCGGTAGAAGTCCCGGAAGTCGGAATGCTGATAGTAAGGCAAGATCGCGAGAACTTGATCTTGGTACCGTAAGATATCGAGCAAAGGAGCGACATGCGAGTTACCACTGAGCATGTATAGCAAATTGAGCTCATTATGGATTCTATTGGGCGACGAAGTGACGTAAATTTGCTTTAATGCAACCAATGGATTCTTCTTTTTGGCTTTGGGCTTCTTAGCCGCTGAGCTTCGATGAAGAGGAGGCGATTTCCACATTTGTGAGCCAAGAACAACAGTTCCGTCAACCGCAGCCGCCTTGTAGACAGTTGAGAACGTGCCCTCTCCGATTTTATCTATGAGGCGATAGCGCTCGGCTAGAACAGGGAAACACAATTCTAGCTTGTGCATCTCCTCCAACACCTCAAGCGACACGTCTGCGTCTTCATCGATTGGAGGTTCTGTACGCTCAAGAGCTTTGGATGATTTTGTGATCTTAGTGCTCGTAGTTGCCTCTGCATCCTCTGGAATATTTGTCATCTCGTGAGAAACGGTATCGATACTTTCGAGGTATTCTCCCTTCGGTGTATCTATATTGGATGCAGAATTGACAGAAACAGAATTGCTGACCTCAATTCTCTCAGTTGTCTGTGATCTGACGCGTGTATTTGATGAGCCATTGGTTCTGTGAAGCACAGATCTCAAATTGGAATTATGTATGAACGGGACTCCACCGCCAGTTCTGGAGCTGTCCGAAGGATGCACTTCCTCAAAGACTTTTGAAACTTCTCCAGTATGCTGTTTCTTCGTAGACTTCTCATAGAACGGATGATCTTCCGAGCTTTGTCGCTTTTGAGGTAACTCCTTGGCGATGTCTAGAACTGAGGCATTCACGGCGACTCCGGGGATATGACTAGAATCAGCCAAGTCCAGGGAGTCCACGCGATTTCTGAGGTTCTTGAAATTGGTGCCTAACGCGTTCATTAATTGATCTATAGCTCGTTGTAGCAGAAAGGTGTACTAAGTGAGGATGTTATGGTTGCATATAAGGGAAAGCATGTCTTCGAATGAAATAAAAGCGGCCAATACTTCATTCAGTAAACGAAGTTTTTCAGATCGTATACTTTTGAATTTAGTTGAAATAGATATTTGGTATATAATTTCTGCTGTACTTTCATTTCCCCCGTTCGATTGGTTGCCCACCCAGGAAGGTTTAGTGGGCTGCTGCCTTGTTACAGAAGGAGACAAATTTAGATGAGTAATCTCTCGAATGAATCAATTTAACTTTTTAAATTGCCAGGTACCAGAAAGTCCAAAATTTTACGGCTCGAAATCTTTCTCTGTGCTACATTTGCAGCCAACAAGGTGCAGTATGATCCATTGTAGTCTAATAAATTAAATCGAATCTCTACCATTTGAACTTGAAATGTATAACTTTTGATTAAATTCTAGTAAACAGCCTCATAAAGAAAGTGTTGACATTATGATTATTCTATGCGATTTGGTAAGCCTGTTCCTCACGCTATGTTACAGGGGTTGACAACGAGTAGAAGACAACCCGAAGGCCAGAGAGATGTTCTCTAATCACGCTTCTCCGAGATGTTGATCGGCTCTTCGTTGCTGGAACCTTCGGCGGAAGCATCGACAGCCTGCAAAACTTCAGCAGCAGCAGGTGCAGCAGATGCTGCCTCGGTTTGGTATCCCAGAGGAGCACCCCAGTCCAAGAAGTCTCTTCTGACCTCAACATAGTCATAAGCAAACTCACCGATTTGGTCTTCGTCAACACCCTGCTCCTCTGCGTTGTAGTCAACTCTCAAATGCAAACCAGGGATTTTGTTGATGACGAAACACAAGATGGCAGTGACAGCAGCAGAGTATGCGGTGGTGGCCAAAATATAGACAATTTGGATGTACAATTGCTTCCAGTTATGGTCAATCCAGCCACCGGCGTGGTCGGTGACACCGTCGTAGCCTGCCACGGTGGCAGAACCGAAGATACCATTGAACAACAAACCAATCATTCCAGCGATACCGTGCTCAGCCAAAACATCAAGAGAGTCATCCACATGGCACAAGTACTTCAATTGGGTAGAGAAGTTACAGACGACACCTGACACAATACCCATGATGACAGATGCCCACAATGGGATGAAGCCGGAGGCAGGAGTAGCAGCGACCAATCCAGAAATACAACCGGAACAAATACCGACCATGGACCATTTGCCCTCCAAACGGTAATCCAAGAGACACCAAGTAATGGCACCGAATGCACCAGACAAGTGAGTGTTCATCATGGAGTAAGGAACCTTGACAGAAGCGTTTCCACAAGAGAAACCGTTGAAGAACAACCAACCGACATACAACATACTGGTACCCAAGAAAATGGTGGAGATGTTATGTGGTCTGAAGTTGATCATCAAGGTTGGGTTTCTCTTGCCCAAGAAGGCAGAATAGACGAAAACGGACACACCAGACAAGATCTCGACTGGTCCTCCACCGGCATAGTCAAGAGCACCTCCTCTCCATGTAGAGGCCCAGCCACCACCCCAGATCCAGTAAACGACTGGGGAGTACACCACAGTTGCCCAACAGAACATGAAGACGAGTGCTGGAACGAAACGACCTCTCTCGGCGACCAAGCCACCGGCCATAATGGCGATAGTGACTAGAAGGAACTGCATTTGGAAAATAGCAAAAGCGATCTGGGGATAGACAGAGTCGTCGTTTGTTTTGCCCAAAACAGTTTTGAATCCGAACGCATGCAAATTTCCGATAAACGAGTTTCCGGACTTGGAGAAGGCCAAAGAGTATCCCCAGAAGTACCACTGGAACACACATACAAACGAACTCACAATCACAATCCAAAGCATGGAAAGCGCCGACTTTCTTCTGGACAAACCAGAATATAAAAATGCCAAACCGGGCACCATGATCCAGATCATGGACGAGGCAATGGTGAAGAGTAATACATAGGCTGGCTCGTACTCTTTGTCTTCAAGGAAGACCTCTCTTCTAGTAGGTATCATAATGGCAGAAAGCGATTTTTCTTAGTGGTTTCCGCTGGCGCAATTAAGCAATAGACTCGAGATTATAAAATGCAAATGACCCAAACTTCGATTACGCTGTATCGGGATGGATGTAATAAAATGGATAGATGGGTAGGTGCGAGAGAATCGAATATTTGTTGGATAGTCAGGCACAAGGGTGACAGGAGAGAGAAACGGTTTACTTATATAGACAATAGGTGTGTGGGCCTAACCAAAGTTCCGCGCCTAAGAAAAAAAAAAACTGTACCCGTTTAGTCACAAGCGAAGATGGAGCCTATATACGTAGGGTACATGTTAATGAATGGGCTTAGGTGTGCTGCCTGCACGCGCCCACTCTTCCCAAGGGTTATCTGCAAGACCCAGCGGTCGATGCTGCGAGATGAGCCTATCAGCAGGACAGTCCCTTCTCCCATTCGATGGAGATTAAAGCGGCAAGTGACACAGCGCAAGGTGTGAACGTGCATATGGAAGAATCCCGTTTTTCTGGCTGTATGCCTCACTTTCGTATTCTGAAGGCCGAAACCGCCTGGGTGCGAAAAAAGAACCGGGTCAAGGTGACACATCGCCCTGGGAAAGATAGAGTTCTAATTCGCTAAGATTGTGTAGGTGGCAGCCGATGATGCAATTTCGAATTTTGGATTGCGGGGGAACTTTGGGGGTGGTCTGGGACTGGCGTTGTTCGATAGTGGAACATTGGTGTGTGTCTCATAATTTGGACCCATCGCACTAAGGCGCTATTGATAACCACTAATATATTGGCGAAGAGAACAAAATGAAGCTCGAAATTGGGCAGCTGGCTAGAAAAGCGAATTTTGTAGTTTTATGGTGTAGCCAAAATCCACTCAAATAAGATCTACAATCTGTCATTTGCAATATTCATGTTTTACATGGGAGACTTATCTTCAAGCAGCGCGGCTGAATGTGTCCCTCCCCAGCGATGAGCAAAACTCAAACAGCGGGTTTCTAGAAACTGCGAAAATTCACCAAGGGTTTCAATTTTACGAAAGGTTCCAAATAAGCACCTTATACAACGCATTTATGTTAGACCCATCCTATTTAGACCCACTCATATACTCCATGTGACTACACCGAACGATGAAGGAATTGCAGTCGGTATGTATATGAGGGAGGTTTCCAGAGCAGCGTTGTTCCGATATCAGTAGAGCCAAGACTTTTGATTTGGAGGGCTCTCCAATGGTTGAGTTGTCTTTGAGTGCACATACTGTTCGCAACCGCCTACTGATAACAGCCTCGACTATATTATTGGCTGCAAACTCGCAGCGTATGCTGTATCTTCCGGGTCCTGGGTATTATAGGGGCACGGATGGAAATGGGCAGAAAAGAAATTTGAAGTCGATCTTTAGCAGGCTTGTGAAAGATCGGGAAGTAAGATTTCTCGCTTTATTTGGCCGGATGTTGGTGACTTCGTTCCCGGGTTGGATCTATATTAACAGGTAAACATAGAGACATGTTCATTCTATTTACAAAGGTTTCCTTTCTCTATCTCTATATACATAAATTTGAATTTTGGTAGCGTTGGACTTTCTGAGTGGATACTTGCTCATTTACTGAGCTTTTTTCCCGTCGTCGACTTGTTTAGGGCTCTGTAAGTACTTACCTACAAAAGGAACAATCTCGAAAAGCACCTCCACCATGATAAGAAGAATAATAATCCATTCGAGCCTCGTGCTCTTCTTCTCGTTGAGGAAACTGAGGAGAGCGCGTTGTTCCTCTGTTACGTAGTCAAGTTTACGGTTCATGATAGAGATCCGCAGGGGAATATCTAGGCGATGACTGATAGCTTCGTAGATCTTCTCCAACGTAGGCTCTGACCAGTAAAGGTCAGGCGTCTCGATAAGCTCCGAATAGAGATTGAGTTTAGCCCGGAGCTTGAACAAGCGACCTGTCACTCTCAAAATGTCCAGTTCGTTCAGAGTGATGCGGAAGCCTTCATTGAGAATCTCACTGTTTTCTCTGGTGTGCTGGATAATCTTCTCCAAGCTCTCTTCGAGAATCGACAATCGGGTGGAGCGAGAAAACCCAATTGCGAAAGCTGCCATATCGAGCTGTCTTTCACGAGGGTTCTTTTCTGGAATGACTAGAACATCTCCTTGCATGAACGATTGAGGGCTGGAGTCAATTGCCTCATCGGAACCAACTTCTACGTAATCCATTTCTTCACTTTCACAATTACAAGGCTCAAGGGTGGCTGGAATGAGCGGCGGTACCAATTTCTTAAGCATCTTAGATTCGGTTAGACCCCATCCCACCACAGTTCCATTCGCCAATATCATAACCTGACCATTGACAGCGTGCGTTGATTTCCCGGTAGTAAAGGCAATCACCTCATCTTCCAACAACACTTCATAGTTGACTCCATATCTTATTAGTTCTTGCAGAACATGCTTGAGGTCGATTCCGTCGCCAATTGTGATTGCAGTTACCGGTTTAAGGTAATGTTGCAATTCCGCTGGCCCAACTTCCTTATTCTGCTGCTTTGATAAAAGAGATGAAAGAACAGACTCGGTGCTTCTTGAGTCTCTTTGGTTTGTACGCCGCAATGCCTTCAAAGCCGGTTTTGTTGGCTTCTTTTTTGGAATCGGGATATTCGGTAGGGCTGTATAGGCCCGTGTAAATGTGCGTGTGAGATTGGTTAATGTATAGGGAAGTTTTCTCATGGTATTTAGGTTGAACCCTGTCTAAAAGATCTGAGCATGGAGATAGGTGACAGATAGAGACGGAAAATGAGACATGCAAAAGTGACATTAATTTTTTTAGAAAGAAAAAGATAAAGTCAATAGATTCTCGGAAGTGTTCATTATAATTTTTTTAAATCCGAGCTGCTTCATCAATGACACGCTACAGAGATTAGGGTGTTCTACCACTATTCGAATGCAGTTCCATCTACTTCAATGAATGCAAATTCCTCACTTGATAAAAACAAATTATCAAGATCACCAGAATTTTGACGTTCTTGAAATTGTGACCAATAAAATTTCTTACAGAAAAAATCATCTAGAAGACGTTTAACTGGCTCCTCTACCAGAGAATCTAGAAGCTTACGCAAGGATTCTGTGCCATCTCCCCACCCTAAAAGGGATCAAGATGGAGATCTACCCTTTCCCATTACCAATTTTCCCTACAACGCCAATCGAAAATTGCGCTTTGCAATAATCTCATTCATTTATAGAATGGATAGCCCAAATTAGCATCTGAGACCAGGTTGGACCAACTACAACCTAAACATAGAACCAAAACAGCTGCACGAAAACAGCACAGCCGAAATT
Organism: Australozyma saopauloensis; assembly: GCF_035610405.1. Classification (NCBI taxonomy): domain Eukaryota; kingdom Fungi; phylum Ascomycota; class Pichiomycetes; order Serinales; family Metschnikowiaceae; genus Australozyma; species Australozyma saopauloensis. The sequence goes on from NC_086134.1 coordinate 130,319, forward strand.
AACGAGCCCTATGCAGCGACTACGCATGACACCCACCCACCTCAGATCGTCTGCCTCTTATTTTTCTTGAGGATGGAAAATATCATCTCTGCCTGCAGATGGGACCGAATGTTTACATTCTGGCCCACATAGGCAGTTTAATTGAAAGACGAGTTATGTATACCTGTCTGTAGCTTAATGAACAAGCTCCGAAGGCGCTTCGGAATCGAGCAGTAAGCAAGGAAAGAAAGTAGAAGGAGAAAAAATAGAGGACTGATGTTATTCCCGAAGTAGACCATTCCCAAAATTCCAACTCTCTCGCGGCCTTCCACAGCATAATATCTTCATTTCCACCCATATAGTGCGCGCGTCAGCAGGGGGTAATGGGTTTATTTTTAACCCACGGGCGGTTCTGGCAGAAAAGACCTCCAATTCATCGTATTCGGTATTTATTGCAGCACACCGCCCAAGGTCTTCGGCAAATAATTTCACTAAATAGAACGGCATCACCTAGAAACCCCTTTTGCCTTTAAAAAAAATCCTTTGGCCTCGTCTCGATATCACACAGCGCTTCCCTTTCTACAGTGTTCCGCAGTGTCTAGATCGCCTTCACACACCCCATTAATTTTTACCACGCACACTATATATTTGCACCTGGTACTCCTAACAACTACACATTTTTTTCATCCATCTGTCCATTACTATGTGGTATGTATAAACACCCGTTCCTGTTGGTGGTTGTATATCTGCAACCTCCATTCAGTTCACCAGAACGCTGAAATGATTCCATGTGGCTAGATTCCAATGGATTCCATAGACCATCGAGCCGCGTCACCATTGTCCAACTAGCTACAATCAATCAGTACTCAAACCAGTTCTCTATCAGTTCTTCAAATTTCGTCTAATACTAACTTCTACAGTGGAATCTTCGGTTACGTTAACTTCTTGGTCGACAAGTCCAGAGGCGAGATCATCGACACCCTTATCGAAGGTCTTAGCCGTTTAGAATACAGAGGCTATGACTCGACCGGTTTGGCCGTCGACGGCTCCGAAAAGGAGACTAACTATATCGCCAAGACCCCAGGTAAGGTCCAAAACTTGAAGGCTCTCATTGCCGAGGAGAACTACGACAGATCCCAGATCTTCGACAACCACGTCGGTATTGCCCACACCAGATGGGCTACCCACGGTAAGACCTCCACTCCAAACTGTCACCCTCACCGTTCTGACCCTACCGGTGAGTTCATTGTTGTGCACAACGGTGTCATCAACAACTTCAGATCCTTGAGACAATTGTTGGAGAAGAAGGGCTACGAGTTTGAGTCGGAAACCGACTCCGAGTGCATTGCCAAGTTGTTCAAGCACGTTTACGACACCAACCAGAAGGACAACATTGACTTGGACTTCAGTGACTTGACTAAGCAGGTCTTGCACGAGTTGGATGGCTCGTACGGTATGTTGGTCAAGTCCACTCACTTCCCAGGTGAGATCTGTGGTACTAGAAACGGTTCTCCATTGTTGTTCGGTGTCAAGACCGACAAGAAGTTGAAGGTTGACTTCGTTGATGTCGAGGTCTCTGACAACCTGAGCAGCTTCCCAGTCTCTGAGAACCCACAATTGAGAACCTCTCAATCCAGAGCTTTCTTTGCCGAGGATGGTGCTCCTTCTGCTGTCGAGTACTTCTTCTCCTCTGACCCAGCCTCTGTCGTTGAGCACACCAAGAAGGTCTTGTACTTGGAGGACAACGACATTGCCCACATTTACGACGGTGAGTTGCACATTCACCGTGCTACCAAGCTTACTGGCGAGGAATCTACTACCAGAAAGATTCACGACTTGGACATGGAATTGAACGAGATCATGAAGGGTCCATACAAGCACTTCATGCAAAAGGAGATTTTCGAGCAACCAGAGTCTACCTTTAACACCATGAGAGGTAGAATCGACTTCGAGAACAACACAGTCAATTTGGGTGGTCTAGTAGGTGCCCTCAGTGGTATCAAGAAGAGTAGAAGAATGATTATGATCGCTTGTGGTACTTCATACCATACTTGTTTGGCAACCAGATCTATCTTCGAGGAGTTGACCGAAATGCCAGTCTCTGTTGAGTTGGCTTCCGACTTCTCAGACAGAAGATGCCCAGTCTTCAGAGATGACACCTGTATTTTCGTTTCTCAATCTGGTGAGACCGCAGACTCTTTGCAAGCTTTGAAATACTGTAAAGAGAGAAAAGCCATTACCCTCGGTGTTGTTAACGCTGTTGGTTCTTCTATCTCCAGAGATACTGAGTGTGGTGTCCACATCAACGCTGGTCCTGAGATCGGTGTTGCTTCCACCAAGGCTTACACCTCCCAATATATTGCTTTGGTCATGATTGCACTTTTCTTGTCAAACGACTCTCTCTCTAAGAGACAACGTCACATTGACATCATTCAAGGCTTGAAGAACATTCCAGCTCAAATCAAGGAGGTCTTGAAATTGGAGGACAAAATCAAGCAATTGTGTAACGACTGGTTGAACAACCAGAAGTCTTTGTTGTTGTTGGGTCGTGGATACCAATTTGCAACTGCCTTGGAAGGTGCCTTGAAAATTAAAGAAATCTCATACATGCACTCTGAGGGTGTCTTGGCTGGTGAATTGAAGCACGGTGTTTTGGCTTTGGTCGACGAGGAATTGCCAATCATCGCTTTGGCTACTAGAGATTCTTTGTTCCCTAAAGTCACCTCTTCCATCATGCAAGTCACTGCTAGAGGTGGTCGTCCAATTATTATTTGCAACGAAGGTGATGATGTTGCCGCTGACATGGCTTACGCTACTTTGAAGGTGCCTTTGACTGTCGACTGTTTGCAAGGCTTGTTGAACGTTGTGCCTTTGCAGTTGATGAGTTACTGGTTGGCAGTCAACAGAGGAGTTGACGTCGACTTCCCTAGAAACTTGGCCAAGTCCGTGACCGTTGAGTAAAACCCTTTCTGTCCTCACTGTTGCGGCCGAGCTTGCATCGATAATACCAAATTTTAAGATTGGAGTAATAGGGCATCATGAATAGAAACACTACCCTGCCCCGATTCTCCAAAAATAGATTGCTACAATTTTTAATTGATTTAAGTTAAATATAGAATATGTATATTCCCAGATTCATACAAGTGTAGTCAGTTGGCACAACCGACAGATTATTTGCGAGTGAAATACTCCGTAGATCCGAGCCAGGCAGAAGAGTAATCAAATGCCTTCTCTCCAATGTTTAGGTATTTTCTACCGTAGTAGACAGCAGAGTCATTCTCGAGTTTGTTAAGGTCAGGACTTCAATTAGTATACTAGAGCAATAGAATCTTCGAAAAATTTACTTACGTCAAGCCAGTATTTCTACGAATACCAGCAAGGATTGCAGACACTAATACAAGGTCGAAGGCGATGTGAGCAGATTTAAGTATGGCACCCTTGCGTTAGTACTCTTGTGATATATGAGCCATTGCTACTAAGCCGATGAATTGATAGCTTGAGGGGAATGCTCACAGCAAATACCAAGGATTGATATGGAAAATTCGTACCATTATGTGAATAGATGTAGTATATTGTTAGCTGATAGATAACTGTGGGGGCGAAACTTATATGTAAATATTGATGGCAAAAGCTGCGGTCATGCCGGAAATAGTTTAGTGAAGGAAACATCTCGACAATTAGAAATATCTTACTGGTATTTCAAGTGAAATATTTTTTTTTATATCTGTTTTTTTTTTGTTGTGTTGTTTGAGACATTGCTTCGATTTGCAACCAGAAGCGTCACTGGATAATCAAAACATAATTTCGGATTTGCTTAGCTTAAATCTGATCAGTTAAAAATCTGTGATAATTTGATAAAATCTTTGACTGCGCGACGTTTCAATGTGTTGATATTCTGTAGTTCACAAAGCCTGTGGAGCTCACCCCAGTCATTAAACATGCAAACGAAGCTAAGGAAATACGCCAAAGGAAATCATCAGTATTTTTACATGATATTGATCTCCATTTTGGCCCAGATACTCGACTCGTAATTTCAATGCATCTCTACTGCTCCCCACCCTGAAATGGAATACACTTCGAAGCAAAACCAGTAAAGAAACATGAAATGTAGATCCAAAAACTTACTTTCGTGACGTTAACTAATATTTTCACGATAAACAAGCCTCTTTTTCTGCTGCTGGAGAATAATTCCAAAGACTACTTCATTTCCTTCCCCTGCCCTGCAGTATCTCACAGTATCACATTTTCCTACAAACTTCAACTCTTCTTCTCTTCTCGACACTACCAATAAGTGTCCTGGGAGTACATAATTAGTCATGTCAGATAGATATAGACCCCCTAGTGGTCCAAAAGGATCGCGGCCTCCTCCACCCGACAAGCCGAGCCTGAACAACCCAAACCAAAGACCACCAAACCACAACGGGCCGGCAGGAAACAAGTTCAAACAAAGAGACCAATACAAACAAGCATATGGCGACTCTTCGAGGAGTCCGTATCGGAATGACTACGGCTCTGGTCCTCATCCCGATGGACCATCTCAGAACTCTTCTGGAAAGCGAAGCTCTGGCGGTTATCGAGATCAACGTAATTTGAAAAGGCCCAATACCGACTCACTATCACAACAGAACCAGAATTCCTCCAGGAAACGACGTGATTTTTCTGCCAAAGATATGTCACAGCTGGGGCCTCAGAACCTTAAGAACCATGCTAATGCACCTCCATCGAAACCATCCTCGGCTAATGCCACACCTTTAGGACAACTGTCCTCGAACAATTCACGCCCCGAACCTCCACGCACATCATCCTCTGGCGGGAACCAACCACCTCCTCAAAGAGTACAAAATGGTAGTAGACCTGCCCCAAGGGGTCCACGCATGGGTGGCAATGAACCTATTCGAAGCTCTTTGGGTCCGAAAGGCTCGTCTCAAATGCCTCCCAGAGGCACTTCGAACGCCAAAAATCAAGCTCCGCCTAGAGGACCAGCTGCATCCAAGGGACCATCTGCACCAAAGGGACCAACAGGTCCAAAAGGACAGCCTACAAATTCTAACAAATCACAAAATACTTCGAATCAAGGTAGAAAGGGCGCTCAAACAAAGAAACAGCCTCCTCCCAAGCTTCGCCCAGACCAAGTGTATTCTGTTTATACCACTCGATCGTCTGATTTATACAAGCGAGTACAGCAAGTGGGAGAAGGAACATACGGTAAAGTGTATAAAGCATGCAACGAAGTCACTGGCGAATACGTGGCGCTCAAAAAGTTGCGACTCGAGACTGAAAGAGAGGGATTCCCTATCACGGCCATGCGTGAAATTAAGCTTCTTCAAAGTTTCGATCACCCAAATATCGTAGGACTTTTGGAAATGATGGTTGAGCATAATCAAATCACAATGATTTTCGATTACTTGGATCATGATCTTACTGGCTTATTGACACATCCAGACATGCATCTCACGGACGGGCATAGAAAAACAATATTTCGTCAATTATTGGATGGCTTGCACTACCTTCATTCAAAAAGAGTCATCCATCGCGACATCAAGGGTTCGAACATTCTATTGAATTCCTCTGGAATTCTCAAGATTGCCGATTTTGGTTTAGCTAGAAAAATGAAAGTGCTTAGACCTGGCGAGAATCCCGACTATACCAATAGAGTTATCACCATATGGTATAGACCCCCCGAATTGTTGTTGGGGTCTACCAACTATGGTCGTGAGGTCGACATTTGGGGAATTGGTTGTCTTTTAATTGAACTTTACACCAAGTTGGCGACTTTCCAAGGTACAGAAGAAATCTCCCAATTGTACAAAATCTACGATGTCATGGGTACGCCGACACTAGAAGACTGGCCAGATGTGGAAAACTTGCCATGGTTTGAAATGCTCAAGCCCCAAGTCAATCGTGCTTCCACTTTTGAAAAAGAGTATAAACCTCTCATGACAGAAGACAGCTTTGACCTTGCCACGAAGATGCTAGAATTATGCCCATCAAAGCGAATCACTGCAGAAGAAGCACTCAATCATCCATACTTCACCAATGAGCCTGCGCCCGAGCCGTTGACATTTATGCAGCTGCTTGAAGGAGAATGGCACGAGTTCGAGACGAAGAAGCGTAGGAGAGAAGAGCGTCGTAAGTTACAGGAATTGAAGCACTCGAAATCCACCGAGACGGTGAACATCACCAATTCGGTGAAGGCATTGCCGGAGAGTGTGCCTGCCACCACACAAACCCCTTCAATCAAACCCTTTGAAGATGAGGACCCTGCAGTGCCTGCTAGGCCCGAATCTGAACACGCCGAGACTCGTAGTTTTTAAAGATATTTATCGATCGCGCATTCGCCGGGGTCTCAATTGCGAGCACTTACTTAGGAAGTTCTCCAACCAACACACAATCCAGTATCCGTTTATAAAGGGTCGTTGCTTATGTCAAGTGACATACACGACTCGTCTTAATAATCGACCAAATTTTTACTACATTTAATTGGTATCAGGGATCACTTCCCTTTGCATAGTGTGCCTCTGGCCCACCCCAGACACATGGTCTGGCACACCTACTTCATAGACATTTATCCTGGGACTAATTCCCTGGCCTCCTTAATCGACACGGGTCCCAGTCCTCCAGTCGGGGGTACACATTGTATTAATTACAAGCCAATCAAAAAGAGCCCTTGGCCAAAATGCCATTTAGAAGTTCCTACCGCAGCGACCCTCATAACCAGATGATTCCATCGGAGTGTATACCAAATGCCAGCTCTTATAAAAGCATCATATTTCGCTAGTAGTGTGACTGGCCAATTCCAGACAGGATCTGGGCCAGGGCGGAGAACAGAGTGTGTGGCCCCCCACCTCCACAAAAGACTTTGTAATTAGTATTAGGAACAGACGAGACTCGTAAGTTTACGAGGGCATTTTTCGCTTATTGCAGCGTTGCCATGGAGCGCTTCATTCATGCACCTGAAGCCAATTCTTCTTCTGGAAATATACCCGATGGTGCGTCTGATTGTATGTATGGCTTGTATCCACAGCCGCGCAGGACTGTGCATCAAGCGCTTCAACCTGCGACTAGTGCCCGCCCGAGAGATCGGGTCAATTGACGCCAAAAGTCCCCACAGACAATTCTGTTGGCCTATCAATGGCGGCGACGCGGCATCAAATATTCTGGATCAGGCGAGACTCCCTAATTCCGTGGTGTTGTGTGCAATGCCAGCCCGGTGCCATTCCATCTGCGTCTGCGAGTTTTAGGGGACCAACGCAGTACTGGCACCGCGGGAGCAGAAACAGAGCTCCGAAACACTGGCCAAAGGGCCGCTAACCTTCGCTTATAAAAAATACCTGCGTGGACTCCGTTCCGTCCTCTAAACTTTTTCGTGTAATTTTCCATATTTTCGACGCTCTGTCTGGTATCTAATCTTCGTTTCCCTCTGTCGTGCCGGATACCCATTGGCTAGCGCCTGCTTATATTATTCTTCAGCCCCACATACCCAACCGGTGTTGTTGCTCCTCCCTCCTTCTAATACATACCCACAGTAACTAAATTCGACACTGGAGCCTGGGCCCCTGCCAATTCCACCGCCGCAACATCATCCGTCACATATCGTCCTCACAATGGGTTCGTGTACCTCCAAAGACCCTATCCAAGAAGCGGGCACGCAAAACAAAACAACGCAGAAAAGAACACAGCAACCGCCGGCCGCAGCCACGCAGACCAAGACAGACCCGCTAGCGAAACCTCAGGAAGACTCGGCCAAGCTCCAGAACGGCGACGCCGCAACGAAGGAGCAGACGTCGGTCAGCCAAGTCACCAATTCCGTCGAGCTGTCCAATGACTTGATCCAAACCAACGAGAAGGACGTGAAGATCCTTTTACTCGGCTCGGGTGAGAGTGGTAAATCCACCATTGTCAAGCAGATGAAGATTTTGCACAAGGATGGGTTCTCCGAAGCTGAGGCGTACGACTACAAGCCGTTTGTCTACAAAAATGTATTGGATTGCATCAAGAACATCATAAATGCCATTGTTGACTTGGCTCCGGACTTGATTGCTCCGCAGGGATCCGAGCCCACGTTCACAAAGACAGAGGATGGGTCTCGAGAACATATTCTTAGCTACGATGAGTTGAGCATGATTTTGGACTACGAGCACTCCATCAACACCGATGAGCCTTTCAGTCAAGAAATTGCAGCTCTCATCGAAAAAATCTCCGGCTACCCAGAGGTGCTCGACTTCATCAAACACAACCAAGGCAAGTTCTACCTCATAGACTCCACTCAATATTTCTTTACGGAAATCAAGCGTATAGCCAGCCCAGACTATATGCCAACGCCGGCTGATATTTTGAGAACAAGAAAAAAGACGTCGGGTATATACGACTTCCGCTTTCAAATGGGTGGAACTAATGTTCACATGTTCGATGTCGGCGGGCAGAGATCTGAGAGAAAAAAGTGGATCCATTGCTTCGATAATGTTCAATTGATCATTTTCTGTGTTGCATTGTCTGAGTATGACCAGGTCTTGCTAGAAGAGAGCTCCCAGAACAGGTTGGAAGAATCGCTTACTTTGTTTGACTCGGTCGTCAACTCAAGGTGGTTCGCAAGGACGTCTGTGGTTTTGTTTTTGAACAAAATTGATATTTTCGCCAATAAGTTGCCATACTCTCCCTTGGAAGACCACTTCCCTGATTACAATGGTGGAGACAATATAAATAAGGCCGTCAAGTATATTCTCTGGAGATTCATGAAGGTTAACAGGTCAGGCTTAAACATTTATCCTCACGTTACGCAGGCTACCGACACCTCTAATATTGAATTGGTGTTCGCCGCTCTAAAAGAGACCATTTTGGAGAATTCGTTGAGAGACAGCGGTATTTTGTGAGCCACTTCAATTCGCTTGAAAGTTCTTTCTTGTATTCTTCCCTAATTTTTACCTAATTTTTATAGTTGATATCAACTCCAATATCTAACAATGACCTATGAGATAAACTGATTACTGATCACCCGAAGAGCTTTGGTGCTTTTGGCTGCCCATGTCTGGTGAAACGCCGGCGTGGCCATGCTCATCTCTTCCCCTGCCTCTGCCTCTTCCTCTACCTCTGCCTCTGCCTCTTCCTCTACCTCTTCCCCGTCCTCTTCCCCTCGCAGCATCCCCTCTTCCTTTTCCTTCCTCAGTGCTACCATTGTCCTCAATTGGCTGGCTTGAATGGTGATCAGAGGGTGTCGACTCAAAAACAACACCGCTTTCACCTGTCATAACATCACTTTTGGATGTGCGGAATTCCTCCTGATCACCATTATGAAAGTGGCGATTACTCGAACTGCGTCTTCTTCGGTTCCGCTGACCATCATGCAGTTTGTTCTTAGTAGTCGCTTCGGAAAGGGTGCCCAGTGTCTCAATTGAAGCAATATTTTGTGTTTTTTCATTCAGTTCTTCGTGGGCTTGAACATCATTATTTGAACGAGGTGCTTTTGCTTCGCGTGCGGCGGAGAGTCTCCGTTCATTCAACTGAGATCCTCGTCTTGGTCGTTTATCACCATTATCCGGATATTCTTTTCTCGTATGATGTTTCTCGGTGTTGCTATGACCTTCAATGTAAGGAACGGACTTTTTACGTCTAGAATTGAATGGATGTTTGGCTGACGCACCTTCCTCTTTCGATGGATGACTTGAAGTGGTGGTCTCCGTTTGTTCATTTGAAGCCTCTGTTCTTTGATTGTCCACCAGTTTCTTTCTCTCTCCTGTTTTTGGTTTCTCGTGCTTCTCAGAATTGCGTCTCGAATATTTTTTAGAATTTGGTCCTCTCTCATCTTTTGAAACCTCAGCCGGTGATTGCGAAGAATCAACTGATATCTTTTTCACCTTCTCGGCAATTTCATCCACCTGCGGACTGGGCTTTTTCTTCGTCGAAGGGGTCTTTGAAGTCTCGGTCGTAGGTGTTGCAAGAGGTACCGGCTCAGGTTCTGGAGCTGATTGAGCATCGGGTTGTCTCTTTTTGAGAATTGTTGGTTTACTTGCGGGCTTGGGAGATTTTTCCCTTCTTGATTTACCGCTCGGCTCAGCGCCAGAGCTCAATAGGCGAGCCAAACTTTGCTTTTGGCCATATATTGGTTGTGGAATAGGGGCAGCAGTCATTTTGTTTCCCGTGCTTGCGTCGATAGTGTACTCGGCATCTTGCTTCTTTGCTTGGCTAGCCTCTTTCAATTCAGCTTCTGCCTCGATGGAGCCAATAGTTTTAACTGTTGTGCTGTTTATCTTGATCATTTTCTTTTCGTTCTCAAGCTGATGGGCAACAACATCAACGGGCTTGGCCTGACCAAATGGATTAGGCTTTGGCTTCGGTGGAGCATGACTTACTGGAGCGAGTGCCGGTTTGGGTTGGGTATCTTGAGACAACCTCCTCGTTTGTAGCTGATATCTTGGAGGCGGAGTTGGAATAGAATCTAGAGGAATGCCACCTGTGCTTCTACGTGGCTCGAACCTATTCCTTGACGAAAAGTCGTCCCCTCTGCCATGCCTGTCAAAAGAAGACAGTCTATCAAGCTCTGCTAGTTCCCTTTCATGGTTCTGATTAAAAGCCATGCAATCTTGAAAATCATTAAAGTCTGCAAGCTCAATCAGCAAACGGCGTGATCCGCGATACACCAAGTCTTGCCACTTGAGAACCCTCGTTTGATCTGCGAATGAATTGAGTTCAACGAAGGCAATTTTTCTCACAACACCGTTTCGTAGCGGTTCGTTGCTAGGATCAACTACAATCCTGCCTTTCACATACTTGGTGAACCTGCTTTTGAATAGATCGTCAAGAAACGTCAAATCGCTCTCAACCGGGACGTTTTTAATTTTTACTATATATGGTGGACCGTGATCCACAAATGTAGATTGAGCCCCATGAGAGCCTCCATACCCATTGGATCCGTATGTGTGGCCCGAGTTACGGTACGTTCTGTTCTTCTCAATTGGCACTGAGATCGACGCCATGTCAATATCGTCATCAGCCCACGAGCCGCCATATGCTAGAATTGTTAGTATGACCATAATAATTTAAACTTACAGCATGGGTTAACTTACTTTCATCGGAGAAGAACTCCTGTAAAGACATCTTCTTTGGGGGCACTGATTGTTAGTATGACGCTCCATTGAATTGCACAGAGACACATAGTTGATTTGTGCACGGGTTTTCTGTGAGATGGTTCCATTACATACCCATATCGTTGTGAATTCTATGTGTTTGATGTTGATTCAGTGGATTTGTATTGTATGACCTGGGGGACTTACCTGAAACTCCATACAGGTATACGCATACTGGCATAGGTATATGACACAATCGGTAAATCACCTGTCAATTGAGGAATCTTTGCATTTTTAAAAATTAGGAGAATTGCTGGATTTTATAGTTCAGAATTTGCGTAATTGTATGTTTCGTGGCAATAAATTGGAATCGGCTCTGCGGCTGTTTATTGTATTCCCGGAATGGTATCTTGACGAACCATGCTGAACGGCAGTCAAATGAACCTGAAATTAACTAGTAGCAGTTTAAAGAACTAAATTTAGTCTACGTACAAAGTTAAGGGCATCTTTTTTTTTTTTGAGACTCATGAAGTCTTACAATACAAATGGAGACGACGGGGACTATGTCACTAGCCGGTTAGGGATTTTGCTTTATTGATTAGAAAACTTTTAGGAAGTCTGTGTCTTTACAAGTCACCGAAATTTTTGTACGTGGCATTCCAGTTGGTGAAGAACCCATTGAAAAACTTGGTGCCCAAACCAACGTCTCGAGCTCCGAGAGTAGCTCTGATCGAGTGCATGGACAACTGTGGAATACCCAAGTCGATCGTTCTAGCTCCAGTTTGCAAAGAGATTGAAGGACCAATGGTTCCTCCTGAGCGACTGTCGTTACGGATTTGGAAGTACTGGAGTTTGTCGTCATTTTCGCGTGCCAACTCCTCCATCAAGGCTAAGCCAACTGAATCTGTGGCCATGTTGCCATTAGGATCTAAAGCAATGGTGATACCTTTGTTGGGCACTGGCTTGTGATGCTCCAAGTATACATTGGAAAAGTTGGGGTTCACCAAGTGATTCACATCAGCAGACAAGATGATGGAGTTGGCGTAGGTGATCTTCAAATCTTCCTCAAACGATTTAGTGTCGAACCGCGAAAGAACTCGAGAAATAACGGTTTCGATCAATTGACCTTTAATTCCAGTACGAGTCGCCGATCCAATTTCCTCATTATCGAATAAACCAACAATAGAGAACGAATCAGAACCTAGAAAGCTGCCTCGAGCACTTGACTCAAGCAAAGAGGAAATTGCAGCATATGAACAAACTCTATCATCAACACGAGGAGCAAAAATGAATTCGTTATCTAATCCTCCTCTAACACCTTTTTGAACATCGTACAACTGGAGATCCCATTCCAAAATGTCTTCAACCTTGACTCTACCACGAGAGGCGATGTAGCGAAGCAATTTGAGAGGGTGTCTACCAAAAAGAGGCGCTTTTTTCTCGGCAGCGGTTGGTTCTGGATCATCACCACTGCCAGAGAAGCCTATGACAGGAACGGCTTGCGTCTCCTTGTTGAAAGGGCCCACGGAGGGCTCGCCAAAGTGAGGCGCCAAGGTGGGGATTTTGGCGATCGGATGTGGAGTCGAGTCCACCAAAATTCTACGGATCGCACCTTCCTTGTTCTTGACTATCAATCTGCCACCAATACCTAAGTCTCTATCCCACCAAAGGTTGCTCAATCCGCCAGCATATGGTGCCACGCCAAGAAGATCATATCCATCAACTTGATTTTTGAGCGAGCTGGGCTTCAAAGGCACAGTCAAAGAATCGATGTGAGAGCCAATGACTCCAACACCTTTACTAGGGCTCCACTCCTGCCCAATGACAAATGCCACTAAAGCAGTACCGCCTCTTACGGTGAAATACTTTCCTGCTTCAAACTTTCTTAGATGAGAAGAAGGCCACGCAGCATTTTCAGGAAGGTACTTGAAACCATTTTTTCTCAACTTCTCTGAAAAGTACTCCACCACATGGAAGATAGTTGGGTTGTTGTAAGTGAAGTCAATGTACTCAGTAGCATGCTTCTCGAAGTAGGAGTCATCGTAACCCTTGCTGATGTCATATGGTTTTCCAGGAGTGTTCAATGGATGCTTTGACATCAGCTGTTCCCCTCCTTGAGAGTTCAAGTTCGCTTGTTGAACAGCTTTGGTGATAGCATCGATCAATTCGTCGTTGTAGCTCATTTTTGGTTGCGGGAGTCGATTGTTTGTACTCAATTGAGTCGAATGAAAGGAAATATCAGTTTTTTGTGCGGAAAGAGTTGTGGTTGTTGGTTGTTGTAAAGAAAGATCTTATACGATCCCAAATGCGGATATTGTGGATACTATCTTATCGCCGCGCCGCATTATTATGTGGCTTGCAGCCAGCATGGCATGTGGAATTACTTCAATTGGCGTAATGACGGAAATTCGCAAAGTTTTTACTGAATTCGGTAATTTGAGTCCGGAGCCATCTATTATTATGTTCTTTGAATAGGATTTTGCTTCCATAGCTTGGTTAGTATATGGCTTAATTGCCCATTGTAGGGAGTGCACAGTCGGCCGTAGAGCCCGAACACAGATTTGCAGCCATTATTACTATTAGTAACAAATTGAAATTGAAATAATTGGGGGTGTGTCTATGTAAATGTGTGTGTATATGTGTCAATTCTATCAAAAGCGTCTTAGTTCTGGGGTCTGGCAGCAGCGAATGTGGCAGCCACAATCAATGGCCACACCGTAGTGACATCAGCGTAAACCTTTACACTCTTAGCCTCAGCCTTGATCTTACCCCAGGAAATAGCCTCGTCTGGTCTTGCACCAGCATCCGAGCCATCAAACTCCTGGCCGGTGTTGATGAAAACAGCCCAGTCGGCACCGTTTCTCATGAGACAGGCATTACAGATGTGGTGCTTGATCAAACCACCACCCAAAATAATCATACCAGCCTTAGAAGCCTCCATTGACATGGAATTAATGCGGCGGATGTCGCTGACAATGTCGAGGTTGAATCTGCGTGGGGAGGCTTTGAATGTGTGGAAGAAGAGCATGTCTCCAATGGAACCATCGGTGAGAGCAGGACAAAAGATGGGGATTTTGTTTTTGTGTGCCCAATAGAGCACAGACAGCTCATCGTTAATTTCCTTACCAAAACGGTCGATGAGTCTAGATGGAGTCCACACTGCGTCTGAGTCAGCGTCAAGAGCGTCGGCTCCGAGCTTGACCACAGCCTGGTGCTGCTCCTCGAGAATCTGGTCCAAAATAGGGACAATCCACTCCTCGAATTTACAATAGTTATCGTTTGGAACCAACAAGTTTCCAATTCTGTTGAGACCCTGGTCTCTCAATGACTTACCAGGAAGTGTGAAGTCTCCCATATAAGTTGGAGCCAAGCACTTGATTAAATCTTCCTCGATACCACCAGCAGTGGCAACAATCGCGCTGACCTTCTTGTGCTGCACCAAGTATCTGAGGGTGTCTCTCAATCCAGAGGAGATCAAGTTCGAGGTGAATCCCATGAAAATGGTGGCTTTCTGTACACCTGCGTCATCAAATGAACCCGTACGTTCGTGCTCAGGCAACTCGTCAATATGCTTTCCACGCCATTGGTCCATTTCATTGATAATGTCGCATGCATTTGCTACTGATGAGGCTTGGAAGCCCATCGTCTTCATTGACTTGATCAAGTCTGTGGCTGTCAGGTTGTAGGCAGCGTCTGCTGAGTAGTCGACACCCAGGACTTTCACAAAGTGTTCCGGGACGTCAACAGACTTTTTGAGAACGGCATCGGAGGCCAAGGCGGGTAGAGCTCCTTCGTTAGACATTGTGTGGTGTGACAAAGAGGCTTCTGAGATTCGCACCGATGGAGATGAGTAGGTATACTATTAGTCAAATTGCATCATCAGGCAATTTTGGATAAGTAATTGAAAAAGAATAGGAATTTGAGACACTTTGAAATGTGTATTGTATTAGATTTGCGGTTGACTAATTGCGATGTTATGTACCAATTTCTTGATCTAGATCTTTCATTGTCGTATTGGATCAGGTAGAGTCCTGGGGACTTCAAATCAACAGGAAAATTTAGTGCCAGTGTTCTTGTATGAATTCTATCTCATCTTATTTTCGTACTGTTTTCTGTGAGTCAAAGTCCGGTGTCATGGCCATTAGCTTCCATGCCAATTGTCTTTGAAAGAACCTATCACATGGATTGTCTACGCGGAAGCTAGGAATGGCTTCAAAACAACTCCTCTCATAATCTGTCCATCTGTCAATTCGAATTTGTACAATCTGGATTGTCCTTATGTCTTCTATCGACTCTCAGGTCGAAGCGATTTCATACAAAGCACAAGACTACGACACAATTCACTTAAGTTAATACATTTAGGAAAATATCATAGCATGTCGAACCTGCTGCATTATGCTTTCCAGTTTCTCTTTTTATGTGCCTACCTCACTCGAATATATCGTCGTTCTTATTAATATACAATGCAATTAGGCCCTGTCAGACACAACAGGCTCCCAGGAAGCACACTTGGGCTTGGCCGTGTTATATGGCACATAAGCACCACGAGTGGCAGTCAAGTTCATCTTGTGCTTGGTCAATGGGTAAGCCCTCACGGCCTTCTCGTTTTCTGGCAAAGCGTTGGGTGGGGTGTTGGTACCGTAACCCAACCAGTAGTGCCAACCTGGCTCAACTTTAGACATGTCCACGCCCCAGTCGGCATACTCGACCCATCTTGTTCTCAAGTGGATCTCCTCAGGGACATCTGTTTCGTAGTACTTGTTACCCCAGTCATCGGTGCCCACCAACCAACCTCTTTTGGTATCGTTGTGGACTTGAATCTGCCAGGCCGATCTCTTGAGCCCGGAGTGATATATATTTTTCAAGGTACGGAATATGGAAGTCGACATGGTGGAGACGAACGATTAGTTCTGGTAAAAAACTATAGGTGATTGGCTGCGTGCACGACACTGCGCAGTACGCTATCACAACAAGTTGAAAAACTGAACGAACAAGAATATGAGCGATGGAAATTAGGGGTTAGTCATTTCTAGATTTTTTAATTCAATTATTTAAGTAAATCTGTGTCGATACTTGAGATTGAATGTTGCTTGTCCAAATACTATGTGAAAGTGAACCGAGTCATTCTATATAATCTTCACGTTTTCGAGACTAAAAAGTAACTCGCGAGGAATTGAAAGATATAGTTACCGCAATATGATCTATTTTTACTGTCATTGGATTAACCTAAGCATCTGGTAGTTGTACTTCTACAAGCAAGTAATGAAATCATAGTGAAATCGACGTCATTCAAGATAAGTAAATATGTATATATATGTGTTAAACCGGCATTCAATCATACTACTTCTTCAAAGCAGAACGTTCTATAAGATGGTTGACTTCATTAACATTGATCACCACTCCCTTCTCAGAGCACTTGGCCTTAGTCTGAAGCTCCTTACATAATCCATCAATGTCAATCTCAGTGTAACGAGGATGTGCTGTGATGCGGTCCCAAATTTCAGAGCACTTCATAGTCTTATCGCCCGCAGGCACAACCTCCTCCTCCTTACCTTCCAAAATTGTCGGGCTATTGTTGAAACTAGACAATGAGGAAGCTGGATGGCGTGCACCAACCTCAGAGTTGGTACGTGTTGTGCTCACTGAGGAATGTGGAGTCTCATGAATGAACTCATTAAAATTGAAGTCAGTATTACCGGGCTTGGAAAGAGAATCGAAAAGAGAGTCCTCGGTAACCAAGGAGGAAAGTTTATCATCAGTAACCTCGGCAGCGCCTTTCTCGACGACGTCGTTGAAGGAGTTTCCAAATGCTAAGGAAACATCGAACCCGGCATCATTAAGGAATGCCAAAGGATCGTTCTGGGCGTGCCCATCTACGGTTGGTAGGGTGAGGTTAGCGGTGGGGTTGCCTTCTGAGAAGAATGGATCGCTTATGTTCTCATTTGGCGAGAAGAGAGACTGGAAAGGCGACTCGTACACTGGCAGAGGAAAGACAGCATCCGTGGAGTCGACGTATGGCGGAACGGGATTACCCCATCTTCTCACCTTTGGCTCTGGCTTCTTAGCTGTGCCACATGCCTCGCTAAGCTTTGCGCAAAAAGGATTTACTTGCTCATCGAAGGTTGGCATTAAGTTCAAATTACTTGAAATAGCATCAAGACCCTGGCCATAATCGATGGAGTTGGAGCTAGGGGTGGTGCTCAGAGTATCATTAAGTGGAGATGTGGAAGACGAGGAGGCGCTGACCAAATCTGGAAGCTGGTTAGAGTTTCGCGACTGCAGTAGCAAGTCGGAGTTTGAAGATGAGTTCCACGACCACAGGGAAGCACCGGTGAAACCATCGGCCGAGCCAACAGACGATTTTGTATCAGAGCGGACTGGTGCAACGGCAGTGGCTGCATAAGCAGCAGCAGCTTTTTGGCTCATCACTGGGATGGGCCCCTGACCGCCGGTCACTCTGCTGAGCTCACGCTTCAACAAGTCAATCTGAGCCTTCAAGATATCTTGCTCAGACAACGCCTTCATTTTGTCGTCCTCTAGCGAAGCCACCTTATCTTCCAAATCCTTCATCTTGCGCTCTTTCCGCTCGCGGTAGGCACGCTGGGCAGCTCTATTCTGAGCCGTTCTCCGGTTCTTAGGCTCGGTATCTATGGGCTTCCGGCCGAGCTTGGACGTGTTCTGCTTCTTGTCATCATGCTCTGGCAGCTCGCCTTCGACCTTGCTAATATTTCTTTTGGTCTCAGGCATTATATCTTGGGTTTTGCCGAAATGGGAGGCGAGGTAGGGCGAGGTAGGGTGGCAAACTAACTGATTACAAATGCAGCTGGGAAGAGATGAATGCGGGTAGAGGAATGCGCACTCAGATAAATTTGCAGGGAGTATGCCCTAGGGTATGAAAGGAGAATAAAGAAGAACTGTGGAAAATTAGTGGAGATGGGCGACTTTTCGACTCAGATTCGTTCAAGAATTGAAAAGACGGTACGGTTGAAGTAGGAGGATTGCATGGCAATATATAAGGGGCACACCCCACAGCCTGCAGACAACACTAGGAAGCACTGAGTCAGGACCGTTGCGAGCCCGCGAATGCATATAGCCCAGAAGACGGAAATGGGTCCTATTAGGCAGTAGACCCAAAGCCGCTCGCTAGCGCCGCGGACAAGCCACATCTGGAAGACAATGCACATCAGTTGAAACATTGTTGAGCCATGTTTGATCTCCGAGATCGGACAACCTCATAGTGCGAACTGCAATTGAGACGGAATTATGGTCATATCCTTGCACCTTTCGGATTTACGCTCTACTGGTAGGTCACTTGGCGATTCGATTCCATGCCATTTGCAGCCAGTCCTTTTCATTAATCATCACTACCTATGTGGGATCAAGACACAGAATCGCCTAGATCAGGTACCATGTAGTATCATGTGCTCAGGTGTGAGGTGGAGACAGAAACCGTGATCTGTTGTGAGTATTTCTTTTTGCTGGTGTTGGTTGTGATCGGGCACCTTTCCTTCTTGCCGGTTGGGAGCTTCCACTGCATCTACAATTGTCTGGACTGGCACTATTCGATATTGCACGTTTTCTTTCGAATACAGGAGATAATCCCTGGTTATGAGCCCTTTTATTTGCTCTCTGACTATAGATTAAGGCTATTTGCCGTGCGCTCTTCCTCAATTTGGTCTGAGGGACACGGAACCACGACTCACACATACTGGCACCAACAAAGACCCCCAACATATTGAGAATCAATGCTCAATAATTGAGCCGCAGCGATGCAGTCAACATCAACAGTTGTTTCTAAATTCCGTTGGTGCCAAAGTTCTTGGCTACTGTTGACGCTCTAACCCCGGCCCCCCGTCATCTCCGGTACAAAAGTCCGAAGGCACCATTTTGGCCATTCTACAGATTTCCTAGGACGATTAGGAAATAGAACAGGATCAGTTGCAAGATTTGCCACTCACGAACTCTCATGCAAGATTTAACAATCTCATCGGGTATGACTATCGATGATCATGTTCATGACAGATAGTGCTGACAAATTGGTAAGCTATTGCATACAGATGGTGCATATTGGGAATAGTTCCGGTCCAAAAAATGGCTGCGAATAAGGCCGGCTTGAGGCAGTAGAAGACACCTCCTAATTTGGAGAAAATTTAAAGGCGAAGCTGCAGCTAATGATTTGGCGCCAAACAATTGAATGGCCTTATGTGAGCACATGGTCCTGATAAGTGCCCTGTCTAGCTTCGGTCCGTGTTCACGCTTCCGAAGCGGAACTTGTCTGCAGATCCTGACTCTGGTTTACAACGGGCATTGGTCTGAGACATAACGTTTGAAGGGAGGGAGGGGGACGCCCGGCTAAAGCAGTCAAGAATTTTGAATCTAAATTTGAGAGTTTTCTAAGAAGTGAAGGGCATGGGTGGGTGAACAGGGGTTATTGTGTAGTTTTACGCTATGCACTTTTTATTTGGCATAAGCATTCGTCTAGTCTAAATAATGTAGATTCTTTTGATTATACTTCTTGTAAATAATAAATTGGAAACAAACGAGAATGGCCCTTCTTTGAACGCAAACGGTGTTTTTCTGTTCCAGTGAAGTGGCGGCATGCTTCCAACTCCTTCAAATATGAGTCACAGGTAGAGACAACTTCCTTCTGCCACTTTTTCATATAACGGTTATCATCGAAATGATAGCGAGCCTTGATTTTTTCGTCCTTTTCAAAATTGTCCATCACGGTGTCCACTGATTTTTTAACCGTGTCAAGCTTCGTCTCAACGCTAGTGATGATCTTGCTGAGCATTCTGGACAACGCCTCACCTTCGTACTTGGCGAGAGTCTCCGGGATATTGTTTGATTCCTTATATCTTTCGTAGGGAGGAAGTTCTGGCGTGCCAATTGATGACCATGGCTTCATTCTAAGAGAATACAATTTCTCTGGAGTTGCTAGAGACGAGTTTGTATCAGGCAGTTTGACAAAATGCTCGAGAAGCTGAACAGACATGGAAACAGCACGGCAGAGATAGTACTGAGTCATGGACACTGGCACAAGATATTGTTCAATAGCTGCAAGGTTTTCTTCCAAGATAGGTACAGCCTCTTCCACTAATCTCTTTTGCGTCGAACGCAAAGCTTCCTTTTTTGGCCCCTTGGCCTTTTTGATTTTCTTGCTCATATTATTGATCCACTTCAATTTGCTGGAATTGATTTCTTTTAAGCGACCCGCAAGATGTTGATGCGTATGTGCAAATAGTTCACTAGCATACCAATACATCATATGGGCCTCGGAAGGGCGGTAAGTATCCTGTTCGAAACCTGTGAGAACAACTTCAGTCATCATACATAACTTTTCATAGTAAATGTATGAGCTTATAGCAAGGCATGGTTGATCTGGAACACCTTCTTGTATAAGCTTATCACCGATACCGTATTCACTTAGATGCATTTCTACAACCTCAGCGTTGTACTGTAAAGAGTCCCAGAGTACAAGATTCCTGTTGAGAAGCTGCCTTTGGCGACAACGGTTGTTTCCGTAGACACTCAACTTTTGGTAAAACGCCGAATCGATGTCATCAAAAAGTAATGAAACTTTCGCAAAACAGTCGTTCCTTACTGTCAGTGCGTCTGAAGTATTTTCAATGTGCCATGAATCAACATCTGAAATGGAGTTCGCTACAAGACAGAGCGAGCTCATGCTACGAAGTGCTAAAGAGCCAACAGTCTCGTCCAGGCCGCAAATCGACTTATCGTCCCGGATGAAGAACAATTGAAAAAAGCCTCTGACAATCGCGCTTGCAGAATGTGCCATCTCTTCGCCAATGCTATGTTGAAGATACAAAATCAATTGTGCTTCATTCTGTATGTTGGGGATTTGGAGCAAAACTTCTTGTATCGAAGTCACAATACCCCTCAAAATATCAATTGCTTCTGTTGAGGAAAGCGTAACATTTGAAGTTGGAATATGGCGATTATTGCAGTCCACTTGTACAAACCTTGAAAACAGCGATTCTGGAAGACTAACGTACTGATACGTCCTGAGCTCGTCTAGAATCTCCACACTCTCATGAAGATGCGAAACATCTAGAGTCTCTCTCGCATTGAACAAATCCACTCTTTCGTTCATTGATATCGACAATTTAAGCAAGTTCTTAACAAGCATTAAATGCAAGAGCGCTTCTCGCTGAAATGGAACATGAGGTTTCTTTTCGAGATATGAGATGGCCTCATCTAGTGGACCCTCGACCTGCTCAACAGACAGTGTACAGAAGTAATTGAGGTCCATGCTTCGAGTTGTAATATCCTCCTCTTCATACAAGACATCCATTGCGATTTTCAAAAAAATGGAGAGAACTTTAATTAAACCAATGGTGTATCCTCGTAGCACGATGTTGACGTATTGAGATTCTTCGGAATCTTCAGGAGTGTAGCCTTTTGGATGCATTCGAGTGTTGATGAAATCGGCCTCTTCAATCTTATAATTGCGTTTGAAATTTTCAAGTAAATCATAGACATAACGGCAACTCAACATGGTCACCAGAAGGGCCAGACCGTTCACCCAAGCCATGAATGAATTGAGGAGTTCGTTCATCACTGCTGCCACTTTGTCCATAGGCCGACCCTTCGAACTGTCAAATAAGATCTCTGAGGGTCTTAATTTGATCAATCCGGTGTCTAATCGCTCATTTCCTATTTCTAAGGCTCTCGTTCCTTCTAACATGTCAAAATATGGGGAAACTTGGACTCTTCCCTGAGCCAAGTTCACTACACCTGCGAGAAATTCCGAGGTGATTTCTTGGTATTGATCATCTGGTGTGAGTTAGTTCAATTTACGGGCTTCTGAGAGGCTCGAACATACCGTCTGGAAGTTGCATCACTTTCGGTAGTGTGATTGAAAGATCTGGGGACTGGTTGTAAGTAAGAATGTTAAAAATGGCATGATATGTATGATCACTTTAATAGACCCGATTGTGTAGAGAAGTGGCAATTCTTGGCAGAATTGAGTATTGAAAAAAGTATTATTTTTTTTAATTTTCGTCGCTTCGAGATGAACTCAAGTTAAACAGATGGATTGGTCTGTGAACACCATTGAGTTGATTTCTCACAAAAGCAGCCCCAAATAATCAGACACACTATTATTATAGTGGAACTGGGCATATTCTTGATTAAGTTGATTTTATATTACTTAATGCCAACTAAGAATTTTTTCCTCGTAGATGGGTGGTTGGTGTAATGGTTAGCATTGCTGCCTTCCAAGCAGCAGACATGGGTTCGATTCCCGTACCACTCATTTTTTTTTAATTGCATATTCTATTTTTCTCTTGAAAGGTTTGGTTTGCGGGTCATTTTTTCTAATATTCTTGTAAGGTTTCTGACTACATTAAAGCTCGATATATCGATTTGGGGCACGAAGAGCACAACGAGCGCGTACGAAGCCTTTACGAAAGCATAGAAACGCCCGCAAAAGAGTCATTAACTAATCCAATTGTCACAGCTTAAAGCCTGTGAAAAGCTCCGCGAAATAAATTTATCCATAACTGTTTTTGGTCTTGTCGAATCTCACCAATACAAAGGACCTGTATACACCCCGTGATTTTGTTTGCATTAGCACTTAACAGATAACTACAGCAGCTTATAAATGAGTTCACTGGCTAAGCCGACCATCAAGCAAATCGAAAAATGTACCGACTTCTCACAATTAGCCAGAGGTATCAGTCATGTATTCAATGATGCCCAATCAACACTTTCGGGGCACAGAAAACTCGTAATCCTTCTACGGAAAATACAAGTAAGAGCCACCCAAATCGATTCGGAGGAGCAATTCAACTTTCAGTTCACGAAAACTATCTCCAAGATGCTCAACCTCAAGAAAGGAGAAGCCGCTGGCGACAGGATCGCCAAATTTTGCTCTTTGTTTGTTTCAACAATGGCGAAACAAGAACAGGAAAACCCAACCCTTCGCATCGATCCAAGTCTAAAATCTGAGGACGAGAGCGATACGAGCGATGTAAGTGACTCTGAACAGGAGAAAGAAAATGTGGCATGTGAATTTATAGATTATTTGATTCGTCACCTCCTTCGTGGCATTGAATCTCGATTTAGAGATGTGCGCTACAGAATCGTCCAATTGCTTGCATATTTGGTAAACCATATTACCGAAATGGACGAGCAGCTCTTTTCTGCTCTCAAATTTTCTCTTAACCGACGCCTACATGACAAAGAATCAATGGTTCGTATCCAAGCGGTGGTAGCCATGTCAAGATTTCAATACTACGAAGAAAGTGACCCTTCAAAGATAAACCACGCAACCAAGTCTCTCATAAATGCTTTGAAACACGATGACTCGCCAGAGGTGAGGAGGGCGGCATTGCTAAATCTTGTAAAAACATCAAGGTCAATCCCGGAACTTATAGAGCGGTCACGAGATGTCAATGCTATCAATAGAAGGTTGGTTTTTTCTAGAGTTGCGAAAGAAATTCCTTCTTTTCTAGATTTGAGTCTTGAAATCAAAGAGAGCATTTTAAATCGTGGCCTTAATGACAGAGAGCCAAGTGTGCGAGCGGCTGCTATCTATCTTTTAACAAAGACCTGGCTTCCGCAAGTGAACGATGACATTCTCATGTTCCTCGAAAACATGCAAGTAGTCGACAGCAGTGCAATGCCATTGGCCATGAATGCCATATTTGAATCTCATCGCGATAGAATAAATACAATTGTGTTTCCACAGGAATCTTGGAACGAGCTCACGGTGGAGAAAGCCTTTTTCATAAGAAGCCTCTACGACTTTTGCTCGAAACATGATTTGTATGATTGCATTGATGAAAATATACCCGAGCTTTCAAAATTGGCACACGTCATACAAGAGTATCTCAAACTCCGCAGCTCAATGCTCAGTTCCAATGCACAATTGGTAGATGAGTACCTTGAATTTCACAATAAAGCCGAGAGCCTCCACAGATTAGTGCGCAATGGAGAAGGAGATCTCAAAGACTTACAGCGCAAAGTTGAAAAGGAAACAACTATCATAGCAGAGCTCCAAAGTCGATTATCCGAGGCAGATCCAAAGATCAATAAATTGCAGACTCAATTGAAGTCTCTCAAAGCTGCAACAAAAGATGGGGATGTCGACAAAACAGCATTTCAACAGAAGATTGAATCTCTAGAAGAGGAATTAAACGAGAAAACAGATGAAAAAGATGAGTTTATTCTGCTCTTGTCCGAGCATACTACATCATTGACTGATGCAGAGGTTCTCTTAAAGGATATGGAAAAGGCCCAGGTGCATAGAGAAGCTGAAAGAAATAAGTTCCTCCGAGGCACAGATGATTTGGAAGTCAAATATCGTCCCTTCGGAGACCAAAAGAAGGATCTTGAGTTTGTTTTAGAGCAAATTCTACTCATAATAGAAAAGAGTGACTTCGCAGATGTCGCTGGAACCAGAAGATTAATGCCTATTATCACAAGCGCTTTGACCAACGATAATCTCAATGAGTCAAATGTGGCCATTTGCATTAGAATAATTCGCAAATCATCGATAGACGAGAATTATTTCTCTCAATTGTGTACAGAGATTATCACTGACATAAGAGATTCTGCGCTTGGCGAGAACGATGAAACCTTTATGTCAGCAGCGTCGTTATTTGGCAATTCAAGTCTTGTTGATGATGACGAGAATGA
Source organism: Australozyma saopauloensis (assembly GCF_035610405.1). NCBI lineage: Eukaryota > Fungi > Ascomycota > Pichiomycetes > Serinales > Metschnikowiaceae > Australozyma > Australozyma saopauloensis. Next base: position 155,023 of record NC_086134.1, read on the forward strand.
TGACCTTCCAAGCGAAGATAGAGATGAAGACGCAGATGCAGATGCAGATGCAGAAAACCAACCTGACAAACGTAGAAAGATTGCACCAATCCTTCCACCAGACAATCTTTTGATTCAGTGTTTGGTAGTATTGCAATACTATTTGGAAGTCGCGGAGGACACCCGTTGTAACAGCTATCAACTCGACACATTGATCGATACCTTGATTCGTCCCGCTCTTGTCAATAACAAGAACAGCAGAATTCGATTTCTAGGTTACAAGACTCTAGGGTTGTTCTCACTTATTGACGAAGGACTTGGGGCTTCAAATTTGAAGTTTTTCGGAATAAGTGCTTCGAAAGCACATGACGAGGACCTCAAAGCGCTATGCATGCAGATTATTTTTGATATTGTCTCAACGCATGGCGTTGGAATACTTGATATTGAAGGAGAAGATGCGGTCGACTCTTTGTCTTTGGCGAGACTATTCTACAGTCTACTCAAGAATACGGAAATGCCGCATTTACAGGCTGTTGTTGCCGAAGGCTTGTGCAAGCTATTCTTAGCAGATTTGCTTGTCGATTTTGGAAAAGATGAACTGGAAAATGATGACGAGGAAGCTCTGCAAGAGACGCAGCTTTTGCAAATGCTATTGATGTCCTACTTTCATCCATTAAATCATGAAAACCAAGAGCTCAAACAAATTCTTGCCTTCTGTCTCCCAGTCTATTGTTTCAGTCACACCAAGCATCAAATAAAGGTGAGCTCCATTAGTGGTGATTGTTTCTATCGCTTATTCCGAACTGAGAGTGAATTTGCTGAGTATGAGAATTTGGCATCTTCATCTTCCGTTTTGCAGTTACTAATCTACTGGTGCGATCCTCGGAATGTCATAAATGCTACTCAGGCTGAAATTGAGAGAAGCGCATCTCATTTTTGGCAGGCGATGAAGTTTTTGCAGATCATCGAGCAAGATACTTCCAGAGCAGTAAAGAGATTAATTATTGGAAACTTGGGCAAACTCAGCATCACGGAGCATTTGGGTTCGGAGGCACTTCGGGGACTAAGAATTGCCATCAGTGACACCAGACTCCATATTTTGAGCAACAGTTCAAATCCGGATTTCGTATTGGACCAAGCTTCAGAAAAAAATCTCGAGAAATTTTACTCATCTATTGGTGAATTGATCATGAAAGCAGACGCCCTCGAAACACAGAAAGATGTTGAATTGGGAACAGTCTCGGAGACTGCTTCACAAAAATCATCCCGAGCTCTGTCGAGAAAACCGTCTGGAGACTTACCTCCACTATTAGGTGTCGAAGATGTGGATAACAATGAATTAGGCGAACAAAGTATTGTGTCTACTGAAAAAGCAAAAGAATTAGATGACGGCGGAACCAGATCTGAGGACATGAATGTCGATCAAGCAGCAGAACCCGAAATTGAAACTACAGAGGGAGTTGAGATGGTCGATGAGAACATAGCAGAACCCGAGGTTGAAAGTGCAGAGGGAGTTGAGGAAGTCGATGAGAAGATAGCAAAAACCCGCTCGCCGGAGAAGCCTGTGGCACCTGTCCTCAAGTTGGTTGACGAAGATCTCAGTGAAATAGATAAACTATTAGCCGAGGATGATGAAATTGAGTACGATATTGAGGATCAAAGTGAATAGTGTTGTGAAGCGTATTCAAATACTAAAGTCGCGAGATACATCGGCACTAACTATAGCTCGGCAACAATTCCCTGCTAAAAAAAAATACAAATCTAAGTAATTGTCTATCGTTGTTTTACAATATTCACATATCTGCAACAGTCCAATTTAGCCTGCTCACTATACAGTGTTCCTCAATGCATAATCCAGAGAAACCATGCGATAGATGCATTGCACAAATTTTAATCAGCTTATCCCCCGTGCTCACAACCACGAGGGAAGCACAGTGCCGACATAAAAAATTCTATAAATAATCGTATCCCTCGTATCGCCCCCGACCCCATAGACACAACCACGTCGTTTGCGAAGCTCTCTCTCGTATAGACCCTGCTCAAATCCAGCATGGGCATCTCAAATCAGGTCTGGTCCTGTACTCTGCTTGCATAAACATACACGTCCTGCAGATCAGCCAGGTGGACTACAGAACGCACCACTGAACACTATACGACGATACGAGTCGCGCGTGTTTATAAAGATCCTGCTGCAGATATTTCAACACGCCAGATAGTTTCAACAACTCTCCGAAAAACACCCCCTATACACTTCATCATCAACCATGCCTTCTTCCGTCAAATTGGCTCAGAAAGACCACAAAAAAGACCGCGACTTCGCTAAGGCTATGCACGGTGATTCCTTCAAGAAGAGTGGTCTTGGTGCTCTTATGTCCAAATCTGGCGATGCCTCCAACGTCGCTAACGAGGGCTACTTCAAGCACTGGGACGGTGGTATCACCGAGAAAGACGAGGACAAGAGATTGGCCGACTACTCCAACTTGACTGCCCACTACTACAACTTGGTCACTGACTTCTACGAGTACGGATGGGGCTCTTCTTTCCACTTCTCGCGTTACTACAAGGGTGAGGCTTTCAGACAAGCCACCGCCAGACACGAGCACTACTTGGCTCACAAGATGAACATCAACGAGAACATGCGTGTCTTGGATGTCGGATGTGGTGTTGGTGGTCCCGCCAGAGAGATCTGTAGATTCACCGACTGTACCATTGTTGGTTTGAACAACAACGACTACCAAATCGAGAGAGCCAACCACTACGCCCAAAAGTACAAGTTGGACCACAAGTTGTCTTTCGTCAAGGGTGACTTCATGCAGATGGACTTTGAGCCTGAGAGCTTCGATGCTGTCTATGCCATCGAGGCCACCGTACATGCTCCTGTCTTGGAGGGTGTCTACAGCGAGATCTACAAGGTTTTGAAGCCTGGTGGAGTTTTCGGTGTTTACGAGTGGGTCATGACCGATGCTTACGATGAGAACAACGAGGAGCACCGTAAGATTGCCTACGGTATCGAGGTCGGTGATGGTATTCCAAAGATGTACAAGAGAGAGGTTGCCGAGCAAGCCTTGAAGAACGTTGGTTTCACTGTCGAGTACGAGAAGGATTTGGCTGATGTCAATGATGAGATTCCATGGTACTACCCATTGGCTGGTGAGTGGAAGCACATTCAAACCCTCTCTGACTACTACACCATTTTCAGAACTTCTCGTATCGGTAGATTTTTCACCACCGAGTTGGTCGGTTTGTTGGAGAAGGTCGGCTTTGCTCCAAAGGGTTCCAAGCAGGTCACTGGTGCTTTGGAGGATGCCGCTATCAACTTGGTTGAGGGTGGTAGACAAAAGTTGTTCACTCCAATGATGTTGTACATTGCTAGAAAGCCATTGGACAGCAAGGAGTAAGCAAAAAAAACTATATTTATTATAAGATTAGCACTATAGCATGATTTTATTCGATATCATTGCGAATTTTTTGACCATTCATATGGTTAATTTCATATAGTTTCACTTTTGCATATAGGATCTCTATTCAACATATTCATTGATTTTCAATTTTGGTTCAAATGGTTTCAACTACAAACTGATAAACTGCTGTTTCCATGAACTCGACTCTCTTTTTGATGTTCTATTATTTCCTATGCTATTCACTTCTTATATTTTCATCAGTGGGAGCTCGAATGCAGCCGTGGCTGGTAATGCAAATACTTCCCTTTCAATTACAACAATACCCTGTTCTCCCCAAGGATCAACCTTGAGAATAGGTCTGTATTTTTGAGTCATCCAAAACGCCATCTCACCCTTTCCAGGATATTCAACATCTTCTCTTCTGATCAGAGCTGTAGCGAGATCCTTTTCGAAATATGCTTCTTCCAGATTCTCAACATCGTTTTCTTTGATGCTCAACCCATCCCTTGCTCTCTTTTTGCTCTTCTGCTTCGAAACCTGTAAGTTAAGAGAAAGATCGAAGAAGCTCAACCACTGGCTTCCATAGATCCAAACCTTCTTTCCCTGAACAAACATTCCCTGTGCCTTCTGGTCCATTTTCAAGAACGCATTTGGAAGATATTCGCTGTTGTTTTGCGACCACTGTGTTAAAAGATTGGTCTTTTGTTTCAAGGAAGTGTTCAACTCAAGAATTTTATTATCATCGCTGAGGATGACCAAAGACTCGGTATCTGTGAACTGCATTAAATGCACGAGGTTAGAAAGAGTCGTCAACTTTCTTGGTTCCTCGCTGCCATTTGTAGACAATAATTCGACCGTATTGTTGAATCTAGCGATCGCGACTCTTGAGCAATCATTTGTAAAAGCGAAAGTGCGGATTGCATTGAAGTGGTCAAAGCCACCTTTGAGCTCACTTCCCTCGGAATCTAGAGTCTCGATCTCGTCGATCAATTCTATGGAGGTGTCACCTATTTGGAAGATGAAGAGCTCATCCTCAGGTGTTTGGATTAAAAGCTTGCAGTCGTCGAAAATGTGGACCTTCTTAGCGCCACTAACGACAGAATCGAATGACTCGTCCCTGTATTTTCTGACTTGCAATTTATTCTCTGTTCTGGTCAAAGAAAAGGTTTTGACAGTGTTGATAGTGGAGACAACCAAGACGGTCACATCCTCGGAGTACTCTGCAATGCTGATGGAAGTCACATTGTCATCCTCGGATAGAGTAATTTTTGCCACCAATTTATGCTTCTCGTCCCCAATGCGCCAAACCTTGACTGTTTGATCCTGGAATAATGCAACTAGCTCTGAATCAGGGCAAGTGGCGATGTTAGATATTTGTTGATCCATTAAGATCTTCTTGTATGGGCCATGTTGGAACTTATCCACAGATTGTACTATGAGGGATCTTTCAACTCCTCCCGACACCAAGAAATTGTATGCTTTACATTCGAAAATTTCCAAAGCACGAACATCGTTCAGGTGCAAGAGTCTGCTGTCATTGTGGATCCATCTAGATCCTTTCTTGTTTTTGCTTTCCAAGTAAGAGTAATTATGGATTCTTCTATCAATTCCAGCGGAGAAAATCTTGTTCCCAGTGCTGTCTTTGGAAAGACATAACACATCAGCCTCGTGGGTGGTGAAACTTTGCACCAAAGTGTGGGTCTTAGCATCCCAGAATTTCACAGCACCTGTAGAGTCACCGGTAACAAACTGGTTTTTAGAGGGCAAGCACACTATGGACCACACTAATGTGGATTCAGTTTTCAGTCTATCAACTTTCATTGAGCCAGTGATGCGTCCTCTGTTCTCTTCCTCGAGGGACCAACAGCGAACTTTACCATCAGCGCAACCTCCAATTATTGTTTTGTCATCATACCAGCGCACACCCAAGACCCTCAGGTCTTGCTTCTGACAGATGAACTCAAACTCCATGACACCAGGGCCGCCTGCTAAATTTATGATGACTATACTTCCATCATCACAGCCTACGGCCAATCGACTCCCGGAGCTGTTACCGTCGATACACCAGATAACTCCAGCATTACAATTGAGATTGGCTTTTGGACGGCCTGTTTTCAAGTCCCATTCAGTAATGTATGTCGAGCCACCAATCGAAAAAAGTCTGGGATTCTCACCATCAGTATGGGACCATACAAGTCCCTCAACGGCACGTCCCCTAGCTCCCGGTAGAGTTAATTCGTGGGTCCAATTAAACCTGGGGTTCCATATCTCGATATCTCCATTTGAGCGGCCAACGGCAAGTCTCAAACCCGCTGGAGCATTCTTGGTGGAATCAGAAGTATGAGAGAATGCAAGCGCCGTAATTATATGCGGCGTATAGTCGACAAAGCGACATCTGTGGATATCCATTTAGAAAAGAATAGTTCAATTGAAATTTTAAGATGCAGGTCCTGATGAGGATGAGATGGGGGAGATGCGTGAGGATCAACAAGAGTATGCGCTGATTACTATTGATTTTAACTGACCTAAATGGATTTTTTTTTCATAATTTCTGGAGAATAAATTTGTGGCTGATTTGATATTATTTGATAAAGTCCACAATAATCGTGGTTGTCTATGGAATTGCTATGAAGAATGGCCAAGGTACTCATGAATAACAATTTGATTCTCCGTAAATTCTTTAATGCTTCAAACGGTCATTACTTAGTTTTTCCGGCGTGTACCTGAAGTTCGCCACAAGTAGTTTGCACGAACTGAACAACTATATGCGGATAGACAATCGTGAAAGTTGTAAATGAGTAATTAGGCTGAACATTGAACACCGATTGAAAATTCAGTGTTTCGAAATGCTCATCATAAGACCTAGAACCAATGGAATCAGAAGCTAAACAAAGCCAACGATTTTGTTGACAAGAGTAAGGATTTGAACAAACCACTTGTTTTCATCAGTGTTGATGATCATATTGATGACAAGTTCTTTCAGAGTCTTGTTTCCCTCCAACTGTTTTTTAACTATGGTTCTTTTCACAATGACGTTCCTATTCACGCACCACACAACAAACAAGATAGCTAACAAGCTTATTGACATGTTTTGTGCCAAGCGAATCAAATGCATACCAGTGAACTTGAGGAGGCGGAGAACCTTACTCCAATTATCATGGGTCCGATCGAGCTCAGTTTCAGAGTCACTATCACTATGATTCTGGGAAGTTTTCCTGCTTGCAAAGTCCCGGCTGAGTTTGTTGATGATCAGATTTATCTGGCTCTGCCATGTCCTGAAATCCTCAATTGTCGACGGCGGGACCTCTACCTGATTGTTTCCAGATCTCCCAAGCAGAACAACAGACCGGCTGATATTCTTGTGGTGAGATCTGGGCAAGTTTGCCGAATCATTAAGCGATTGTTGCGTGTTTCGCCGCGAATGCAGATAAATTTGCTCGGAATTGTTTTTCATCTGATGGGATGCGGAAATAGAACCTGTGCTATGTAATGGCCATGGAGTCCCGACTGAAAAGCGGTCCAGCTCCATGTATGAGTGTACCAGAGGAGCTCCTGTCAGCTGGCTCATGAATGGATGTGTTGCCACTTGATGACGTGAAGCATACGGGTCATCATCTGAGTACGTAAGGTCCTTGATCTGATCCCATAAATACTCAAGCTCGTTCAAGAGCTCTCTAGCTTCGCTTGTTCCGCTAGCATACACTCGCATTGTATTGATAAGATAGAGAATGTACTGTCGTTTTGCTTCAGTTTTCGAGACACCCTCTTCGCGCTTCCATGCATCCCACTTTTTTTTGGCGCCTTCATCTTCTATTGTGTGGCCCTCAGGCCGCATCATGATTCCTTGCACATTTCCTTCTGTGGCTTGTTTGTAAAGTCCATAGAGTTTGATTCGATTTTCAGCGGGAGGACGTGGCAACAGTCCGTAGCTTGAGCGAGATGAAAGTGCTCGGATTGTAGTGATAGCCTTCACAAAGACCCGATCTTGGTGTTAGTTTATGTGTTCTTGAACTAATTTCGTAGTGTCATTGGAGGATTTTTGAATGAACATGTCGATTGATAAAGCGCAAGACATTCAAGATAGTGATAAAGCGACGAAACATACCGATTGAGTCTGACATTGTTGTTGGTACGAGAGTGTTTGTGTTGAAGTTGTGATAAGATAGTAATCACGTGGAAATATGGGGTAGATTTGATTGATCCCAAAAGGAATTTAATGTAGTGAATTTACAGATTCATGATAGCAAAAGTTGGTTTCGAGTTTTTTGGATTGATGAGATCTTTGATTTGTTTGTTTCTGTTTTACGTCTATTTTTTTGAAGTTCGAGTTGGTGCAAATAGTCAAGAATCCATACTATCCTATAAATGAAAATCCTCGGCAGACTCATCTCCAGTTCACAAACAGTCAAAATTAAATTCAACAGACATTATGAATAAGTCGAAATGGTGCAACGTCAATTTTGAAGAGCCAAATGCATCTTAATTAGAACAAGAATTCGAGTCTCGCTCCCTTTCTGAAGTTTTGCTCACAACTAGTTGAGCGATGCACTAGACATACACATTAAGTATACAATCTCCATATGAAAACATGGAGATGGCCCCTATACATAAAGATCTCGGCATGGACTGAATCGTACCTCTAAAACCACAGAGTGGGGACCATATCTACAACTACAAATTTTTCAGAAGTAACATTTTTTATGACTATAAAGCTTCAGAAGAAACGATGCTCATTACAGAAGCGGGACGAGCCCAGCTACAGCGGACTACAACAAAACTCTCAACACGATATTAAAGCCCTATGTATACAAAAGTTTAGTTCTCAGGAACATCGATCTCACCAGCATTGATGGCGTCGATGATGTCGTGAGGGTTCTTGTAGTCAACACGGCAGCCAACAGACTGGGCAGTACCCAAGATCTCCTTAGTGACAGAGGCCAAAGTCTTACCGAAAGACTTCTCTCTCATTTGTCTGGCAATCTCGAAGATTTGGTCCAATGGGATGTTACCGGAGTGCTTAACGTTCTTCTCCTTTTTACGGTCTCTTGGTGGCTCCTTCAAGGCAGTGATAACAAGGGAAGAGGCAGATGGAACAACAGAAGCGGTAGCTTGTCTGTTTTGGATTCTCAATTGCACGGTAACCTTGATACCCTTGAAGTCCTTGGTGGCCTTAGCGATGTCCTCACCGACCTTCTTTGGGGACAAACCAAGAGGACCAATCTTTGGAGCCAAAGCAGAAGAAGCACCAACTTCACCACCAACGGCTCTAAGGTAAAGGAACTTAACTTCAGTAGGGTCGAATTTTGGAGGCATTGTGTATTCGTTCTAAAGGTGGTATCAGTATGATATTCGGATTGAGAAAAATTTTAGACTGTCTGCCACTGTGTGCGGAGACTGCAGACAGTGCGCTGAGAATGCAGTCACGTGGTAGTTTTTCACTTGCAGGCGCGGTAACCATAGTAAAATACAGTGTGAAGACGATGGTGCGAATGAGACTTAGGGCTCCAGCCCTTGATACACGATACCCTTAAGTTGTTTACCTCTAGAAGAAAGATTTAAGGATAATGATTCCTGAATTTAGCTACGTGATAATTTTTTTTATTCCTTGATCGGTCTCTTGTTAAAGATATCATAAATTGGTATCATCAATTGTTCGTAAACCGATATCGAAATAAATATGTAGTCATCTACACCATATCAAGAGAATTCTCATGCTATCAAGGAGAAAAATTCGTTCAGAATTTATTCGAGGATCCACAATTTTACTTTTGTCATAGCTGCGCACATCTCTTGCCACACCGCTCGGATATTTAAGGACATGCGATTCCATGCTCTAAATTACAACAGTCAGAATTTGGATCGCGCTCGCTCTAGGACATTTTGTAACGTAATCTCACTGAAATTCAAGCTACAAGTACACTATAACATACCGCCAGGTATATCACCCTCGTAAGTGTCCTCGTCCTCTGGGTCGTCGGCAGCTGGCAAAACCAATTCACGTAGCATAATTGTAGGATTTTTGCCTTGCTCCTGGAGTTCTTTGAATATACTGACAGGTTTCTCCGTAAGCTTCACAATCCTCTCTTTATCCTCGTAGCATATAACTAGAGCGTAGTTTGACCATTTCTCCTTGGGAATATTATTTTTTCTAATGGCACTTTGTAAAAGGCGCAATCCCGTGTCCTCTGAAGATGCTTTGAGAGATTGTAAGGGCTGATGGCTCGATGTGGTATGGCTTGATGCAATCAGAGTGGATGACTGTTTACTCCGAAGTGGCGGCTGCTTGACTGTCATTGTTTGTAGACCGCTGGGACTTGTTGGGCCAGAAGAAACAGGCGAGGCATCTATTAATTGTGGTTTAGAGGCATACCTTATTGGTGCGGCATGCTTCATATCCGCAAGTTTACCGACACCAGTAGATAGCACCGATGCAGTTGACCAACGATTCGACTGTGAAGGGCTTGGTAATGACGGAGCGTAATGATTTGTTGAATGCGCGCGCTGCAACCTTGGAGCAGCACTGGAATCCAATTGCTCTCTTCGTTCATTTGTCGTAGTGCGCCGGAGTGTTTGTGGTGATTGTCCACCTTGGATCGTGCCGGCATCACTCTCTTTATCTGGCGAGGGCAACGCGGAGGCGGAGAGTGTTATATTGGAATTGACACTTGGCAGTGATTTCAAATGTCCTGGGTCTAGAGTAGGCACGGGAAGTGGTTTGACTTCATTCGCCAATTTCACTACGGGACCGAGATCAGCCTTAAGCTTTCTGAAGTGACCCTCGAGTTTTTTGACTTCCTTTGTCGTTGCAGGCTGAGGCATATCCAGCAATAGTTTCATACAAACAGTAAGAGCTTCTATAGAGACGTAATTGGTATCTATGTTGATACTCTTCAATCTAGTAAGGTCGGGGTCTTTCGCAATATTCTCTTCATTAAACAGATCATGAATAAGGTTTGATATTGCCTGTTTTACTCGTAGCCTTTGGCTCAAGTTGGCGATCCCCAATTCACGTAGATGTTCCGTAGTGAGGAAGGGGAGAAGCGATCCATCAATGTTGTTCTCAATGAAAGAGTCAACGATTTGGCTTTCCACGAGCGGCAGGAGGTAAAGCGCAACCTGCGCAGGATCCCAGGTTAAGTAGGGCTCCAGCATCATGCAAGACCTGTGAGAAGCTTAGTCGACGGTGGTTTTGGTGGTCTTTTATTAGATCAGCCGTCCACTAGAACCAGTTGATAGGAAAGGGTAGAGTATTGCAAAGGAAGGCCAGCTAGTCCTGAATACAGTATCAATATGTGTCACCCTGTAGAGTTTGGCGTTGGTGCTATTGTGTTTCGAGGGAATGCGGTGGTCCAGTAGGATCTTTCAACTATGGAGTATGTTGGTTGTAGGGTGTTTCAAATTTCCTGGATGTATCACCCGCGCAGATCGAAAAACACAGGAATAAGGGTCTATATTAAGTAACTATTATCTTAGGCGAAGAATCGAATCGAAAAAAAATGTGTGTTGGAAATGGCGGTGGAAATCTGAGTAGAAAATTGAGTGAAAAATTGATTTGTTTTCGGAACGGAAGAAAAATTTAAAATTGTATTTAAATGGAAGAATCGGTAGCACAGTTGACCCAAAGGGGTGAAAATGTAGTGAGAAACGAAGGATGGAGAAGACAGGTATTTTGTCTCTTTATGTATATTTTGATGTAGCTTTTCGATCGAGTGTTGCTATTACTATGTGGTTAGTCCACTGTGCGCTAAAGATTGTGGGTTTGGGGGATCGAGTGAACTGGACTAGCCTTCTTACCATCATATTTCATGAAATAGCTTCGAGTCGGCTTGTGAAATCGTTCCAATGGTATGCTGGAAGAGAGCCAACTATGGCCATTACCATGTATTCGAAGCTACACAATTCTCAGATTGATTAACAAATCAATTGGTTTGCAACAATGCGAATCTCTTGGTATAAAATATTCTAGTAAGCTTCAAAGATATCTGGGCAAACTAAAGGCTCAACCGCGCCAGATTTCAACTAGATCACTCCAACACAGCCTCCGAAAGGCTGTGACCGTGTGTATCTCTTCAGAATTTGACTCAATCGCCATGATCTACTATATCCTAAAACAGATCAAGAATCATGTGATTGGAAAATAAAGAGAGTCTTCTCAATTCGTAAATAATTGATTGTATTAGTATGTTCAGCCGTCTGTGAGTGTTATCTCCTAACCAGAGCTGAGGCTTTGCCCTCGAATCTAAAAGCCCCGTGTATCTCAAAATGTCTGCAGATTTTAATCTCAATGCTTCGCAAAATGTACATATAAAATCCTCTCGATTGACAACAGCTTGCCTATTTAATCGTAGTAGTTTACCCAGACCCAAAAATAGTGGCTGCAAATCCTGTACACTGCTCTTTATCAGGTATCAGCAATCAGACTGCACCATTGCTCAAATTCAGGTACCACTTTACTTATCAGAAACACACACCGAATAACAAAATCCTTCTCAATGGCTGACAAAACTAACAAAGATCTTCTTTTGAATATTGACGGAAAGCAAGTCCCGCTTAGTCAGGTCAATAAGCCCCACTATGCCGTCATAGGTGGCACTGAGAAGGCGATTCCTAATTTAGAGAACTTTCCTCCTTTGGAGCCACTGGCATTGGACGATAAGAAGAAAACTGAGCCAGCTCCTGAGAAGTAGCATGTCAAGTGTGGAAGATACACGTCCCAGTCCCCAAGGCTTGATAGTGAAGTGAAAGTTATGCTCATCAGCAACGCCACCCAAGTGGGCTATATAGTCAATTTATGTACGAATTTATGATTTTGGTTTTCAAAACTCTACCCCCAATCCACAAACGTAGTACAGCTTTTCATCCATTGTGAGGCTGGATATTTCTTCTAGAGTCATGATGAAAGACGTAGGCAATGACGCAAATTTTTGACTCAAAAAAATACAAAGAAATTCAAACCGGCCAATTCCAATCGATGAAACTCAAATTCGAAATTTGATTTCTTATCAAAAATGTCTCATATTTGCTGCTGGGTCCCCGAGTTTCCGAAGAGCAAAACACGCTCATCATTCTTCCCTAAGAATGGCAGCATCCTTAAAACCAAGTAATCTTCTTAACCGAAGATTTCTACGAGTGTTAATTTACACAGTCACTGTCTTATCTATCGGGCTGATCCTTCTCCTCGTCGCAAATCGGCGAAGAATCATTCACTTGGATGAAATCTTGCAACCGGACCTACTTCCGGACTACTTCCAGCCTAAATCGCGTTTATACATTGCAGATATTTCTATTGGCTCATGCGGTCGTCTCAATTGGAAATCGTCCTTGTGTGCTACTCCTAAAGCCTCCGAGGGTCCTTATGGAGACGTTGGTTCTGAAGGTGGATGGACCACATTGAACAAAGATCTTTTGTTGGGCTCCAGTTGGACTACAAAGAGGTACTTGAATGTGAAGAAAATCTCCGGAAAGCATTACGAGGCTAATAGAGACAAGGTTGTTGTGGACGTGGCTCTTGCGTCCAGTGACGATTGCAATATCAAGGGAAATAAGCTTTGCGTCCCGAAAAAGGTCTTGCTCGAAGTCGGCGAAAAAAACAAGATTGTTGGCTCGCAAAATAGACGCCGGGACGACAAGAACGATGCTGTCAAGGCTGCTGCGGTCGGAGGAGCCCCTATTGGCCTTATGCGTCGTTCATCTACGAATAACAACAAGAAAACTCCTGAGAATATTAGAGTTCCTTCGGCTAAAGAGTTTGCCAATTCCGGTTGGGAAAGTAAGGGCTATGGCCTTTGGATCAAACGTGGTCCAGCCACAGACACCAGTATTCAAGATCTCGACATCTTGTTCGGACATGACGCCGTAGAACCTCGTATTGGATGGACTCTTAGTGACAGCCCCCTAATGGGCCTCGGTATGGCTGGAAGACCAGAACCTCGTGTCTCCGTGAAAGCGGGAGGAGACCATCAGAATCCTATCATCGACAAGTTGCAGTTTAACAAGAATGGAAGATTCAAAATTTTGCAGGTTGCAGATATCCACTTTTCTACAGGCGTTGGTAAGTGCCGTGACCCAGAGCCTCCTGAGAGTGCTAAGGGATGTGAGGCAGACCCAAGAACTCTCAAATTTATCAATAGTGTACTTGACTTGGAACAACCTGATATGATTGCATTGACTGGTGATCAGATTTTTGGTGAAGCTGCTCCAGATCCTCAAACTGCTTTATTCAAAGTTTTGATGCCCTTTATTAAGAGAAAAATTCCATACGCCATCACCGTGGGAAATCATGATGACGAAAGTGTTTTGTCCCGTCAAGAGATGATCGAGTTGGCGGCATCCTTACCATACTCTCTCACTGAGGTAGGCGCTGAAAAGGTCGATGGATTCGGCAATTATCGTGTGGATGTTGCTGGCTCAAAGTCATCAGCAGATGCTGCATTATACTTTATGGACAGTCACAGCTACTCTTTAGATCCTAAGAATGATCCTGGTTACGACTATTTCAAACAATCTCAACTTGATTGGATTGTGGGTTCTTCGCAAGAGTTGGGGCGCCTGTCAGAAGCACAGCGGTTATCTATGGCATTTTTCCACATACCGTTACCAGAATATCGCAAAACAGACCAACCAATGGTTGGGCTGCTCAAGGAGGGTGTGACTGCTCCAAATAAGAACACTGGTATGAGAAGCGCTTTGGCGCACGCGGGAGTGCAAGTGGCCACTTGTGGACACGACCATGCCAATGACTATTGTTTACTTGACACAGAAGCAGATGAAACCTTGCATGAAAATAGAATGTGGCTTTGCTACGGTGGTGGATCTGGCGAAGGTGGATATGGAGGCTACGATGGGTACGTCAGACGGGTCAGAGTCTTTGGTTTGCGCTCAAATACCAATTCCATTTACACATGGAAAAGACTCGAGAATGACCCCTTGAAAGTCGTTGACCATCAAATGGTCGTGAAGGAAGGTGTTGTAGACCAAGTCGAGGATGACAATCAGGAATAATTTGCACATAAATAGCTACTGGGTTTGGGACTGTAATTTATCATCTAATTGGCAAAGTTTCAGAGTAGAAAAATTCGTAATTTGTTACAAAATTGAATTCCAGCGAGCTGTTCTGAAGTTTGGTTGCAAATCGGATTCCTGATCTGGTGTCACTCCTGCACTCAGAACGATCTGTTATTTGGCTTTTGGAGTCAATTACCTTATTCCAGTGCTACGTGATTTTGCTCTAGATCGGGCTATTGTTCCAACTCCAAAAGCGAGATTCCAAGTGACTCCATTCCATTCGTTGCATCGTCATCTTTGTGTCTTTTTTTCCATCAAACATACATCTTTCGCCAGTTCTCAGGATGGCCGAAGTCTCCCAATTAGAGTCATGGCTTGCGAAATCTTCTTGTCAACAGTACTTGAATCGTTTCGTATCCAATCAGATTTCGTTTGATCTCCTCCCGGAGTTGGACTCTGCCGCTCTCAAAGAGATCGGCATCTCTAAGCTTGGTGACAGATTACGCCTCGAGATAGCGATTAATGAGCTAAAAGCTACCCGGCTCAAGCAAAGAGTTTCCATCGACTCGCTTCGTGAAGCAGTCATTAAGTCAGGCGGGAAATCTAAAATCACCCCGTCGCAGTTGGAGCTATTGGAACGGACCCAAGCACAGCCGGAGAGATCAGTCACTTTCATTCTACCTGATGGATCATTAGAGAAGGTGGAGCTTGACGGTTGCTTCAATGCGCTGGTTATTAAACAGAAGGTGCTCAAACAATTGGGGGCCATCGATGATCAATCGATGTATCAAATGTTCATCCACACCAATACAAATTCAGGCATTACGATATCCCTTTTATATGACGTGGAATTTGTTTCGATTTGCTTCTCACCTGAGAGCACCGCCAAACATCGAATCATGCTCACTTCGAAAGACTCTCCTCCTTCATCCAGAGCCATCAGACAATCTTTACGTATTCTACAGAGGACTGCTGGGAGAAAACCAACAACGGCGGCTATGAGTAATTTCTATGGACAAAGGCCTCCTAGTGAGATGATCTCGTCTAATTTAGGAGAGTATTTTCCTCAGGCTAAATTGCATGAGCTCGAGACCACAATTAGAAATTCTGTGAGATACAGTAAGCGCCTTCTGAAAAGATTTAATCTCGGAAATATGAATCTGGCCAATCTGCTGGCAAGGCAATCTATGTATTCTGATGAGAGAGAATTACGGTCACTTGGTTCAGTTCCAACTATCGGAGAGGTGTTACTTCACAACGAAATTAAAGCTGACAAGGCACGAGTAACGTGGGACGATCTGCTGATATTCAGTGATAGAAAGATGAAAAGCATTAATGAGGTCGAATCTGATGACCAGGGCTCAATAACCACCTCCATTCCAATAAGTAAACGCAGCAGAAAACGGTTTCTGTTGGCGGCTCTGTTCGCTTCCGCTGACAACAGAGAGTCGCGAATTGAGCTCATTGAGTCAGATTCTAGTGAAGAAGATGACTTCTTATCTCAATATGCCGATGACACGGACGGTGATGCTCAACTGAGAGATTTTACTGGCGTAGGCAAATGGGTTCAAGGTTCTAAGATCGGGGCCGGTACTTTTGGTACCGTATATCTTGGTGTGAACCCAATGACCGGAGAATTAATGGCTGTGAAGAGAGTTCCCATCTCAGCGGAAGGTAGCGCAAATCAGGATACAAATTTGGCCGACACTTTGAACCACGAAGTTTCTCTACTCAAGGAACTCAATCACGAGAACATTGTGCAATACTTCGGTCTGTCTTCTGAAGACGGTTTCATCAATATTTTCTTGGAGTATGTTCCTGGAGGCTCTGTGTCGTCTTTATTGAGACTGTGCGGCTGTTTCGAAGAACCTTTGATTCGTACCTTCATTCGCCAGGTTCTTGTTGGTTTGAGTTACTTGCATGGGAAAGACATTATCCACAGAGATATAAAGGGAGCTAATATATTGGTGGATATCAAGGGAGTGGTCAAAATCAGTGATTTTGGTGTGTCAAAGAAGTTGGGCGAGGAAGATGAAGAAACGGTCGGCAGTTCGAAGGCTGCAAAACGTACGTCATTGCAAGGCCTGATCTATTGGATGGCCCCTGAAGTTGTGAAACAGACAACATATACTAAAAAAGCTGATGTATGGTCTGTGGCATGTTTAGTTATTGAAATGTTCACAGGTAGCCATCCCTACCCAGGCTTCACGCAAATGCAAGCCATTTTTCAAATTGGCACATTTAACAAGCCAGAAATTCCAGCGTGGTGTAGTAGCGAAGGTAAGGAATTCCTCGCGAAAACACTAGAGTTGGAGTTTGAAAAGCGACCAAGTGCTGTGGAATTGTTGGCGGATCCATTCATGACTAATTTGGTGGTTCAGGGCGGCAGGCTGCCCACGAGTCCTAGGGTAAGATAAATCATTCACGCAAATATTGGGGGCTTAGGAAATTCCAGCGATGTATTAATAGAGCAATCCAAAACAAAGTCATTCATGATGAACAGTTTCTGTAGGTAGCGTCTCTGCTAAGAAATTGGCTGCAAATACCCACCTGCAGAAAAGTGTCTTAGTATTGAATGATCATGTTCCATTCGATAACAATACAATTCTCAAACCCTTATTTAAAAAATGAAAAATATGCTGCCAACAAGACACACCAAAATAATCGAGCGAACAAAAACAACGACTCCACACAATTCTCGGCGATTCAGTATGGCGTTTTTGCACCCATCTATTCCCCCGGTCCCCCGCTTCCTGTTCTGTCCGACATACTATTCATTGTGCACTCCACAGGAAGAGTCAGGTTTGCATGGTTTGGTCACCTAAGTGTTACATCAACTATCTTCATTGATCTCTACGAACACACTTCCGCCATCCAATTGGTGTATTCGGCCTTGAGCAGCCGTATTTCCAGTTTTTCCGTCTATTTGCGACTGGAAACTCTATTCTTCATCTGTAGTCATCATGGATATTCCTTTCAAATCTAAACCAAAGGTTTCAATTGCAGACCACTTGGAGGCCTCGCTCTTTGCGAACAATAAGCAGCCCAAATCTCTACGATCGAACATTGCTCGTGTTCCCACATCCCCTGAACTTTCCGAGGCAACCAAGGAGAGAGGTACCTTGGAGCCCACTAATTACAAGCTTACACGCACTTACTCTGAGACAGAGACTAACAATTTTGATGCAGACACCGGACACAGACTTTTTGACGATGGCAAAATCCGGACAAAACCCTCTAGAATCCCATCTCCAGTTCGGCCGGATTACTATGACCAGCCGTCTTCTCGAAGCAGTCTTCAACAGCTTTATGTAAGGTCCCACGAGACAGCCATGGACCTGGATGCGGCCACTTTCGCTGGTCTAGAGGACGAGTATATTCCCGGGTTGGACTTTGCATCTTTGGCATCGCAGTGGAATAGACCAAGCTCTGATTTATCGACTTCGGTGTCTCGAGACGCCCTGTTCCTAGACCTTAATCTGCTCCATGCAAAGGTGGCACCTCAGCCCATCCAGTATCGTAATCCGCAATTTTCCAAAAGTCTGGCATTTACCTTGGCCCCCGATTCGGCTGAGGACCCCCAAAAGAAGAAGCACAAGGCTTCACCCAAGGACATAGACGTTTCAAGCTTCGAGGCTGTACTTGCGAGTCTCCCATCGAATTTCAACGAATTCCCGTACTCACAGAGGAAAAAGCTTGTGAAGCAGGTTTCAGAGACCATCGACTACTCTCAATTCTCCCAGTTTGCCAAATCCTATTTCTCTGAGAAGCTTTCTGGGAACCAAAGTGCAAAATCTTTCCGTTCAGACCCTGCATCCTTCGGCAGGAACGGAAGCTTTCTTCGTCGTTCACGGAGGAACTCTGCCAATACTGTCGCAGGTCGCTTGTTGGCACTTTCACTGTCTCTGGACTTGAAAAAGCTAGAAAAGACCATTAAGCATAATGTTGACGAGAAAGGCGCCTATGTGCTTGATCACCAACTTGGTAAAGTCATTGGGTTCGGTGCTTGGGGCATCATCCGTGAGTGCGTATCAAAGAATGGTACTCTTCGTGCAGTCAAAATTGTAAAATCTACGAAGGAGCTCGACCGTTCCTCAAAACTTCATAATCCTAAGGTGTTGCAGATATTTCGAAAAGAAATTGCTATCTGGCAGCAACTCAATCATCCGAATATTCTTCCATTGTTGGACAGTCTCGAGACCGATGATGTTATCTTTTGCTTAACGAATCGCATTACCGGCGGCACTCTTTTTGATCTTGTGACGCGATGGGGAATTTTTAATGAAGGTATAGAGAACACACACGGCCCTGTGACTTTTTCTCTTGATTGCCAAACAAAAAGAATGCAGACAACAATCGAATTTGTTCGCCAAATCGTGGATACATTATTGTATATGCATGAAGACCTAGGAATTGTTCATGGCGATTTGAAATTAGAGAATGTTTTGGTCGATGACCTGAACCCAGCAGATATACGAATGATCCTATGCGACTTCGGAATGTCTCGGGTTTACACTACGAGATTGAAGAAAGACATTTTGAGGATTGATGACAGTTCAGCAATGGCTCGCTCAAAGAGTTCATTCGCATCGATCAGACGGCCCTATAACGGGCCAGACTCTGTTAACACCAGGGATCTTTTCGCCGATGATTGTAAGATTGGTGTTCTGCATTTGTTTAGAAGCCACGGCCCATCGATCAACTCAGTCCTGCTTGCTGAGCAAGACTCTCATTCTTCTAGTCTCGCGAATTTCCACGAATTCAAGTCGAAGGACAATAAGCTATCTGAGACTGATTCGGATCTTCCTCATCTGCACATTGGGTCATTACCCTATGCTGCGCCAGAACTTCTTGAACCTCAACCTCCACCATTGGGGCCTTCTGCCGATATTTGGGCTCTTGGTGTCCTCATATTCACTATGGCAGTAGGCAAGTTACCTTTCCAACATCCATACGAACCAAGATTGCGGGCAATGATCACCGCTGGCAAGTACAACAAACTGGACATGATGCATGCATGCCTCATGGAATGGCTTTTAAAGGATGAGCCCAAGAAAGCCGGTTCGATGGTTGATATGAACAGAGTGAGTGAGATTGAAAAACTCAAGAAGGATTGGGAAGAACTCGATCATGAGAGGTTTGCATGGTTCAATGACTTGGTATGTGGTTGTTTGCAGAAGGACATTACGAGGAGATTAGACCTTGTGTCTATTGCGGGAGAACTCGCAGAGCATGAACCTTGCAATACGTAATGGGCTCGATTTATATTATCAGTGAAGCCTTTCGAATACTCGACTTTAATGTGTGATGACAAATTTATCCAAACTTCATAATTCTTAATAGCATAATTTTTGACGACGTCTACAATAATCGATTGATGTAAATCACGAGAGAAGAAGAATCTCATCTGCAAGTGACTATCGATGATTCTAGAATTTGGTATTTTTGAAGGATTGTAATGTTTCAAAAAAAAAGAAATTGCAAAATGGTTTGGTAGAATATCATGAGAACCGGTTGGTTGTTTCTAGTTTGTTCAATTCGTGGGCAACAGATGACAAAACAGAAAAAATGAAGTACCTGAATAAATAAAAACCAGGAAGGAATCACAACAAGACGAACCGTCATTCTATTCTTGCAATCACGAATTAAGCGGATACCTAAACTAATCTCGAAAAAGAATCTGTCGATTGTAATCGAGTATCATCTTATGCTTTGAAAGAAACAGGAGACAGACTTGTCACAACAATGGTTGGGCCAGAATGATATATTTTTTACAGAATGAGAAAGATAACATTAATTGCCAATGGTCCAAACGTAATTTCATAAACCCAATCATATGTCTTTGTTATTGGAGCATTATGACAAAGCAACTAAGCTCATACTCAACACAAGAATCAGCTAAGGCCGCAATGCAGAAATTGAGCTGTAACGCGAAGAAAATATGGAAAATTTTATCTATAGTTTTTGGCCAGAAGAAAACTCGGATCATTCGTGTTTCCCTTTTCGTACCCCCTGTGTGTATGTCCCATTCCAAGGAATCACTTGAACTGAACTACCAATTGATCACATGTCTTTACCAAGCGGATACTCAATTAGACCTGTGAAGGCTAGTGACTACAAAAGATATCTCGAGGTCTTATCTGTCTTGACCTCCGTTGGAGACGTGTCTCCATCTCAGTTTGAAAAGCTTCTAGACCATTGGGCTGCAAACTCTCTGATCTACTTCCCCAGAGTCATTGCCGATGCAGAAGATAACGTGGTTGCTACTGGAATGATTGTTGTTGAGCAAAAATTAATTCATGGATGCTCGAAGGTTGGTCACATCGAAGATATAGCTGTGGACAAGTCACAACAAGGCAAGAGCTTGGGCTTCTTGCTCATTAGCCATTTGAACTCGATCGGTGAGAAGGAAGGATGCTACAAGATCATTTTGGACTGTTCTCCCAAGAACACTGGCTTCTACGAGAAGTGTGGCTACAAGGATTCTGGCGTGCAGATGGCAATTCGTTACGATTGATTAATTAGACTTTTTCTAGAGCCTGCTGTTAGTAAGATGATTCGAGTTTTGCTAAATAGGGAGCCTTGCAAGCAATTATCTTCCTAATTCGAGCTAATCTATGATAGACTTGAAATACGTACCTCGACTGAGACGATGGAGCTTCCACGTATGACAGTGGAGCCAATGGACACGCTCTCGCCCTTTTGGTCTTGCTCAAGAGCATTCGAGAGGGTGACATTTAGAAATACATCATAGCCTGTAAGTGTACCAGTCACACTTCTGGACCCATTCAAGTGGACAGTGACCTTTTTATCAAGATACTATTGTTAGTAAATATACAAGATGATTTGAAATTCTGACGTTATCTTGGATCTTTATGTTATCGCGTTATCACGGTATTGGTTTATTGGGTAGGTGGAATCTCAATGAACGCTCTCGTCTTTCAACAAGACATATTGATCCTCTTTTGACAATTCGCAGACAAGTCAGTGTATGAGCCTAATTCCCCCCCGGCTAGAAAAAAAATAAAACGTACGCCTTTGAGCTCCGGAGCCGAAACCATTTGAATTGATGTAGTCACTAATATGTGGGGATGGCAGGTTCATCAATAGCCACAACAAAAACAAAAAAAACAAACTTGCTGACTTTATTGATTAACAAGAAAAAAATTGTTTAAAAATGAAAGGCACAGCGCAAATCTAAATTGACGAGCTAAGGGTACGACCAATGCTAGCTTGATCATCTGATGAAGCTCTGCTCTGATTGTGCAAGGAAGCGAACTGCTTTTAGCTACAAAACAACAACAATAAAGAAAACTCAAATTCAATTCTAATGTTTTGATTGAATATGAAAATGCAGACTGGTTCTGTCGTGAGGATGAGTGTAGGCTGTTCCCAAAATGTTCAACATCATTGCATAAATTGATAATAAATAGGATGCAAAGAAAAAAATGGAAATGAAGAAATCAATCCGACAGTATCATTTTTTATCAAATTTGCGCTTGCCCTCTTTAAATATGAAAAATAGATTTGTTGACATCAATTGTCACAAGTCTCAACGCGCCTTGGTGAAAGTTTCACATTTTCTCAAGCAATTGGTAATCACAAATGATTCGAGGCACTCACTCGTAAGTTACTCATGAATTCAAACCGCTCAGAATGTCAAATACCGAGACGCTAGGACCTTTTCCTCCGAGTGCACTGTCGCCTGCAAGCTCCATCGATGCAAATTCAGATACTGAATTCGATAAGCTCATCGAACATCAAACACGGAAAAGTGAGCTTATCAAGAAAAGAGACGCCCTTGCCCGCAAGAGACTACAATTGAAAGAAGAGACCAATCGCCTCAATGCTATTCTTTCGAAGCACAAACAACACAAGCTTCAACAAGAGACTAAGAAGAAACTTGAATTTTTTCTCCATCAAAATGATCACGAATCTATAAAGCTATCTGCGCCGGACCAAGCAGCCAATTTCGTGCTAGATAATCTTGACATACTTCCATCGTTTGATTACAACCTAAGAAGAGGACTTTCCGGGAAATTTTATCCCAACATGCGCGTTGACGACATAAAAACTTGCAGCGAATTTCTTAATGGAGCTAGAACTCATCTCTTGTCATTTACTGTAGCTGGCGACGGTTTGCCTAGTTTGAAGATCGAAATGAAAGTGTGCGATGAAATAGTTATTGATCTCACAGTGAAAAACTATGATCAAATTTCGTCTAATTTGCAAAGAATCAGCCAGTCATACCAAAAAGGATTGTTGTTAGATTACATCGCCGGTCGTAAGTTGGATCTCATTATGAGTTCATACAATTCATTGGCATACATACAGAACGAACGGGTTTCGGTCTTCTACGCGATTGCCAGGCGCTATATAGCGTATGTCACTCATCCTCCATCCGCTCTCAAATGGCAGGACGACCCGCTCACATGTTTCCTGTGCTTGCCATTCATTCAATTGACTGTGGAATCAAATGAAAGGCAATACAACGTTAAACTTCATTGGAGCCTCATACTTGCGAAGCCTAGTATTGGAAAGATTGACTCCAAGGTTCGTATTACGGTGCTCAATGAACAACACGAGCCTTTGGAGGGTGCAAATGATCTATTTCTACGACTTCTCTCAGAGTATGGCCCCGAAAAAGCGTTCCATCTCATTCTCAATAACCTATTTAATATTTAATGCCCGAAATTATAGTAGCGATGTTCTTCAGTGCAAATTTTTTATCTATACAGCATGGTTCCGTTAACGAGATCAAAGGAGCATGCCTCACTGCCAATGCTCTTAAGCTGAATATTTCTCAGCAACACGGAGGTCATGATTTCAATTATCGCGAAGTCATGGGCTGACCGTTCGTTGGTACGATCGTAGTCATGCTCGGCAAGGCACCCGGCTCCGAGTCTGTCAAGGCTTGCCAAGTCTTCAGGTGCAAGGTCCCCTAATTCAAGGTTGATGCAATTCGCGAAGACATCTTTTCTTGCTAGTTCACTATCTAAGCCGTTAGATCTGTCCTCTTCTTTCATTTGTAATTGTTGACGTAGAAGCATTGTTTTACCGAGTTGTTGGTATAGGTAAGCCTCAACACCATTTACTAAATCGCTTCTGATGTCTTCCCATTCGATACCCAAGAGCCCCAAACGAGAGTCTTTTTTGTATTCGAAATACTGGCGCATTTGTGATAACAAACCATCCCGCATCTTCTTGTTGAGACCAACTGTCGAAGCTAGCTTGGTCAAGTCTTGATGATTTCTCTGTATTATCTGCTTTCTTTTTGTACAAGATATAGCTGTACCATCAGGAATATTCTTTAGCAACGTAGCGCAAGAATTATCATTGAACCGTTTTTTAATTTGTTCCAAGTTCCTTATTGGGAATTCAGGATTGTTCCATTTGCCCTCCAGTACCACAGAGTTCTTGCTGAACTCGATCAACGCACCAACAGATGCAGTTGGTTTCTTCCTCTTAAACCGTTGGCCATTCCGATGTCCTTCTGCCGATTCTTGATCTTCACCAGCTCCATCATTTCCATAATTTGAAGGGGTATCTTCTCTATTGTCATCTTCCGATCTTTCAAACTTTACAGACGAATTAGGCTCGGATTC
Source organism: Australozyma saopauloensis (assembly GCF_035610405.1). Taxonomy (NCBI): domain Eukaryota; kingdom Fungi; phylum Ascomycota; class Pichiomycetes; order Serinales; family Metschnikowiaceae; genus Australozyma; species Australozyma saopauloensis. The sequence goes on from NC_086134.1 coordinate 179,012, forward strand.
AGGTCTAGCTGAGGGCGATTTGTGTGTATATTTTTTTCTGGGTGCAAAGTTGCTTCCGTTCAAGTCCAAAAAGTCAGTCCTTATGGCGCACATTCTTTTCGCAAAGTCTTTCTCTGTTTCTAGATCGATATCACATGCATCAATTTCTTCTTGAGTTAAAAATTTCACAGGAGGGATATGCTTTGGGTTGTAAGGATTCTTTTCTAATTCATCTTGAGTAAACGAGGTCTCTAGGTAAGTGTAGACAAGCCAAAGGAAACGCTGGGCGCGATTTTTAGGGCACATGTTATCTTCCGTGAAAAATTCCATGAACTTGTTGGAGGGATGATTAGAGGACTTGGCGATGTTAGGCTTCTCATCAAGAGGAGCATCTTTCAAGTCAGAAGAATCATCATAGTGGAATGGGATATTCTGGAAAAATGTGCTGAGTAAATAGATGACTTTGAAAACATTCGTATTTGGCTTCTCCTGTTTTGGAGAGCGTATGAGGTCCAACAATGTGAACATGTTTGCATCGGTCTCACAAACTGACTTAAGAATCGCCTTAAGCCTAGGTGTATCCTGAAGTACTTTCACAGGGCCATCTTGATCTGACTGCAAACAGGGAACCGGGTGAAAGGTGCGGAATGAAGGGCGCGTCTCAGGCAAGAAGTTGACAGTGGTGTTGATACGACCAGCGTTGACAAGGAAACACAATTTACTTACATTGAGACCCAATTCAGGATTTCCGATGAGACGCTCCCGCAAAATTTTGGAGCATTTATGAGACTCGACCATAGTTCTTAGGTATAGCTCAGCGAAAGTGAGTTTATGATGGTTGGCCGCACGAGAGACCTCACACCATTCAAAATTGTTGGTGAAGACCCTTTGGTCGTCTTCAAAGAGACATTTCAAGAAATCGTGCTGCACATCTTTTCGCCAGAAGGGTTCGCCATCTGCCTTTTTCAAGTACTTGATTGGCTTTATGTTAGGGAAGTTCTCTCCACCCCAGGTGTCTGCGCTCTCCGAGGTATCGGCATCAGCATGGTGCTCTGGCGTTCTTTCAGCATCAGAAGTCATATCCTCGGTCGCCTCAATTTCGGTGCCCTGTCTGGACATACTGGAGTTGTAATCAGATTCTGTTGCATTTACAAGAGAGTTGATGCTGGCTAATTTCGGCAAATCTTGCGACGGAACACCCACTGAGTTAGGAGTAGGCGATGCGAGCTCGGAAACCCCATTCTCCTGTTTGATCTCTTGTGCAATGCTGTCAATTCCTTCAGTCTTGACGAGTCCTGTAGTTGGACCTGTAATTGGACCAGCGGGGACGTCAGTGTCGGGATTGTGACTCATATCGGCTTAATATTTGTTGTGATTCCACCGACCCAAATAGACGGTGAATGTGGAGCCTGTGGTGTAAGCGTGTGGCTTCTATGACATGCGGAGGAGCGCGAGGTCTTACTACAGACTATAAGGAAGAAAGAATACGAAGTGAACACTGGAAATAAAATAGAGAAAAAGCTTAAAACATCAATTCAATTAATTAAATAGAATTTGAGTCTCATATCTGTTGAACGAGAACAAAGCCGAGTCTTCTCTGCATACCTGATTGTAGATACGAATAGGTATCAGGAAAGGAGTATTAACTTTAGCATGAGAGCTTGACGTTTTCGAAGGACATGCCTCACCACTATCTTTCAGAGTCTAGTGATAATCAAAATTTCTTTTATTTTGCATTCAAGTTTAGGATTGCTTGTCGAACGAACTTTTAAACTTCACTTGATGAGGCTTTACTGCGAAGATGCATTTTGATGGGTCCAGTGATCTGGCCGCATTCAACAACAGAAATTCTTCTTAAATCTTTCAAGTATCTTCTAACCTTGACTGATATGTCAAAATAATTACGCCGGCATTTCCTCGTCAAATGATTCGCAAGCAAATGCAAATTCTACAACATGTCTCTCCACTCGATTAAACGTAGTTTATAGGGTACAGTATACACATATGAACCTAAAATGAAACTTCTTCAAATTTTGCAGGTTTACCAGTTGGAAGCAGCAGCCTCCTCGCCAGCAGGGGTGACACCAGAGTCAGCCCAGTCCTCGACGTTAGTCTCGGTGTTCCATTCGGTCTCAGCCTCAGCGACAACCTCCTCAGTCTCCTCAGCACCGGTGGCCTTAGCCTCCTCAACAGCGTTTTGCTCAATCTCCTCTGGGTCTCTGTAGAAGTACAAGTCAGGCATGACAGACCATTGGGACTCTCTGTCTGGAATGATACCTCTCAATCTCAAGACCTCTCTGGCAATCAACCACCAGATCAAACCGATAGAGTGCTTACCTTTGTTGTTACATGGGATGGCAACATCAACGTATTCAGATGGGGAGTCGACGTCAGACAAAGCAATGACTGGGATGTTAACGTAAGAAGACTCCTTGATGGCCTGGGAGTCGGTTCTTGGGTCGGTGACAATAACCAATCTTGGCTCCTTGAAAGAACGGGTGATGTAGTTAGTGAAGTTACCTGGGGTGAATCTACCGGCAATTGGGGTAGCACCAGTGTGAGCAGCGAACTTCAAGACAGCTCTTTGACCGAAAGTTCTGGAAGAGCAGACAACAACATCGGAAGCGTTTGGAATGGCAGCGATGATTCTAGCAGCCAAAACAATCTTCTCCCAGGTCTTAGAGATGTTGATGATGTTGACACCGTCTGGTCTGGTCTTGTAGACGTAAGGTTGGTTGTGAACCTGGATGTTAGTAAAGAGTGCTAAATTGAAAAATGCGACTGATATGGTTTAACAATGGATAGGGGAAGTCGATTGTCGGAGAGTTTGTTGTATACATTGCGAATTTCAATGAGGAACGATTCTTAAGCCCCGAACATTCGGCTCATTTGATTTCGGCCATCTAGATCGCACTGGTGATGGATCACGGTGAATTTTTCACTCGTCAAATATTGGCCTAGGTAATCAAAACGGACCTGCAAACTAACAGGAAAACTATAGGGCTCGCAGTACATCTTTCATGATCATTCACAATCTCTCATGGATAAACAATTCATATCAGTCTCATTTGGTGGATCGGCTAGTAGAGCCTGGGGAAACATACCTGAACGTTCTTGGAACCCAAGTGGACGTTAGCGGCCAACAACAACTTGGCGTCTTCGGCAGTCAAAGCAAAAGATTCAGGCAAAGACATATTGATTCTTTGGTGTACTGAGAACAGCTGGTGGTGGGAACTGGAAAAAGAGAAGGAAAATTTCTCAAGAGTGCGCAGGAGAGGAACGGGCCAAGGTGGGGAGGTACGGGTTTCGCACCGGCAGCGCCTGTTTGTTAGGCAGTGGGAATACTATGAGGGATTGGGAATCCGGCATATTACGGGGGTGCATTTAGTGCGGGATGGGCCAAAATGGCATGTCACGTGCGAGGGCTGTTGCCCTCAAGTTTCATAGCTTGACCATTAGGACGGCTGAATGCAACCAAAGTTGAATTAGAATGCGTGGAATTGGGCTCATATTGGAGTGAGTCAAAGACGAATTCCAATCTGACATTTATTTGAGCTTCGAGGATGCCGATTTGAAGCATATAGCTTAGATTAAGGCCATAAATGACAGTGGAGGAATTTGAGAGTTGAGCTTTTAATGTCTAGAAAGAAACAGACTCTATCCATGTTGTCCAAGTCTCTAAATCAAAACTCTAAGCCAAGTTTATCTTAATGCTAAGTGGACTATTTGACCTGTGTTTCAGATGTATTATTATAAGCAGGAGTTTGACACATTGAGAACACATACAAACCAGTGGAGAGCCACGCTAGAATCAGAAATACCTCGCACAAAAGAAATTCAGTCGAAATGCAGCATTTATCGTATTGAACTATCACAATGATGCACCATTTCGATTTCATTATTCGCTCTACTTCTGGTATACATGCTGTGGCTTTACTCACAATGGTCTGTGATATGCACACTTGGCTGCAAATTCATGTCTTGCCTGATAAATACCATGATCAAGTATCAACAGATACATTGTGCCAATCACCCGAGAAGCGGCAACTCATTAAACTGCAAGAAAGCGAATGCAAAACAATACTATCATACTCCATGCTCCGGCATCAGGTCCCAGCTACGTCATGAGTGGCTCTCTCCTCGGAGCCGTGCACTTGCCCTCAATGAATTCAACAAGTCAAGGAAGCGGTAACATGGCCACAACAGACCCGCAATTGAGCGGAGAAATCAGATGAATCACATCTCCTTGACAAAAAAAAATAATTCTTATGTGTCTTTTTTTTTTCGTCTAAAGTTTAACATTCTTGCTCCGCCGCTTACTCATCACTTGCGCCCTGTTATCTTGGTTCTGTTCCTCTCTACTTGCCGCCCTGCCACTAATTCCGTACTCCCCAATTGCCGCTTCTCCACAGTTAGCTACGCCTTTAAATTCCACAGACATTACTCTAAGACCCGTTGATATTAATTTTGCTGCTCACAGATGTCTAAGTCGAACATTGGCCCTGTAGGACCCGACCCATTGGTAACTGGATCTGAAGCTGAACCCTTGATCAAGCAACAATCGGTGTACGATGCATTGCCAACTAATGATGACGATTCCACTCATTTGGATGAAGAAGCTGGTTGGCTTCAAGAGCAGCGTCTTCTGCACAAAGCAATGCACTGGTTCCTGAGACCCTCTGTGTATATGATCGGTCTAGCGCTTTTCTTCTTTACTTTTGGCTTATCGTCGGCAGAAGCTTCCAGACAATTGATCCAATATAAGCTTGCTTGCAACTCGGTCACCAAAAACACGGGAGCCGACGTCTGCGATCCCGTAGATGCCCAGGTTTTGTTATCGACTTTGCAACAAGCTCTCCAGGTAACACAAGGAATCGCCACAGTGATCGCACTGGCAAAGGTGCCTTCGCTTTCAGACAAGTATGGACGCAAAATCTTCATCACTTTGTTGGTGGCTTTCATGTTGATCGGTAAGATTTGTAGATACTTGGTTACCAGCCGTTATCCAGTGACGATGTTCGGCCTCATGATCGCTTGCGAAATCATCTCCAGTGCGTTTGGTGGTCTCGTAACCATGCTTTCGCTTTGCAATTGCTATGCAGCAGACATTTCAGAGCCCGACCAACGGACTCACTTCCTCGGTATCATCTTGACGTTCTTTTTCGTGGGGCTTTCCTTGGGCCCTATGTGCGGTAACTTTCTTCTCTCCTATTTCCCAGAGAGCTCTGCGAATGGTAAGCCATCAGTGATGTATGGTCCCAACCTCACATCGCACGAGTTCCTTCCCTTGCGTTTTGAAATTCTCATGATCGTTATTCTCCTTCTCTTTTCCATCTTTGTTCTCCCAGAGTCGAGGAGCTCAAAGGCTCGTCGTATGTCAAGATCTGCGTCCAAGTCACTGACCCTGCGCTCTGACATCGTTCTTCGCGAGGAGTCAACTCTGAAGAGGTTCTTGAGCATTTTCAATATCTTCCGTCCCTTGAGAATTATCTTTTACCCCAAAGATTATGTGAACCCTTCGAGATACGACTCAATTGTTGCCCACAGAATTGCTGTGGCTACACTTATTCTTCTCGACTGTGCTTTTGTGGCCTTCGCTATGTCCCTAGGCGAAATATTTTTGTTGTTCAGTATTTTCAAGCATAAAATGACAGCTCAGGACCTTGGATATCTCATGTTCATCGGATGTTCTTGCCGGGCATTTTATTTGACTGTTTTATCACCAATTCTCAACAAGAAAGTGTTTGTTAAGTTCTTTGGTTTGCAGCCTCATAAGAGACGGTTCGATTTGATTGACTATGGAATGGTCTCGATTGCCTTCTTGGGCGAGCTGCTCGGTGTCATCTTTTTAGCCATTTCGCCCAACAAACGCTTCTTCTTAGCAAGTGGTGCTTTTGCAGCCATTGGTTCTCTCGCAAGTCCAGCATTGAACTCTGCCACAATCAAGTTCTTCCCAGAGTCCAAAATCGGTGAGGTCTTTGGGGCCATGGCGCTAGCCAAAAATGTCTTCAACATCTCGTTTCCTTTAATATTCCTTGGAATCTACAAATATAGTTTGAGACAATGGCACAAACCCGAAATCGTGTTGTATCTAGTGGCGGGTATATTCTTCGTGATGTTCCTCGCAGCTTCGAATGCGATTTGGGTACTCGAGAAAGAGGATGCCGCGAAAGAGCGTCGTGAGTCTTCCTCCGAGTAAAGGGATGAATCAACTGGGTCTCTGTCTTTTGTGATTGTTCTTGGCGGTTCCCATTACGCGACATCTATGCTGGTTCATAGAGGTTCATTGATAACAGAATTCCATGTATATATATTAAAATTAGAGTCCTGTTGGAAATACATTTCAGAGTTCGTTTAAATGATAATCTCGACAAAAGGTAAATCTGACATAGTTTTTAATCAGTAAAGATATTACATTATTGCATTAAAGCAAACTGTTCTAGAAAAAAAGCAAACTCTTATTGAGTCGAAATTAACCGCCTTTATCGCGTTGTAAGCTCGAAATGCATGCTGGAGATTGGACAGAGGAGGAAGGCGCTCGCGTAGACACAAGAAAAAAAAAAGATCATCAAGAAATCAAACGAACAAACAAAAATTCAAAAGAATCTGCCTGGGAATCATAAGCCGAAATTCAGAGATTAAAAATTGACACGCGTGTCAATCCTGTTTTCAGATTCACCGTCCCCAAATGGCAACGGTATCTGTACCTAAGATGCTGCAAAGTTAGCCGCACAGGTTCCGTCACGAACTACTATCATTCAACTAAGCCACCGCACCATTTTCAACTGGGTCTTTTTATCGCTATTCAAGTCATCAAATACCAAAACCACTTCCACTCAAGCATCACACCCGTTTCTCGCAGCCTTTTCTCGCTTCACATCCATCTCGCATATGCTCTATTAAGTCATTGCTAGCAGTTGTCTCATCCAATCTCCATGCTAGATACCAAAAGGATTGTGGTATCGTGGTCTATATATAATCCCGTGATATTTCGCTTCGCGGCTTTCGTTGCACTTCTTTCTTTAATTTTCTGCGCAGGGATATCTCTCATCAGCTTCTTGGTCATAAGAGAGAAGAAGCCTCTTTGTAAAAACGCACTGCAGCTCAGCCTCTGCAACCGTCAGATCTCTCCGTTGGTCAGTGCGCAGAACTCGCTGTCTAGCCTGTTAAGCGATCGGTCCCTGGCTCCCACACTGTGCCTGAGTCTGTCGCTTCTGACGCTTCTAAAGCCACGTAATTCTGCTACGCCGCCCCTCGAACGTTCGGATAGCGCGTTGTTTGATCATCGCGCATTCTACCAAACTTTGAATAACAGCTCTCACTATTTGCGAAGAGACAGTTTTGCCGTGTGAATTTGCCATGCATACCTATATCTATCTTCCCACAACAGGCCTACTGCGCAAGCGCCTAGACATAGAGCCGGTACTCACTTTGGTGGGCTACTGTGTTGGAAATACCTACATTGTTGTCGATTATCTTTCACACATTCCAGTTGATGTTGCAGAGATTGACCCTGAGCTACGCACTTTGGGCTACTTGATCAAAGATAGGAACATTTCAGTGACCGAGGAAAATGCCTCAGACATTATTCTACGATATGTGAACGGATACAAGTACCCTATTGTTGACAGCAAGCTTTCGCTGTCAAACCACTCTTTCACAGTAATAATATTCTCTCCACCAAAACTTCAAAATCTCGAATACTTCACCATTAATCCGATTTTACTTCAAGGCGCAGAGGTTGAGCCTCAAATCGATTTCCTCTATAAATCGATTGCGCGGCATCGCAGATACAGCGAAATCAATCCAGTCGTTTATCTATCAGATCTGTCTGTGCTTGAACGTATCAACCACTGTCAAGAAACTCGCACAGAGCTTGGATGTATCTTATCTAATCTAAACTCGAGTCCTTTTAGGAAGCTCTTGATCTTTCCATCATTTTTTAAGGCATTTTTGTTCCTTTTAATGTCGATTGCACAGTGGTTGATAACCCGGGCGTTATCGCTCTTTGTCACAATTGTTGCATTGCTCAATAGTGAAATTTACGGAGTAGTGCCGGTTGAAATATCGTCACTCTGCAGACAGTTGAATCTTCGATTGAAACAATTGAGTTTCCTTCCAATTCAGTTTCTCTGTTATTACAAAGGGGATGTTTTATCCTCACAATCAAGACATTTACTCCTGCTATCATTCCCAAATGAGAATCACAACATTAAAAATTCGAATTACATCAATTTCTACAACACTTTGTGGCTGATGCTAAATGATATGATTCTCGGTGGGCTTTTCTATTCTATTTGGAAGGACAATGAAGAGTTTTTTGCAAGTCAAATTCAATCTTTCAACTCTATCGCATTTGGAGAACTTAACATTCTTATCTCCTGGGTCGGTTCCAACCATCCCGCAGGCTTTAAATTAAATGATGATTTAGGGCGCTTCATGGAAGCCATGCTACTATGGACCTCATTATCATGGCAGCTCATGACCGAGATTTGTTGGCAAATCTACGGAGCATTTCCACTTCTTCAAAGCTTGTCGGGACATTCTTTTAGTTTCTTATGCTTTTGGGGATTCTCCTTTGCTTTAGCATTCTTCATCGATTATATGAAGTTTGTTAGTCTTCATATCTCATTTTTTAATCTTTCAACCTGTAAAATATATCACCAACAAGTTGAAATGTTGAAATCACTTATGCAATTATTCCGGGGCAAAAAGTATAATGTGTTGAGAAGCCGTATTGATAGCATTGAGGAGGACGACTATCGAATCGACCAATTATTGTTGGGTACGTTTTGCTTCATCATTCTCATTTATTTACTTCCTACTACATTTGCTTTTTACTTTTTATTCTATGCCGCCTGCGTGGCCCTCTTAACATTGACAAAGTTGGGAGAGAAAGTAATTGCAATCATAAATTTCTTCCCGATCTTTATTCTTACACTCAAATTAAAGAATTCGCGTCGATTGCAAGGAGGAATTTATTTCCAAAGCAAAGGAAGTTACAAGGAGACGAATTGGCTCGTTATGCGTAATAGAGCTTTGACCCTAGAAAACATTTTGAGTCCATTTTTCATAATTTTCAGAAAACAGGGGCGCATTAATCGTGGATTTTTCAATTTTATTGCGGGAAAAAGAGTTGAGGTGGAGGAATGCACCCAAGAGAAGTTCAAATACCTTATGCTCCCTGACGATTACAGCCATCTCACAGAGGTTTGGCAAAGCATCCAATAAATATGTATTATATAAAATTTAATAATAATCAGTGAACTGAAACATTAACTCGTCTATATCCGGTTCAGTTGTTATTACCAAACTGCGTCTTACCAAAAGTGATTGAATGTTTAAGCCGCATACTGCTTCATTATCTCATGATGGCAGAAGAATAAAAAAATTAGTTTGTGGAGTCATCTCTAATCTCCTTTGTCGTTCAAAACCTGCTTGACTGGCTCGGTTTCATCGATGTAGAGCCTATGCTCTTGAATGTATCGAATGACCGAATTAGGAAGCAAGTACTGAACAGACATGCCCCTTCTGATAAATAAACGAATCTTCGTGGAGGAGATATCGTTATAAATAAGTTGTTTGATGGTTAAAACGTTGCGTCTATGCTCGTACATGATGTCGTGACTGAGCAAGAAGCTTCTGACATCCGCACCAGTTCGTTCCACAATCAAGCAACCGTACTTCCCTAGAATATGATGCAAGTCTGAGTCTGCCCAGACATCAGGCTCACCCATTGATTCGATCAAGTCACCGCCCGCCAAGAGCATGACCTTCACGCCTCTTCTTTCACCAGATTTAGTCTGTATTCCCTTTCTCTTGACGTTGATTTCTTCGTTGAAATGGTCCAAAACAAGAGCAGTACGGGTGTATTTAGGCTGCAACAGCTCCCAGGCATCTACCATGAGCCATGAAGAAGTACGTTCACAAGCCAATTCGCACATACGCACACGGTGATGGGAGGGAGCCAAGCCTGGCTTTTTGTAGTTATCCGAGACGGGAGAATAGTAGCCACCAATGATTTCGAAACGAGTCTGTTCCAGAATGGCATCTAGCGCCATTTCAAACATTCGCAAATGTAAGTATGTGATAGGTGAGAAGGACCCACAAGCCACGATCACCAAAGGATATTTCAGTTCATCTGAGAGAGTCGTTGCCAATCTGTGAACTGGGAAGTTGTACAGCTCCAATGTTTTTGCCTGGCGCTGTACTCCATGAGGTACCTCCTCCAAGTCGGCGATCTGGCTCAGTCGCACCTTGATTGTTGGAGGAAGGATTGTTTTTGTGGGCGGCGGCAATGATTCCTCATCACTCAGTGAATTGTTGAACTGCGTGTGTCTGCGAGGTATTTTCAGGTGATACAGCAGCAGTGGTTTCTCAGTGTGAGTCACCGAGGGGTGCAAAGTAGGAGCGTCCATTTTCTCGCCCAAGTCGGCTAAAACTAATGGCTGAATGGGGATATTGGTAGGAATCTGCGAAGCGTGTGCAGCCGGCTCGATGTCCCTGTTTTGAGAGGGCGGCGTGAAATTGGGGTCGTTGGTAGGATCCATCTAGTTGCTACCACTTCTGTTGTGTGATAATAAACAGACCAAGAAAAGAGAAGCGGTCTAATGTCTTCGACTCTTATGAGAGTAGGTGCTTGTCGACACAATAAATATAGTTTGACGATTTGTCGCTGGCGGTTATTCTAGTATTTGTATACCTAGCGAACAAACGATATGTGGTTGTGAGAAAAGGACTTTGCTGCAGAATGGGATGCGGCCTGATTCAGGAAAAAGATGGGGTGACCACAATTAATGCTCCGGGGGTTGAATCAACAGGACCGAATTTACAGGTGAATGATTAGAATGCAATAAAAATTGTGGAGAGCTTTCAAACGAAAGGTTGAAGTTGGTCAATTGTTGCACCGGAGTTGGTGGAATTTTTCACTGGAGAGATAGGTAGGTATGGCACTTTCCTGCTGATTATCTCATGCGCTTCGAAGGGCCCCGAAATGCAATTGTGGGTGCGAAAATGTGCAAGCGCAGACGCGATATCGAGCTCGAAAAGAATACCGATGTATGACGATGCAGCAATGTCTGACTTAATAAGGAATTCTTTCTGTTTTTTTTTTTTGCAGACAGGTCTTATTGCCGTGCTTTTTTGCGGGGGTGATTAGGAGGGGATCAACCAACTAAGTCCGAACCGGCTGTTCTACCCTCACGTGAGTGATAACGGCGATTGACGTATGTCAGGGACTCTCCGAATGACCGTTTGTGAGGGTTTGTAAAATGTTGTACAATTGAGGGGTGAGACAGAGCAAGCCCAAAAATAAAAAATAAAGCGAAAAAAGTTACGGAGGAAGGGAAGTAGAAACACTTTAACTTCCGACAGTCAAAAAATATCGTCACAGACAGGATTCGAACCTGCGCAGGCAATGCCCAACACCTGACCGCTAATAGCAGGGTGTCGCCTTAACCACTCGGCCACTGTAACTTTCTTTAAAGTTGAGCATTGGACTTTGTTATGACGATATGAGCCAAGATTACAAGTTTGTGCATATTTTATGTTTGCGACGAAGACTTCGGCATTTTTAAAAACAATAATAAATTTCGATCAAAAGCTAAACTGAATCTTCACACGATGTATTGTATAAGAACATACCTGAAGTCGTCCAGTATCCACCAAATCGCTTGCTACATAGTAAGTCAAACAATATTTGAAGTATCAATTATAATCTATAAAATTCCTAGTCTATCCCCTGTCATGAGTTTATAATTCGAATGAGCACAGGCAGTCCTTCTTAATGCATCCCATGCACTTGGCTGAGTGACTGCTCAGTACACACTTGATCTTTCTTTTGCGACAAGCGTTGCAAGAGCTCTTCCTAGTGCTGCCAGCAGCGCCAGGGGAATAGGCCGAGTCCGAAAGAAAAGAGGTATCAGGTGTTGAAACACCTAAAGAAGCTTTAACACTACTGCCAGTCAATTGCAAAGTGCAAGGCTTGGGTGACATAGCTTTCTTAGTCACCTTGTTAACATTGTATTTCTTGTCGCCTGCAACAGATGTCCATGTTTCTCTTTTTTTGTTGTGAATGACGTCTTCCTTTGTGAAGCCTTTGGAGAAGCAACAATTGAGACTTTTGGTGCAACACGAAGAGCAAGGCAGGAACTTGATGAGTTTGTTGTTGGAGACAACAAGAACAGAGTTGTTGGCAGTGCGAACCTCTGCGCCGGAGCAGAGTTGGCTCTTTTGTTCACCAGTCAAGACAAGCTCATCCTTGAACTCCAGATCCAACTCCGAGGCCACGAAATATCTGCTCAACAAAACCACATCGGCGTTGCATTTGACTTTTCTTGAGCGACAGTGGTCGCAAGAGGGACCAAGGCGCTGTCTACGTTTCTTACCCGAAGCATCCTCTTCTGCGTGCTCGCCAGTAAATACGGGTGAGGATGAAATCGTGATGAGTCTGTTGGCAGCCTCTGGGATGGAAGGTGCATGCATCTCGGAGCTTGCAAGCCTTGGGGAATTAAGAGGCAGTTCAGCAGCCAGAGATGAGGAAGTAAGCGAGGGTGTGGCACTGATCAGGGCCAGCGAGTGAAAGTTGAACAGGTTCAAGGTGTTCTCAGTGAGACGGAAGTAACCATTGATTGGAGGCAAAGTGACTTTCTCAAACTTTCCCTCGGAGGTGGCATAGTGTGACGAGGTGTGCGTCACAGCCTTTTCTCCATTAAGCATGATGGAGTATTCAGCGAGATCACTAAGCATGGCGTAGGAGATCTCGGAAAACAGAATGATATAACGCGGGAAATCGGAAAATGAAAAATCGGACTATAGAAATGAAAATCACGACGATATACAATATGGGAAATTGATATAACGCCGAAGATAAGATTTCTATGAGACTAACAAGACAAGCACGGTCTAAGGAATATGATGTGTGAACAAGAAACAGATGATAAAGCTTCAACTATATCTTGAAGATAAATAAAACAAAACACTTAAGGCCGGATAGGTGTTTAAACCAAGGGGAATCTGCAGATATATATATCCTGGCGTTACGGAGTTCCTCCGTAGAGTCGTCTGCTGCATGTCCGAAGAAAGCCATGCGTCTGGGGTATCCGGGTGAGGGAGGGACCATGAGGTTTACCTGCCGTACCCGCAGTTAGCAGCCGCTATTCCCCTCGCTTAACTATGGTGAGATGCCTTTTGCTACCTGCGTGTGGGTCCCGGTATTCCAGACTTGTCCTGCAGAATAAGACGCACAAATTAATCCGAGTGGCAGTTTCAGATGAGGTGTCGGGTGAGGTCGGGATCTCTTCATCACCTAACTGCGAATGTGGAAAATGGCACAATAATTGGCAAGGAGAAATAAATGAATAACCAACATGCAGGTGGTCATTCCCGGCGTCATCGGCTTGAGTATCAATATTTGGCAGCTTCTCTTTAAAACCACAGTTGTGGATTCCCTCCATTTCCGGAGCATTGCGGAAGTCAAAGCGGAGTAGAAACAAACTGAAACAGTAGAAGTAGGAGGGGAGTAGTCCGCCCTGCAGGAGCACCATGGCCTCCATCTATCCGTAATATGCTGCGAAACGGGTGGTGTCGGGTAGAATCCTTAGACTCATTTTGTATGTGCCGGACGTGACTCAAGGATCTAATCGGAGCTGATTTTGAATAGTCCGAGCTCATAAGACAAAAGGCCCAGAATACTCCGATTGTAATTACCTACATCAGATAAACAGGAAGGAAAAAAAACTGTTTGTACCATTTCATCTCCTTAGCTGTTGTTTCTTTTTAATTTATATTTTTCTCAACGAATTTGCTCATTCCCGTGTGCTTTTTTGTTGTGGCATCCCCCCCTAAGCTCGGAGTTTGTTCTGTAGGGCGTTGGGACAAAGCCGCATCGGACTTGCTGGAGCATTGGCACCCGGATCGGTTTGGCTTTTTTTGACGCATAAAGACGTAAATAATTAATTTGAAGAGCCATGGTGGTTATGGATCCGTTGACGTCTTGGCCTTTGGGTTTTTGCTGAAAGTTTGTTAAAGACCGTTTGGCTTTTGTGGCTTTGTTCTTTCTTATCGGGACACCTTCCCGCGGCGATACGTGCGATCGGTGTTAAGCCACAACGCTGCAAAACGGTTACAGATACTGGTGGTATTGCGGTAACAAACTCCTTTAAACCAATTACAGTTTTGAATTCAGTCTCTTTTCCTTCATTTTTCTTTTTTTATCACATTAAACTTCTAGGCTTAGGAAAATAGTCTCGACAATGCTCTCTCATAGGGTATTCATCTGGTTATGCGCATAGCGGTGCCATTTCAATACGATCATATCATGTGGACATTTCAGTCTAGAATTTCCCCACTCCCGCTTTTAATTCATGTTTTCAAAAAGGATATTCTCTGAATGTAACGTGATTCGGTTTGTACTCTAAGTGAAAAGTAAAAAGTTGCAAAGCCTCACGATTTGAATTAAGGAAAAACTAGGCTACAACCCTATGAGGTAACTAGGAAATTGGTTAGTATTATAACTGACTCCATAGTTTCATTCATCTTTAAGTTTGCATAACACTACAAGATTATCTTGTTACTGGGATTTTATATCACTTGGTATTTCATCTGTTTCAAGGGCACGAGGTTTAAGTCCATAAAAAATCTTGCCTAAAGGCTCTTCTTTTAAGCAGTGAGCTAATCATCCTTTTATTTTTTGTTGTAGTCTGTCGCGAGATCAATCTGAATTCATATCCATTTTCGGATTCAGGATGGGCAATACTTTAAACGGAGGAACATAGCAATAAGCCATTTCTCGTTCCCCCTTGTTAGATATGGCTCGATGTGATACGTACCTTAATGCGGTTGTAATTGCCCTTTGAATTCATCAACAACTCACAGTCTTTGCTGGATGAAGCTTCCACGAATAGATACTACTATCACTTCCACTTAAACGGGATTCATCTATGTCGCTCTTCTCATGGATAGTCCCTCTATAATATTTGAGAGTTTTATTTGACATGACCCTATCTGAAATTGAAGTACATGAACTCGGAAACCATATATACAAATTTGAGAGCCAAAAAAGATAATTTTAGTTCAGAACTTGTTGTGTAAAATAAGAAAAAGATAGAACCCATGCCGGGACTCGAACCCGGAATCTTTTGATTAGAAGTCAAATGCGCTAACCATTACGCCACACAGGCTTATTGAAAGCTAGCTGTTTGAAGGCTCTACAGGAATTGTCTGTGTCTCTAGTATCATCATAGATCATGTTATGCTAGCGTTTATCTGGTTTTGTTTTTGAATGTTAGACCCTGAAATATTTTTTTGTGGAATACCAAGACCATCAGGAACCACCTGGTATTATGTTTTAGCAATACAATTACCAATAGCATTCGTAAGATAAAACAATTTTCAAACAATTCTTCATAATTGATAGAATCTTGCAAGTATCGCTCACACCGCCGAACTGATTTGATTTGGTTTCTTAGGTAAAAGTACCTTCTGATTTCTCATCCTGCATCCCGTTTAGGCAATAGGTAAACAAACAAAACTCTCCTCGCTCAAACATCAGATCATCGTTACAAACGGAGAGTCGATCCGTATAGAAATCGTCTCGAACAGAGTCCAAATCCAAACATTCTAGGCCACAAGAAGGCTATCTGTGATGATGCAAGATGGGTTTTCGAACATGTTGAGCACACCCATCAAGAAGATCAGGGAGCTAACCATTCACAGTCCAGGAGATGGTTCTGAAGATCCAGCGTATGGATTTCTATCCTCAGTGAATCGAAACAAAAGTCTTCAACACCAAAGTAGCCAAGATACCATGTCTTTTTCTAGACAAGACTCAATTTCACCCATAAGATACCCAAGCATGAGTGAGTTCTCTGTAAAACCAGTTCCGCTGGAGCAAATATCACAGAGCATGCTAGATAGAGGCTATTCAAGAACATTAGGAAACAAAGTCTTGCGAGAGCTAGATAACAGAGCTAACGAGATATCGAGACAGATTTCAACGGGACACAATGCAAAGACACGTCCAAGCAACGCAAAACTCAAGCGATACTCACAGTTTCATAAACCAATATTTCAGAAAATGGAGAGCATATCCTCCCATTATGCTGCGACACGGGGAGGCTCAACCCACTCACAATCGAACGATCTTCTCTCAAGCGCGTCCAAGAAACGAAGAACACTCAACGGACCTGAAGAAATATTTGCAATGGAGAAGGAAAACGAAAGCCCTGTTCGTCGGAAAGACCCCGCTCAGAGAACGATCAGTGGCCTGGAAGTATCGTCAACACCATTTATGGGTGCAGTTCCGTCCTTGAAGAAAGAAACACCACAAGCAACCCCTCTATTATCTTCTCCATATCGTGATCTTGATGCATCGCCTTACGTTTCTGCATCCCCACAAGTTTCTCCAGTCCGGACATTGGACCCTGCCTCGCAGTCGTCATCACCAACAAAGTTTACTCGCATTTCTCCATCAAAAGGCTCTATGAATCTCAATAAATTGCTTCTGGATGACTTTGAGTTTGCAAAGCCGGAAGGCCCAGTTAAAATCAGACAGTCTTCTTTGCAGATGGCTGGTGTGGTGCCTACAACAGGTTTGAGTGGCATCCCCCAGTTACAAAAGAAGCCTTCCTCTTCGAGTTTGCAAAAGAAGCCATCTCTCACGAATTTTCAGGGGTCATCTCTGGCAGGTTTGAACAAAAAGCCCTCAATTGGGAGTTTGCAACGCGCCTCTGCTCCTTCCACACATTCGACCCAAAGGGCCGAGCTTCCCAATTCCAATTCGAGCAGAATTGCCTCAACTCGTGAGCAAACACTCAACAAGAAGCCTCTGGTATCACTGCTTCTGAGTAGAACTGGAACGGTGACTGCGCAGAAAGAGACAATTTCACTGTTAAAGAAGAAGCTGCTGCTGTCTACTCTCAACAGATCATCATCTGCACAACCATCACCAAAGGTATCCAATACTCGACACATTTACAATCTTCCAAATTCTTCCTCGCAGCGCTCTTCAATATCACACTATGGCAAGCTGTTAGATCCAACTTTGTCATCGTCACAGTCGTCGCATTCTATTCTGTCAAGATCTAATATCACTATTCCCAAACCATTCTCTTTATACGACAAACCCACAATATCATCAAGCCAGAAGAGTTTTGGAGCCATGCAATCATCTGCAAGTCTGAGATCATTGGCGCTGAATTTAACTTCGAGGAGTGGCTTCCACAAGCAATAGCTCCCAAGGAGAATCTCTGAAAAACACATTCATTTCGAATACAAACATTTTTTATACCCAATTTAATACATGATACCCTATGTCTAGAGAGCTTGCGTCGCTATTGAAAGACATGGCCGTGAGATACACGAACAAAAGGCGATATTTCCGTTACTCGTTCGGCGATAAAGCATTAGCTTGTGGCGATTTTCTCAATCTGCTTAACGTGTTTGCAACACTGGGAATAATTAAGTTTGCTTCACTTCCTGTGGTAACATCAAGAGACATATCAAGGTCTGGCCTTATGTTGTTTGAGAAAATTCAAAGAATTTGTCGTTTTCTGAGCCTTATCGTTGGCGACTTCACTGTTTTTCTCGTAAACCCATCCACTTGTTTTTCTCAACCCGACTAAGCATCAGTCTCGGCAATTGTGATGAAGATGACTTAGTGAGAGTGCTATAATTTTAAATTTGTATACAATAGTATAGGCTATTTTTAAAACAAAGAATGAAACATTTTAAAATCTTGTCCTCTAAAGTAATTGTGTATGTCACTATTTCTTCACACATTTATCGTATCCATATGGTGCGAAACTTGACAGCCGAACGGCTGAGAGCAAATGTTAGCCAAAACGAATGGAGTAAAACAAAAAAAAATTCCCCGCATGGAATTTTTGAAATGAAAAGGTCCTGAAATTTTCAAATTATTCCTTTCTCCTCATAATCAGAGAAACCCCGCTTTAGCTAACCCACTGTGTCACCGCTGCCCTCAGGAAAATACTGTATCTACGCGACCCCAGAATTTGGTCCAGCGCTCAGATCTTTCGCAAGAACTCTACTTCATCTTGACAAACAATTGACACAACACAATGGCAGTTGAAGAAACAGACACTCAGGTGATCATCACCAATCCCTCCGACCCAAACTCCTCCGTCACAATCTTGAAATACGGTGCTACCGTCATCTCCTGGATCTACAAAGGTGAAGAGAAGTTATGGCTTTCGGATGATGCCAAGTTAGACGGATCGAAGCCAGTCAGAGGTGGTATCCCATTAGTATTCCCCGTTTTTGGAAAGTGCAAAGATGCTTCTCACGACACTGAGCCTTTGCCCCAACATGGCTTTGCACGGAATTCCACGTGGCAGTTCTTGGGCCAAGTAACCGAGTCTCCATGCGCCGTTCAATTTGGATTGGGTCCCGAAGATGTCGACCAAGAGTTGTACAAAAAATGGGGCAAAGGCAGACACGATTTCACGTTGGTGTTGACTGTGACCTTGGCTGATGACACATTCACTACCCAGATCGAAGTCGAAAACACCGGTGCATCTACATTTGAATTCAATTGGTTGTTCCATACTTACTACAGAGTGGAAGACGTCACAGATTCGCTTGTCACAAACTTAATGGACTCTACATGTTACGATCAATTGCTCGCAACCACATACCAAGAGAAGGCCCCTATGCTCAGCTTCCACGAAGAGTTTGACCGCATCTACAAGAAAGTCGAGGAAGAAAAGCATATTCAAATTGTCGACAAGGGCAAGGTCTTGGTCACCTTGGAGCGTGAAAACTTGCCGGACGCTGTCGTGTGGAATCCATGGATCGAAAAGTCAAAGGGCATGGCTGATTTTGCACCCAAACTGGGCTACATGAACATGCTCTGTATCGAGCCTGGTCACGTGGCCGACTTTATCACCTTGACTAGGGGTGAAAAGTGGATCGCGTCGCAAAAGATCACTCCGTTTGGAGAAATCAGAGTGCAGACTGACATTTACAGTGTGTAAACTCCGTAGCTTATTTACAAATCAAAGTGTCCAGACAACTAAGTATTTCTTTTTCCGCGGGCACGTGACTGTTCAGCCGAACATTCCGCCGCCCGTGTCTGTCACGACTGCCATCTCGGCTGGTGGAGTAAGTAGGACCCCCCGAATTCCCCTATTCCTGCAGGTAAACGGCTCCTCCCGTCTTGGTGCCGATGCCGCCATCACCTGACTCGTAAGCTTCTTTTGCTCAGTTAGCTCCGTCTATATATACACTGCAGCTTCGCTCTTGTCTCAAATCAAGATTTTTTGACAAATCGTAATACCGCTCCATTTCAGATCTTTTTCCCTTGCATCTGCAGAGTTCTTCTATCTCATTCGGAACCGTAAAGCCTCTAGTGGAGTATTTTGCTTTTGTGTTCAGAAGTCATTCACAAACAAGTTTGGGATATTCTGTTTGTTACGTTTGTCAACAGATCTAAAGAGGCATAGTCCCGCTGCGTTATCAAAGCGAGTCCGTTCAAAGGTCTTGTTTTTTGCCCTCAGCCTTCTACGTTTTAGCAATCACTCCCCTGTGTCATACTAAACTTCCTCAAACCGATAGTTAAACGTTCGCATATCATACAAACAAATTCTTGCATCACCATGTCTTCCTTGCTTCATTTTCCTCCGCTTGATGCTGCATATTCTGCTTTTCATGGATTCTTTTTGAGCCAACAGCCCGAAGGCAACACACTTGCCAACCTCAACTGGAACACAGACGTGAAGAAATCTATTGACAAGTTCCGCAATCATGACTGGACAGTCGCAGAGATGATGCATTATGGCTTTCTCTCTTCTGTCATCTTCTTCGTGTTCGTCATATTTCCAGCTTCGTTCCTAATAAAGATACCCATCTTGGCCGCGTTTGTGATGTGCTTCCTCATCCCAGCCACGCTGCAATTTTTTGTTCACGCGTTGCCTGTGTTTTCCTGGTTGGCTCTTTTCTTCTCTGCATCTAAAATTCCTCATTCCTGGAAGCCTGCTATCTCTGTCAAGTTCTTGCCTGCTATGGAGACGATTTTGTATGGTGACAATTTGTCCAATGTATTGGCTGCCACCAACAATTCGTTTCTTGATGTTTTGGCTTGGCTCCCTTACGGCTTGATTCATTTTGCCTCACCATTTGTTGTAGCATTCTTGATCTTTCTCTTTGCTCCTCCAACATCTCTCCGCTCCTTTGGGTTTGCGTTTGGCTACATGAATTTGACTGGTGTGTTAACTCAATTATTATTTCCTGCTGCTGCACCTTGGTATTTGAACTTGCATGGGTTAGAGCCTGCAAACTATGCCATGAGCGGCTCCCCTGGAGGCTTGGGTAGAATTGACAAACTCCTTGGTGTTGACATGTATACTTCCACCTTCGAGAACTCGCCTTTAGTCTTCGGCGCTTTCCCATCTTTGCACTCTGGATGCGCGGTGATGGATGTCTTGTTTTTGTGCTGGTTATTCCCAAAGTACAGATTAGTTTGGTGGGGATATGCCTGTCTTTTATGGTGGAGCACGATGTACTTGACTCATCATTATTTTATTGATTTAATTTTTGGAGCTGCGTTGTCAGTGACTTTCTTCGCGTATGTGAAGTACACACAGTTACCGGTCATTGATCAGAAAAAGTTCTGTCGTTGGTCATACTCAGACATCCACCATCTTGACGTTCAAGCAAACGATCCATTAAACAGCTTCACGCCACTTGGTGATGAGGAATATGAATTGGAATATTTTGGCAGCTCTCGCAACTCAAACAATGATGGCTTGAGCGTTCAAGCTTCCGCTTCCTCATTGATGATGACACCTGAACTAAGCCCAAGTAGACCTGAACTCATTTTTGACGAAGGCAATCCTGGGTCATATGATGGTATTGAAACTGATCACAGCACAGCCACCTCCGTATTTGACGGTGTTGACGACATTCCACACTCCAGTCTGCCAGCCTCCGAAATTTCATTAATCGAGGCTGCAACGGTTCCATTGGGTTCTTCAACACTCTCTTCCACTATTTACTCTAAGGACAGATAAAGTTCTTTTTCTATCTCACTTTAAATCTGTTCAATTTTCGCATGGATGTTTCTCTGGTCAACGAAACATACCATTTTAATTGACCGCAAATATATGTCACAATACGATTTTGTCATTACGTGTTTGTTGTAGTTTAGGGTCAACCAGAGAATAGCCGGAGGAGCATCTAATGTACGTTCACGAAAGTATTTAATTCTACTGATATTCCAAGCATTATCCATTCCATTCTATGTACAAATTTCCATACCTCTCTAAGAGATCGAAACCGAGTTAAATACCTTTTCATAAGATGTAGAAGCATTTAGTTTCTTAGCCAAGTCGATTTTCACGACACTACATCTCAAGATTCTAGGGTCTCTGCGCAAAGTTCTCACGAGTTCTTGTTGCACAGCGGAAGACGAATCGAATCCCATTACAAAGTGGAAACCCTGAAAATGCTGTTCACGATCTTTGGTCATGATTTTGGGAAGCGGTCTTGGGCCTAGACTGGTGATGTTTCTTACAAGACCTCTGTTGTTCAAGATCAACTTGCCAACAGTTGAAGCGACCTTGCTTGCTTCTCTGCTCATTGCGACAGGATCATGGATACGTGTGATAGCAAATAGTTCGTAGTACATTTTGACTGGAGATTCACAACGGTAGTTGGTTCTGATGATGGAAAATTCAGTAGTGAGATTCTTCCATACACTCTCAGAAATGAGTCTGGGGATCATGAAAATAATCTTGCAAGGAAAATAATGAAATTGTAAAACATAAACAGAGCTGATTTGCTGAATCCCGCAATAATTTTTAATTGAAGACTATCTATGTGACAATTTGGTTGGGCGATCTGAGGTTCATTTCTTCTACAGAGACATGACTTACCCGCTATTCGAAAAATGGGCTGTATGAGTACTTGAACCAAATTCCCACTTTTCGATTTTCTGCGAAACTTTCACCTGTTGATCTCTTTCATGAGTGCAAGTGTGATAATCGAGAAACCAGTCGTGACATGCAAGAAACCTATTTAAAGGCATGAATGCTGGATCATAATGATAAGCTTCAACACTCAATCAGAAAAAAAGTTTTAAAATGACGAGCAAAATCAATTATCAATGTACGGGGTGGCCCTCAAGTCGATTTATGGTGGGGCTCTCGTCTCTTGCAGGCTTTTAGACTATACTAACTAGAAAATGGTTCTCATTCTTATCTAAATTCAGTGGAATGAATTACTTTCGTGACAATTGAGTCAATCAACTACATTGTATGAAGTATCCTATTTCACTTTTCTATCATATTGGCACCACGTTAGCTTTCCCCGAGAGATCTCCATTGATGTAGCTTAATAAATTAATACTAAACGCATGCTCGATATCAATAGATTATATTCTATTTTATTCTACCTTATTCTAGGCTGCACTCTGCGAAATCATGTTTCCCTTCCTGCTACACGTCTGACAGGGTACGCGCGACTGATCCCACAACCACCGTTTCTTCCATGTCCAGCACTAGGCCCGATCTTAAATTCTCCGATTCGGTCGACGAACGGCTGTTCTATCGCAAGTTTCAAAATTTACCTCCAAAAGAGTCGCAGCTCGTGGTGAGGCTCATAGATCACAAAGACTACTTCTCGGCTTTAGGCGAAGACGCAGACTTGATCGCTGATGCCATTTACAAGACACAGCTGGTGATCAAGACTAACAATTCTGTCCGTTATGTCACCATTTCGCCCCAGGTGCTTGTCTCGGTCTTGAAGCATTGCTTGGTGCAAAATGCACACAAGGTAGAAATCTACAACAAACAGTTTGGCCTCATGTTGACTGCTTCTCCCGGAAACCTTGAGGGCTTAGCTCAGGAATATTCAATTGACTTGGAATCTATGTTGGCAGATGGCTCGGCGCCAATAGTTGCTAGTGTAAAGTTCACTTCCAATGCCGCTACCAAGAAAGTGGGTGTCTGTATGGTGGATTTGCTGAACAAGACAATTCAGGTTTCTGAATTCGAGGATAATGATCTCTTCTCTAATTTGGAACTGTTACTCCTCCAACTCAATGTGAAAGAGGTTTTGCTTCCTCTGACGTATGACATGAACGACCAGTCGTCACCCGAGACTACGAAACTCTTTCAAGTGCTAAACAGAATCGGCGGCTTGGTTGTTGGCTCTATTAAACCATCTTTGTATTCACAAAAGGATCTCAACCAGGACTTAGAGAAGATCGTGGTGGCACCAAATGCAGAAACAGAGGCAGCCTCAAACATAGAACTTATCTTGGCTTCCAAAGGGATAAGCTCAACTGAGTTTCCTCTTGCTCTTTCTTGTTGTAATTCTCTTATTCATTACTTGAGCTTGCTTTCGGAAGATGATCCCACTTTTTCGATTGATAAGTATAACACTTCCCAGTATATGAAGATTGACTCATCTACAATGAAAGCATTGAACATCTTTCCCGTGGTACTGTCTCTCCCTATGTCTGGTGTGAAAGGAAACACGATCACTTCCATTTTCGAACTTCTCAACAAATGTAAAACCTCCGCTGGTACAAGACTTTTATCGCAATGGCTCAAACAGCCATTGACTTCTACTGACGAGATTCATAAGAGACATTCGCTTGTTCAACATTTTATATCAGATACTAATTTGAGAGTGTTTGCTTCCCAAGAGTGGCTCGCTGGGGTCCCTGATATCAAACGACTTATTAAAAGAATCTCAACGGGTATTAAAAAAGCTTCATCTGCAGAAAACAAGAAATTGGAGGACATTGTTCGCCTTTATTCGCTAATTATTGTTCTTCCGGAACTAATCAACATGCTCGAGATGTCTGCTGAAGAATGTCAGGACAAAACTGCAAAGACACTAATTGAGGATGAATGGCTTGCTTCGCTCAAACAATATCAAGTGAAGCTTCTCAAATATCAAGAACTTGTGGAAACTACAATTGATCTTTCACCCCTTGAATCTTCCTCTGCCAGCGCTCTTCTTCACACGGACTTCAATATAAAACCGGAATTCGATGAGTCTTTGATCTCAATCAATCGCAACTTGACTGCTACTACTGAGAAGATCAAAAGAATTCATGAAGAAGTTGCTGAAGACTTAGGTATTGACATTGAAAAGAAGCTTAAGCTCGAGAAACATCAAATCCATGGTTGGTGCTTTCGTGTTACTCGTAATGACTCTTCTATTTTGCGTAACACTGCTGATAGATACATTGAATTGCAGACTGTCAAATCGGGAGTATTCTTCACTACCAAGAAGTTGCGGTCATTATCCCAAGATTTTACTGACTTAACCAACGAATACAACATCAAGCAAAAGGAGTTGATAAAGGAAATATTGTCCATCGCATTGACATACCAAAACGTTTTTTTCTCTCTATCCTTGGTTCTCGCCACCATTGATGTTCTATCATCTTTCGCCAACGTTGCAATCTTTGCTCCTACCCCGTTTGTGAGACCAAAATTACACAGTTTGGCCAAACTGGTCGACTCTCTAGAGTTTAAGTCAAGACGTGTTTCGTTGGAGGAATCTCGGCACCCAGTGTTAGAAGTCCAAGATGACTTGAGCTTTATTTCGAATGATGTCAAACTTGCAAATGAACTGGGGAGTCCTTTTGCTATTATTACAGGCCCCAACATGGGAGGAAAGTCCACTTATATACGTCAAGTTGGCGTCATTGCGCTCATGAGTCAGATTGGGTCATTTGTGCCCGCCCTGGAGAGTAAGTCTAGTCCAGAGCTTCCAGTGTTTGATGCAATTCTTTCGCGTGTGGGCGCCGGCGATTCGCAATTGAAGGGACTCTCGACTTTCATGATCGAAATGTTAGAGACTTCATCAATTCTCGCTTCTGCCACTCATAATTCTCTTATTATCATCGACGAGCTAGGGAGAGGAACAAGCACATATGATGGGTTTGGCTTGGCTTGGTCTATTAGTGAGCATTTAATTTCGTCCAAAAAATCGATCACATTGTTTGCTACTCATTTCCATGAATTGACTAAGCTCCTGGAGAAGTATCCTGGCAAAGTTCAAAATTTACATGTTGCCGCTCACATCGAGAAGAATGAGAAGGGAGAAAACGTGGAAGATGACATTACATTGATGTATACTGTGAAGCCAGGTGTCTCAGACAAATCGTTTGGAATTCATGTCGCAGAGTTGGTCAAGTTTCCTGCTAAAATTATTAGTATGGCGAAGAGAAAAGCCTCGGAATTGCAGAGTATTAATGAGGGATCGGACCAGGACGTCTTCGTAAGCAACAAGAAGACAAAGTGCAGTAACGATCAAATTGAGGGTGGCTTGAAAAAATTGAAAGAGATTCTCGTTCAATGGCGCAGTCAGTGTGTTGGTGAGTCTGGTACTTTCGAACTTCTGTCAGAAGAGGCGGTTAATAAATTGAAGACTTTGGTCGATGGAAAATACCAGGATTTCAAGAATGATAAGTTCATCAATGAGATCCTCACCATGTTATAGATACGGTATGCATGGGTATGAACAATATGCAAATTTGATGACTATACAAAATCCTTTAAATTAGACATTTTTCTTGGTATTTCTGTTGAATTCTTCCAAACCCTTGGGGTCTGTAAGGTGTAGAACCGGCAACAATGAGTAGGTCCACTTTAAGGTGTAGAATTTGTCCTTTCCAGTGAGCCAACATCTAAGAGCCTCAATGTATACCAAGTAGAAGTACACGCCAAGTCCCGTGAGTAAATGCCACCATCCATGACCTTCTAAAATAAAGCCATATGGCATTCCCCAGTCTCTGCGAGTGGACCGTACGAAGTCACAAAAGTGAACATCCAAATTCCACAAAAGATAACCAAACAAAAAAGTGGTCACACCAAGAATCATAATCGTATTGAGCTCCCGAGAGGATTTGGGGTCAGTGACAAACTTCCGAGACAATACTACGGACCGAAGAATGATGCCCACATTCAAAAATGCGTATACGACCTGATGAATAGTAGGGTCCTGGAACCAAAGATACACGCACGTAAGCACACCCACGGTGATGAAAAGGTAAGTTCCAACCATAAACGAGCCTCTCTTATCTTTAAATTCAGAGAATGCACTCCAAAACGGAATACATGTGGCGTAGAGCATTGGCAACTCGTCTAGCAACTGGTACTCGTACTGTAGAGTCATGTGGAACAACCAGGAGCCAATACCCACCAACAAAAATCCGCACGCGGTGAGGATGAATCTCTTCTCAAGTTTATGCCTGACACACATGACAATGGCGTATGTGGCGAGCGCAATGAATCCAGCATTTGTCACCGTATTAAGGGCTTCTGCGACATAAGGAGATACCACATAATTCTCCTCGCACCAGTCAATTGTGGAAGTGGGAATACCCCAGAAGCCGTGCTTCTGCTCGGGTGGGTAAGGTTTAGCAAATGGTAGCATATTATCGATAGTAAAATTGAGTGTTCAGACTAAGGGGCAGATGCATCAGTTATATACGGGAGGCGCTGCGATGGTCTGTCTGTGACACTCGGATACGGTTAGTCGGCTATAGTGGGGTATCACGTGACCTGCATGATGCAGCGAAACGTCCTGTCAATTGGGGAATTCCCGCCCAGCGTCGCAGTTTGTGGTGGGGGATGTGAAAAATCGGCGGCAGTGAATGAAGCCCTAAAATACTTTTGTTAACGTTCATCTTTTCATGTTAAACTTGAGTTTCTCTTACATTTTGGTTTCAAAAGGAGGTTGTTTGTACTCAGATTGACGCCTGAGAATCTATTTTTGGAGTATCGGAAGTCACTTCGCTAAATATAATTGCAACCTAGTGAGATTCTCGAAGATACGCTTCCTTCTGGAAAACATTGACTTTAATCAAAATACGAGAGGTTATTTTTAAATTTTATAATGCAGGTTGCGTATTTATTTTCGAATGTTTTTATTTTGCTAGAGTTTGGTTTGTTGATGAAAATACTAAAACTCAAGTCCGCTGGCGGGAACCGACACTCTCAAAATTTTGAATTATGTGAGGATATCAATGAAGCAAAGATAATCGCGGATATGAAGAAACCACTAGAGCCAGAGGACAAAATGAAGTTGTTTACAGATAGGAACACTATGAGAATTAAAGAAGCAAAGATTGGCCCAAGATCGGAAAAACAAGGCGCAAGGAACTGAGAGCATCTATATAAACATAGCGGACCAACAGACTAACGCTAATAGGTGCACTGTCTAAAAAGCCTCTTCAGGGAACTTGGAGGAATTAGCATATTCTAGATGCAAAGTTACAGTATACTTTCGAAAACGACTGAACAATTATCGCAACAACTCTTGATTAGGATCTGTAATATCTTCAATGGTCTGACAACACTGATTGAGATAAAAAAACACACACAGTATATGAATTCCTCATTCCCGGAACTTATTCTACTTTTTTTTTTTAACAAATTGATACAAAAAGAAAACGAAGAGATTTCTTTCGAATTGAAATATTTAAAGTTCTTCGACAGTGGTCCAGCGAAGCCAGCATTCATCAAAATTAGGGCGCGTAGTATATCCATCAGCCATAGCCATCATATTTACCTCTTGACCATCATTGATTGGGTATGTATTCATTGCGATCTCAGAGGCGATTTTGGCATCACCACTATCCTCAGGAATACACCAGTCTTCACAGATAGCCAGTGAGTACCGCCAGTACAAGTTAGCCAAGGCCAATTTCATATCGATCAAGGCGATTTGCATACCCAAACACATGCGAATCCCTTTGCCAAATGCAAACATATTGCGTTGCATTCTTTGATAGCGCGCCTTGAATTGTTCAGAAGTCTCTTGTTCTTCCGGCAACCATCTCTCTGGTAGCCAAGTGTCTGGTTTAGGAAAGACACTTGCGACTCTGTGCATCGAAAATGGCTGACAGGATATACCAGTTCCAGGCGGAATGACAACAGATTTTCCTTTGATATTGACAGTGTAATTCTTGTCAGTGATACGAGGCTCAGCACCAGGAATTGCTGCGTGGACTCTAAGGTTTTCTTGCATGAGCGCTTCAAGGTAAGTCAATTGGTCAACTGCTTCGAAGTCATCAATGGCTTCTTCTAGAGAACCTGGAGTGCCAAAAGCTTCTCTGAGCTCCTTTCTCAAAAGGAGTTGTCTATGCAAATTGGCTGGTCTAGAGAGCTCGTAGCACATGTATGTTAACATCACTGCAGTTGTTTCATGACCAGCAAAGATATTGTCTGAGATGAATGAATATGCAGATTTTCCCTGTAAGCCTTTACTTTTGAGGGTTTCCAAGGTGCTTAAATTTTGTGATGGATGCTTTTCGGGTACGTTGTCCTCCGCTCTAGCATACAAGGCTAATTGCCATTGTTCGATTCTTTCAGAGGCAGCGCAAACGATAGGCCCGGCCGCCAATTCCCAGAAGCGGGGCATAAGTGTGGTCCAGAAAGTCATTCCGGCTTGCATCCTATGGGGCACAAGGATCTCACGTTCACTCTTATTTGGCAACAACTTTG
Source organism: Australozyma saopauloensis (assembly GCF_035610405.1). Classification (NCBI taxonomy): domain Eukaryota; kingdom Fungi; phylum Ascomycota; class Pichiomycetes; order Serinales; family Metschnikowiaceae; genus Australozyma; species Australozyma saopauloensis. Next base: position 207,475 of record NC_086134.1, read on the forward strand.
TACAATTCTGAACACCCAACTCGAAAGCAGAGACGACATCCATCGCGAGCGCTCCAAACAAAGAATACATTTCCATTCCAATACCACCTTGTGAAACATCAGGTTTAAACCAAGCCCCAGTGCCCAATTTGTGTCCTTTCCCATGAGAATTGGCCGTCAGCCTTGCGTGTTCCCAGTCTGGCTTTTGCCCTGTGACAGATGTATCGTTGACATCTTGAACCACGTTTTTTATTTTTTCCACGATGAATCTTCTTATAGGATTGTTCTGACTGTACACGGCAGTCTTGAGATAGAGACTTTGAATGAGTTTCTTGTATTTGAGATGGAGATCATTCTCGAGGGCAGCAAAAATATTATCCTTGAATCCGTGGCATCGAAAGTTCTCGTAGAACTTTGCCTTGGGCATGTTCTTGACATAGATGTCAGTGATATACTTTGGATCACCATTGCAGCTTATCTCAGTGGGCGAGAGAATAATCACGTCTCCATACTTTTGATGTAATTCGTGTACCCTATGAACCCAACGATGCGTGAGCTGCGCGTACAAAGCAGGAATCCTGGAGATTCGATGTATGTATGGACCAGGGACATTTCGAAGGGGAGAGGTGTAGTATGGAATTACTACGAGATGATAAATAAGGATAAATCCCACCAACAGTACAAGGGTGGTCTTCTGATTATGGTATATCCAAGTCAATGAAAAGAATAATAGATCAGACAACATGATGTGATCTGAAATCTATGATATACATCCCTGTTAATAGGTGGATACTGTAGGTTTAAATACTGCCAGATCGGGCAGATATTCCGCAGCGCGGAATCTGTCACCAAAGAGATACCTGCCCCATCGGAGAGGACTTGCCGGTCAAGAAATCGGAAATTTTGACAGAAAAAGATAGCGATTCTTTTTTGGCTCCGGTGAATTCTTTTTTTCCGTGATGAATTCGGTTTCGAGATCTACTTTTTTCATCGATATCTTCGACCAAGAATTCAAACTAAATCAATCCATTTCCGAATGAAATTTAGGACCGAACCCTCAATTTTGATCATCATTGCAAATAATTAGAGCAGAATTGGAACTTGTAGTAGGGTGGTTGCTGGAGGCGGGGGGACTTGCGATTACAGGGACCATAAGTGCGGAATTTATTATGATGTGTATGTATTCTGACTTGAAGCTAGGTAAAAGGACTTTGGGCTAGGACTCACAGATTTTTATGTATAAACTAAACACAATTCCACTGATTTTAAGTGGTCAATTTCTATAAATTATAGTCCCATCAATTACTCATACAGACACATCAAATGGATGGTTTCTCTAAGGCGCGGTAGCTTGCAAGTACTGAGCAAAGCGAGACGTTTCGTGGATTCCGCACTCAGTCTTGGCTTTGCCCTTCCATCTGCCTGATCTCTCGTCCTCACCCTCGGCCACAGGAACAGTGGAGTGCCAGTCTCCAATGGACTTGTATCCCAAGTCTAGAAGTTCATTGTATGGCACATCGTTATCCTTGACATATTTCTGAATCCTGGCAAAATCCCAGTCCCACAATGGATTGATTTTTATGATTCCGGTGCTTTCTTCGATTTCGATTACTGGAAGAGCTGCTCTGGCACCACCCTGAGACTTTCTACGGCCTGTCAACACAACCTTGACACCCAACTCCTTGTAAGCACGCTGGGCAGGTTCTACCTTGACAAGATAGTCATAGAGGTTATCGTCTTTTTCCCACAATTGGTCTCCGTGCTTGGTGGCGAAGTCTTGCTCACTAATCAAGTTCTGTGGAGTGTAGATGTGCAAGTTGGGGTTGTATTTGGACTTGATGTTGTTGATCAAATCATATGTTTGCGGGAAATGGTGCAATGTGTCGATGAATATTAAGTCTACTGGGATATTTTTTTTAGACATCATGTCCAAGATGACCAAACCGGTAAGACCAAATGCAGTTGTCTGGAACAAACCAGGGAATGTGAGCGCGGCCCAAGCCAACACCTCTTCGGCGGGAAGTTGAGCGAGGGTTTTGTTCAAATGATCAAGATGATCTTGACTGAGAGACACCATTGTAGAGAAGATGGTTGTTTGCGCTTAGTAACTATTTTTCAGGTTAGGCTTATTCGTAGATAGGGTCCCACGTGACATTACGTTTTCGCAGCCAACATTAAGGACTAGGGAGTGTAGATAGCGCGCCATGCGGCTGTCAATTGATTTATACTATCAAGGTCCAGAGAAGAAGGTTCTGTGTTCAGCGATGCAGAAGACTCAACTATCCGCCGGATACTTGTTTTGTGCATCGAGGATACCTGTGTTCAATCATACAGTTTAGGCCATGCACCAATCCACTGCACTAGCAAAACGACTAGCCTTAATTCAAATAGATAAAAGTCATCAAATGCTCATAGAGGTCGTTTCACGTACTCCACTTATTCAGGCTCCCTCTATTATTTGCAGTCCAGAATTGGAAGAGTCTGCCAAAGTGATACTTAAAATCATGAGAATCAACGAAAGGATCTCGTAGTTTTTTCACCAGTAGATTCAATTGGACAAGAGCATTTAATTAAAATTCTTGACCTTGATCTCACCGTTGTTCTCTCCAAAAGAGTAGAAAAAGAGCATTTAAGGGATGTCCGATTCATAGATCATTGGCACAAGATACCAAGACAAGCGCTTCCACGACAAAAGAAGTCAAGGAAAAGTATTCGGACATGATTTGAGGTTTATCATTGGACAATTTTGCGATATGTAGCGAGATAGGTTTCCAAGTAGCGCCAATATTTGCTCTCGTTCAGGAAGATACACTACTGCAGGTCCAGCACCAAAATCGGTTAATAATTGCTCAGAGTTCAATTGAAAGTTCACCTAAAATGAAAGAAATAAAACTGTGAAAATAATGGTGGATTGTGAACTCAAATGCTGATCTTGCAATTGAATACTGCAATACAGTTTGATCAGTCTTGTTGCAATTCTTTTGCATTGTTCATTGAATGGGTGCAAATCGTATCATAGATTAGAATGATGATTGGCAGTTTCATCAAAACGAGCAAATTAATCTGCGATTTGCGTCTCCGAATTAAAGTTCTCACCAGTGTAAAAGACGAATCCCTATAAATACGACCAAATGTCTCGACGTAGAATTCCATAACCAAAATGGATTCGATTATTGAAAGTGCCGCTAAGATGGACATGGGAGGTGGAATGGCCGCCAAAAAGAACACATGTAAGATTTCTATGCTTTGGAACTGGTACACAATCGACTCCTGTTTCATTGCCAGAAGTTGGCATGTAAAGTCTAAAGGCGCCTTCGCTGGTTCTTGTGTTGGTGTCTTCTTCTTGGTTGTGGTCTCCCAATGGCTTCACCGTTTTGCCAGAGAGTACGATGCTGCCTTGATGTCCAGTAAGGTCCGTCAATACGGCGACGAGGACACCAAGAACGACTCTGTTTCTACTGCTAGATCTGCTAATGGTAACCCAATGTTGGCTGCTTTCTCTCACAAGTGGTTCGTGACTCCAAAGAGCTTGGGCGGAATCTACGCTACACCATTCGAACACTTGGTTAGATGTGTCTTGTTTACTCTTGAGTGGGGCTTGTCTTACATGATCATGTTGTTGTTCATGTACTACAACGGTTACATCATTATCTCTTGTATTCTCGGTGCTTTCTTCGGACGTTTGTTCTTCACCTACAACGAGCCATTGAACTGTACTACCATCAATGACTCTCTTGAGAACGACAGAAAATGTTGCCCATAATTGGATTTTTTGTGATACGCCGCGAGTTAGTGCTGGCTATAATTTGATGCTTTGTCCAGCACTACTTGGAACCCTTAATTTTATATAGTTGCAAATACATAATATTCAAACATTAAACCGGAATAAAATGAAGCTGCTGGTATTATCATTGAACATGGATATACTAAGAAGAAATTGTATTGCTCATTTCACTTTTAATTTAATTTATTTTTGGTCTTCTTTTAACGTTATTACAACATAGTGGTGACAGATCTACGCCTTCATTACTTAAGAGATTAGATACAATGGAGCAAGTTGGGGACTCCTTTTCGGGCGCAATGAAAGCTCTCAACCTTGAGGTATCTGAGGTTGACATCCTGGATTTGTCACTGATGAATTATCGCCAATTGGCACTGGCTAAAAGCGATATCGAGACCACTTTGGAATCTCTTTTCGGCCTCTTGTCGAAAAAGTACAACTTTGACATGACTCTGCCCTTAGTTATCGATGGGTTTCCTAGAAATGACGTTGATGTAGTAAGTATCCGCCTTCTAAGGACTAAGATCATCAGACTAAGAAATGACCATGAGATGGTTCTCAAACACATTGATCGCCATTTGATGGAGCAGCTTGGAGCTAAAGAAAACCAGAGCATAGAATCAATCCAAATCGCGATAGAACCTCAAGTCAATGCCGTCCCATTTGCCCTTGTAAAGACGGTAGAAGAGAGAAGTCCTTCTAACAAAGCAGGCCTTAGAAGCGGAGACCGTATTATTCTCTTCGACAAAACGATCGACGTTTCAAACCATGAGAAACTCACTGCAGTAGCTAAAAGAGTCAAAGAGCGTGAGGATCAATCCATAGAGATTACTGTATTAAGAGACGGATCCGTCGAAGTGTTATCTCTAGTTCCCACCTCTAACTGGGAAGGCAGAGGGCTTCTAGGATGCCACATCGTGCCCATATAATACGGAAAAGTCTACAATTATTGAGTTGAAAAGTTCCCTTCGTTGATCTATCGTACACGCTACTTAGCTACCCACCATGAAGAGTGGAAGTAAAGGTGAAGACATCCCCAGACTCCACCACATAATCCTCCATGCCTTCGAGTTCCCAGTCGGTATCATTGATGAGAACTAGAATGCCCGCACGAACCGTATCGTCTTGAATAAAAACCGGGATGTCTCTGGCATCGCAAATCACAGTCTTTGCGACATGGTCAATGAGATCTTTCATAGTGACCTGACCTTCTTCGCCCTCTAAAGTGACTTTATGTTCTCTTACACCATTGGAAACCACATCTAGACCACCTAGAAATTCCACTTTGACTTTGATCATGAGTGTGGATGGGAGTGTATAAGAGACCACTACTTGAAGATAGAGATTAGGGAGGGATATCCAATTTCACATTTGGAATAAATCACAAGGATTGCAATGAAATCCATTCGATTGGTCAAATTCGTAGCACAGAATCTTATGGTTGATTTGTGATGGCAAACTATAACGAACCTGAACATTCGTCATAGTCTGTGACTAGGTATACAAGCAGCCATTGGGGAATAGCAGAATTCCATTTAAATCTAAATAACTGGTATCGACAAATATTTTTATAAGTTGTTCATTGTTCTATTTCGTTTGGATTCGGATGCAAGTTTTGTGCAAGTTCAGTTGAGTTGCCAGCCGGTGAAACGCAACGATGTATTTGCAATCTACAACTTCTACAAAATAACAAACTCAATAAATCACAATTGCTTTCAGGGAATAGACTTCCAAATTCGACAAAGTTTTGTGGTGCTTTTATCTATTAGCCTTGAGAAGTATCTTCGAAACTACACAAGCAATTTTCATATGAAGACTCATACCATATTTATCCAAATTTCCATGATCAAATAAAGGCCTTTTTTACACACTCTAGGATCCATTCATGTCTCTTGATATCGCCCTCCACCCCGAAGTTTCCCCCATGGTACACGTAAATACAGTACAGTTCCGCACACGTATTCTGAGTGGAAATACAGCCATTGAACAACACCATCCGCAATGCTTTTCACGTCAATTGCCAAACTGGTGGCATTGTTGGGACTCGCAGCATACTCTGCTGCTGTCACAGACCCTGGTCCCAGAAAGACCTCCGTTCTCGTGGTGTTTGATCCGGAATTGATCTCAACACCCCAAGACCTAGTGTCGAAATTTTCCTTGGATCAAGAAAGATATGAATTGGGATTTCTGGAATACTCGAACAACCAAATTCTTTTGGTTCACAACGAGAAACCTGTGTTTGACCACGTGGTGTACATGCCTTCTGTTAAGAAGTCTCCTGCTGCTAAGAGTGTCACAGAAAAGCAAAAGTTACTTGAGTATTTGAACGCAGGTGGAAACATTCTTGCTGTTGGATCTGTTGAAAACTCTGTTCCCGAAAGCGTTGTTAAATTCTTGAACGAGGTGGGCATCTATCCTGCTCCAAAGGGCCACTCTCTCAGAAGCTTCTTCGACAAGGAAATCTCTTTGAGTGAAGAGAACCTCGCTTCATCAAAGATCGTGTCTCAACTTGCTGTTCCGCTTTATGAGGGCAGTGCCGCATTAATTTCTAACAGTGAGCTCTTGTTTCCGATCGTTAAGGCTGCCAGATTGTCCTTCTCTGCCAACTCCCAAATTGACGCCTTGACCGGCGATAAGACATGGACGAACGGCGAGCAGGGTTTCTTGGCCGTAGGTTTCCAAGCTTTGAACAATGCTAGAGCTGCTTGGGTTGGCTCGTTGGACTTGGTATCTCAGGAACTCGTGGAATGGGTGTTCCAGGAGAAGAAGGTCTTGAAGTTGCAATTCACCGAGCACTATAAACGTGACGAACCAGAGGTCAACGACAGAACTTTGTACAGAATCAAGGACGAGGTCGCTTACTCCGTCGGTGTTTCAGAATTGAAGAACGATGCTTGGGTTCCTTACACCCCAGCCTCTGAGGATGACGTCTTGCAATTGTCATTCAAAATGTTGGACCCATACCACAGATTGAACTTGACTCTTGTCGGCGCCAAGGCCTCTTCTGAAAATGGTCCAGTCGACACAAGCGTGTTCGCTGTTAATTTCACCATCCCTGATCACCATGGTATGTTCACTTTCGAGTTGGACTACATGAGAGAGGGTTTGTCTTATCTCAGTGATAAGAAAATTGTTGCTGTCAGACATTTGGCCAATGATGAGTACGAAAGATCCTGGGACATTACCAACTCTTGGGTATACATCACAAGTGCCGCTGTTGTCGTCGTCGCATGGCTTTTATTCGTCGCAAACTTCCTTTTCTTGGGAGAGGGTAGCGTGAAGAGAGTGCAAAAGGAGAAGAAGGAGGAGAAAAAGGAGTAAAAAGTGGATATCAAAGTTACCGTAAATTTTTGCAAGCTGAAGTCCATCTAGAATAGCAGTATTCACAATCCCATAAATACAGATATATTTAAGTATCATCTTGGCTATCACCGAATGAGAAATAGAATAAAAAAGAAAAGAATTGTGCCCTGAAATCATCTTTGTTCACACTTCATCGTTGAGTTGCACTCTTCCACTACATATTTGTGGTCGTGAATCCCTCTAAACTGGTTGCAACTTCTTCCAAAGTGCAGTATCACTGTTTCCCACATACACCAACTACATCATGGCCGACAAACAACAGGAGCACGAAAGAAAGGTACAGGAGCACCAGCTTCAATATAACAAATACCAAGAACTTTTGACGGATCTCCAGAACCAGCTCTCGGCGCTTTCTTCCCAGATCCAGGAGCACAGTGTGGTCGACAAAACCTTGACCCAGATTCCCCCTGAGAAGAGAGAAGGTCGCAAATGTTACAAGATGATCGGTGGAGTTCTCGTTGACAAGACAGTCGATGAGGTTTTACTCATTCTTAACCAGGAACAAAAGGAATTGGTGAAGTCCAAGGAATCATTGATGAAGGAACTAGAGAAAGTCAAGCAGGAGCTCAATGAATGGATGACCAAAAACAAGGTGAAGATTGTCAGAAAATAAAGATACAGGAAGTAAATGGGGTCGATTACCGATATATAGCAGACAATCTAAGGCATAGATCTCATTCCCTCGAAGGAACGGATGCTAGGAGGACACTCCAGGGACGAAGGAAAGGTGAAAATCAGTTGACAGAAATTGAGTTGGAATATTCGACACGCGCAGGTGTGTTTCTGTTTTCGGATCTGTTGATGGCCTCCCATTTGGGCTCATCTTTGAACAACCGAAGGGCGGTGACGTTTTGCAACCGGCTCAGCAATGTGAATCTATGGTAGATACCAGCGGGTAAGATCAACAAATCGTTTTTTTGGACACAGGCACGGATCCAGCGGTCGCCTTTGTCTCTGACATCAAAGTAGCCCTCGCCGTCCTTGATGTATCTGATCTCCTCGTCCTCATGGTAGTGCTCTGTGTAGAACTGGCGCATCTTGGCCTGGTAGGCGTCTTGGTCACCACCGAAGGTCTCGATGTTAAGGACTACTTGGTCTCTGTTTTTGTAGTCTCTTTCCTTTGCGATAGCCTCCAAGTCTTCTACGGTATCTATATACTTGTACAAAATTCCTAGTTCGCCAAGCTTTTCAGGAGATACCGGCTCGCCCGAGTTGTGCTCGTCGGTGAAGTTTTCAGGAGTATCCTTTCCGTCGTGGTAGAAAAATGCAACCATTGTTGGTGTGGTTTAGGTGATTAGATTAAATTGCTTGAAGACATGTGGATTCACGTGACTATCCAGTAATACTGTGGAGCCTATAGATTATTGGTTGAACTATTTATTCTGTAATTTTTAAAACACGTAGTATGAAATCCCACAAAAGTCTATTTAGTCAATTGTGATGTTTGTAGTTCAGTCCGTAATGCAATGACACTTCCGTGTGGTTACAATAGAATTGGACATGATGTACCTGATCCGCGTGATGGAACATGTTGCAATATGAAACATGTCAAAATTTCATAAAGATACTAAGTAAATTGTTTTAGTCCTTTTTCTGTGAAATGCAAGACCGGCACAGCTGAGTTGAAATGGTTGCAAAACGAAACATGACTCAATGAATGAGCTGTGTTGCAAATCGAGCAAAGGAAACCTTATGGGAAGAAATGAAAATTTATTAAAGCTAAACCGTTTTCTCAAATTTTCTTTCTTCTCTTTTGAAAAATCCTATATTTTCATACCATCTTATCACCTTGACCCCAGATCTTTTGTACTTACTACAACCATGAATAATCGATTCCAACAGAACCTAGAACAGCAGCTAGTTCTGCAGGAAAAGAAAGGCCAACACAGAAGAACAGTAGATCATGGTAATAATATGTCTCGCTGGTACCTTCAGCGGTCGCTTGGTCAAACAAAGCAAAACATTGGCGTGATACGACCAGAATCATCGTACCTCATCGATCTACTTCCATCTCTTGCATACTCGCGTGATTCCACTGCGGCGAATCCTGCTGTCCTAGACATTCAGTCGAAATTCGTTCATTTGTCGCTGAATAAGGCCAGGCACTCCATCAACACAGTGAAATGGACTCCAGAGGGAAGAAGATTGGTTGTGGCCTCTCACAGTGGAGAATTCACCATCTGGAACGGAATGACATTCAATTTCGAAACAATCATGCAGGCCCATGATACAGCAGTGCTTGCCTTGAAGTACTCACACAATGATGAATGGCTTTTGTCAGGAGACCAGGACGGTTCTATCAAGTATTGGCAACCGAACTTTAATAATGTTAATATAATCCAGGGTCACAAAGATGCTATTCGTGACATTGCCTTTTCGCCAAATGACTCTAAATTTCTTACAGCTTCTGATGACTCTACAATGAAAATCTGGAACTTCAACAATGGTAAGGAGGAGCGCACTCTTACGGGACACCATTGGGATGTGAAGTGCGCCGACTGGCATCCTTCTTTAGGTTTAATTGTTTCAGGATCCAAGGATAACTTGTTGAAACTCTGGGACCCTCGTGTGGCAACAGCCATCTCGACTCTTCATGGGTTCAAACACACAATCACAAAAACAAAGTTTCAGAAAGTGGGCACAAACAGACTCCTTGCTTCTGTTTCAAGAGATAGATCATGCAGAATCTTTGACCTCCGAACTATGTCTGACTTCAAAGTCATTCGTGATAATGAAACAGACTTGTCATGCGTCGAGTGGCACCCAGTTCATGGTTCCCTCCTTACCACAGCAGCATATGATGGCTCAATGAATCATTACATCGTTGACCGATACATTCCAGAGCCCACAGAGGACGGTGGTCCTCCAGGTGGAGCGGAGGCCATTCATAAAATTCCATTCGCACACGAAAAGGCTATTCACGCTCTAGAATATCATCCTTTGGGCCATTTGCTTTGCTCAGCGGGCCTCGATAGATCGGCAAGATTCTGGTCGCGTGCAAGACCAAATGACCCCATGGCCTTCAAAGATCCATTGTACACCAACGACAAGAATGGTGCCTGGTACTATGGTGTCAACAACAATGTCAACGCAGTGCTAGAAGATACTACTCTGGCTACAACAGATGCGGCAGGCCCACCGGGATCCAACTTTGGTTATGTACCAGGTCTCAACAACCTCTCTGGTCACAACTCGAACGGGATTCCCGGTATTCCTGGTATTCCTGGACTTGACAATTCTGCATACTCTCACTAAAACTCCTACCATATTGTAATATTTATGTTGACTAATGTACACTTCCCTAATTACAAAGCGCTACCTACAGAGACTTTAACAATATAATATCAATCCATTTCTATAAAATAAACCTTCCCAAACCTGAAATTTAATGCTGTGCAAAGTTGGCAGACTCGTAGAAGCTGTCAACTGCGTTGTGGTACTTCTCTCCATACAACTTGTAGTAGTTGGAAACGAAGCTTATGATTGCCATGCTGGCAGCGTCGCCGTGAACGACTTCTTTGACGACATGCTCTTTGCCTCCGTTGTGGATACGAAGGTAAGAAACGTTCTCATAGCTTTCGAGCTCTTCCTCCAGGAGTGGCTCGTAAACCTTGAAGTAATGCTCAGAACGGCGCTTGAAGTCGCAGATAGATTGCGTAACGTCGCAGCCGAGATAGTCTGCATTGAAGGCCTTGCTAGTAACGTTGTATCCGGCAAGTTTCTCATCCGTACATGAAACATCCAAGATGAATATGTTGGAGAGTTCGATACCAGCATTGTGAGCGAGGTCAACCATCTTGCGTCTTCTCTCGACAGTTGTGTTGGTGGCATCCAAGAAGCCCACGTTGATGCGGTTCTCCTTGAAGTCCTCGAGCATGTTATCCATGCACATTCTTGCAAACTGCTCTCTTTGGCGGGAAGCCTCAACGTTGGCAGGGTTGAAGAACTCGGAGTCGGAGAATTCACGGACGATGGCACGGCGGATATTTCCGGCATTATAAATAAGCGACTTGTAGCCGTTCTTCGTGAGGAAGTCCATCATCTGTTTGCACACAGAACTCTTTCCTGAGGCTGGAAGGCCCACGAGAATCACCACAGTCTTAGACTGGATCTTACGCTGAATGAGCTCCGACACATGGCTGAGATTAAGCTCCGAATCTATTGGAGCGGTTTCAACCGGTGTACTGGAGATTGTTGGGAGAGATCCCAAATGCGAGAATAGAGAGTCGAGTGAGGTACTGGACGTGTTTGTGCTGGCTTGGAGAGCGCTATTTCGAGAAAGGGCGTCACTGTGCATTTTATATGGGGGCTTGAATATTTTGCGTCTTACAGCAGGTATTTGACTTGTTGCAGTCGAAGTGGTTGCAACACGAAAGGGAGGCTGTTGTTGTATTTGGAACAAGCGTGTTTGAAACTAAGCAGAACACAAGGTATGCGTTCTAGTGTAGAAATAGTGGATTGGTAGAGCCAACTATTTGGAGCGAGATAGTGAAAATAAGTAGAAAAGAGAAGTTTCTATGTTGGGGAAGAAAAGGTAAGATAGGCAGAACACAAGATATAAATTAGCCTAGAAGACTCATCTGCCCCTCGGAGGGCGTGCAGTTGGACCACCGGCAGAAGAGATTTCATGTATGCACTTAGGTTCTGTACAGTACCATCAGCCCCTACGCCTGCGTAGTGACGTTCGGCGGAGCTACGGGAGAGGGGCAATTGTTCCGGAGTTGAGGCTCGGGTTCACGGAGGAGGGGATCCGTGAGTCACTGAGTGTGAAACAGTAGGGCTACCGGAGAAGGGAATGTTGACGAACACATGTGACCCTCCGGATTTTTGTTTTGATGTTTGATCTTTTATGATGACGCATGGCAATCATGGCTGGGAAAAATTCGAGGCATGATTAATAAGTGGTTTTGCCTGCCTACTGTGATGACACCTGATGTCAGCATGCACTCGGCCATGTCACAGTACGTTTTTCCGATGCGCCTAGTATGCCTGTCACGAAGATTGCAAACTAGATGGGCCCTTGGCTGCGAATCCGATCACGATGAGGATAAGGGCTCAGAGTTGACAATTTGACAGAAAAAGAAATTCATCCGGGGAAGAAACTCTTGAAGCAGATCTGTTTTTGAACTACTTTGCAGCTGGGTTTTTGCGTTTTTGAGCTCATCGCAAACGCGGCGGCTTCATGCGATAGAGCAGATCCCATACGATCAAACTGACTCCTACATCCACACAATTCAAAATGGGTCTGAAATGAGTCCGCGAACCCCAAAACACGATATAGTCTAGGCTATGTAGAATTCTGCATCCGATATGTCCATCTCATCCCTTTCAACCTCAATCATTACCTCTACTGTGTGTGATCATCTCATCGAGTCGCGTAAACGTTTAGTTAGATACCGTCGCGAGTTCTTCCGAAGTGCTCTGAAGTCTGCAACTAACGGCGAATCGGGTGGTGCAGAGTAGATCATCTCGTATGTGCTAGAGCCAAATGATGTTATTTCGGGGTGATCTTTCTTGTTCCGGTAATTCTGTAAACGAGAGTCTATTGCAAACAGACCAGAGTCAGTAATTGCAAGAACAGTCATATCATATTATTGTAGCAAATTCATCCAATGAATGAATTCAAATAAATCTAGTCTACATGCGGCTTCGGAACTATGCTTCCTGTCGTATAACTGATTTTCGTTGGCCTCCAAATTCTAGTATGTACATTGCCATGATTTATTCTACATAAAAGTCTGAGCTTTTGTTTAACTCTTGCCTTTTATGGAGTTTCTTTCCGTTCTTGCTTTTGATTTTCCCATTCTTCGTCACGTAGACGCCCGACTTCGCCATACCGGCGAACCATATGTGTAATATCATTTCCCTTGTTGGAGAGAGCCATCCGGCTACCCATTGTAAGTACAGAAGCAGCCAATCTCATGAGCTCCCCATATCTCTCCTTCACAGGAACTTCACCGTTCTCTCTTTGAATTCTATATTTCCACCCGTGGTCCAACCCGACTCCTCTAGGATAGGGGTGCTTGCCAACGTGACAGTTTTTCGTAGGATTTAAAAGATTGTTAACTCTTACTTGATAACAAAGTATTGGCACATCCTCAACAACCTCCATATTGAGTGCGTTGAGCTCTTCCTCAGCTTTCGTTAAATTCTCTAATCTCTCTGCAGCGGTGAGGTTCTCTCTGAACGAGGTTTTGAACCTAGATGGAAAGTTTTGTAACTTATCAATTCGATCACCGACCAATGGAATGGCAAAAACTCTTAAAAAGGATTCCTGATTACCTGCGGACTTGTGAACTGTTTGTGATGGCAACCACTTGGTGTATCTTTTCGTCACAAGTCTGTATGGCAAATTCTCGTATTCTGTGCCTTTGAAATCTTCAGCAACTAAGTTCATTATTTTCTGCCAAATTGTCAAAGATACCTTAAATTGATTTTCTGCAACATAAGATGCAATATTGTCGTTCTTCAAAATATCTTCTGGAGTAAACGATAATTCAATGTGCTTCTGAAGATTTTCATCTGAAAAGAACACCTTATCGATTTCACTGAGAGGGAGGTACTGGAATCCACTGAAAGAGTTGACACTATGATAAGCGACAAAAATACCATCCATTTGACCAATACGAGCCTGGAACCCGTACTTCAAGAGTCCACCAGTTCTAATTAAATCTTTGTACTCTCTCTCGAATGATTCTAAATTTCCCGCGATCTTGCAAATTTTATAACCGGTATTTGCAGACTCTGGGCTTTGATCATACCTGATGGCACATGCTGCTCTTGTTTTTAAATCAAAAGTTCCGTTACCAGGAAGTCTTGAGTCGTAACAATCAAGCTGAGATCTCATCAAGAAACCTCCGCAAGCCAGATAATTGTAGATATTGGCAGCCTTATCCTCTGGTTCATTTGCATCAGAATTTGAGCCTTTCTCGATGGTCTTGTTCTTCTCGCTCTGTTCTGCAACTAGATAATGTGCAAACTCGTTCTCCTCAGTTGTGAGAAGTGCTTCCAAACAGTGTCCCAAAGCCAGGAGAAGAATCTCGACATCAGTGGATTTATCCGAAGTTACCGAATAAACAGTTTTCCCTTTTGCATTTTTTCCCTTTGGCTCAACGAACACTGTCAGCGGTAAATTCCTTACGTTTCTGGTGAATTGCGGAAAATTGAATCTATGCTCGGCTGATGGATCATAATTATTGAGTAACAAGTAGAATTGTATAAGCGTCAGAGTCATTGAAGAGGTACTGGAGTAGTACGTTTTATTTCTTTTTATGGCCTCTTGTAGAAGGGAATCATCCTTGGAGGCACTGACGAACCCAGGGAACTTCGACGAGTCAAATTCCTCATAGGGTCGTATTTTGTCGAGATATGGAGTGAAATTGAATATTCTGGTTCTTGGATCCTTGAGAAAATGAACACCGGGCGAGAATAACACCTTATCTAGGTCGTGTGCAAGTTGTGGTATATCTTTCAGCACTGGCGCTTTTGCTTGCAGAAACAGTATGGCCTGAGGAACAAGAACATCACTCACGATATCTTCTTCTCCTTTTTCTGTGCTGGATTTGCTCCCGTGAGGCAATTTGAAACTATGCTGCTGCTCCACAAGTGGTTTACTTCGGTTCGGCTTCTTCTGTGTGGAGTTTTGGTTTTTCCTTTTAGAATTCTTGGAATTCTTCTTGAACTTAACCTTTTTGGCATCTTTGCTTTTATTCGCAACCTGTTTCAAGTTCTTACTGAACTGTTCCATTCGTTTGAGATACTCATCCCGACCCCCAGATTTTGATTTGGGAAGGACTGAGTTGGCAACAGTACTGCTTGAGCGTATCTGAGATACACATATACTCCGTAGAGTGAGGCTTCGAAGATATAGGCTAGACACAGGCAAATACATGTCTTTGCTGTGGTTTCACGATGGTATCTGGGATGCGAGTTCAAGTGTAGTGCAGAGACGTAAATAGAAGCTGCGCAAGACATTTGAGAGGGTCCAATTTTCGAGAAATAGCTGAAAATATAAAGGTACGTGAAATTGATTATGTCAGAATTTGACACTAATTTCGTAATCAATTCTATTGTTTATTTTGGTGAGTGTCTTAATATCGTCTTGTTGGAATAGACAAAGCAGGGCGATGATAAGGGTGATGAAGAGGCCAAGAGCAGCACGTAAATTCAACCAATGCTCTAGAATTCTGCTTTTATTCATATTTAGAATTAGAATGGATCAGTATTTTTCGTATTTCTATTAGGAAGTCGGTGCTTGATATCTGATGATTAGTTGGCTCAGGTGAGTTAATTTCAGCTTAAACAAATTTCTCAACACGAATCAAGAGACTATAAAAAATCCTCAAAAATTGTCGCCAAGCCAGGAATTCTTCTACTTGGTTTACTGTGGGCTGGGAGCACTTTCACTCAAGTCTACCTAATTGGCAAGAAGTGATCCATGGTTCAATGAAAATCCCAGGCAATGTGAGCTTTCAATTTCTAAATTCGATATGGTTGTAGTTTTTTGGCTGGATTTGTACCAGTATCAGTCTAGAGCTTTCAATTCCAAACTCTATGTTTGAAGTGCAGATCGACTGTTGCTCATAACTCTAAGCTAAGACGAAAAAGCTTTCAGGGAGGCAGTGACAACGTAACCAAAGAGCAAATTCCAATGCTCCTATATCTTGGAAAATATTGAAACCAGCTCTTTGACGAACTTGATGAGCTAGCGGACCTTCAATCCCTCGTGTCTTCTTGCACTTCAATGTTTGCCATTCATTGCCTACACGAGTTCCGACTCAATGAGTCGTGAATTCTGAAGATTTCGCAAATTCTGATTTCTCAGATATTCCTGTTTGTATGAATTTAGTGTATCTTCATACCTTTGTACTTCAGTTCTGCATATTGAAGTTTCATAATGGGATCAAACAACTAAATGAGCCAAAAATGCTTTAGTGACTAGAGTTAGTGGTGCATATATTGCCAAGCAAGAATTTATAAATATATTGCCTACAGGCCAAGCTTTGTAAAACTTCGAGCTGTGATTGTTACACCTCGTATTAATTAATAAAATACACCTAATCATAAACCTTTTTATCCAACTCACGGATAATATTTGCAACTGATTGCACCTCAACTTGCATACCTCTTGTCGTGAGTCTTCCTACTAAGGAGGAAAAGTCGACCGAGCTAAACCGTTTATGCCTAGAAAGAGTTTTGTAAGCGTCGGCGCAGGGGATGAAAATTGTGTCACTGGTGCTAGGAAGGTTCTGAGGAGGAGCTGGTAAAGCATCAGGAGCTTCATCGGCTTTAGTCTCGGCTGTCTCCTTTTCTGGTCCTTTATCAGTTTTCTTTTGCATTGCTGCTTTACTTGCCACTGTGGTACAGAAAAGGGTTGACATTGGATCTGTTTGACATTGAGAACATGTACCAGGGTTTCCAGTACATCCCAGTTTTTCCTCTTTTTGCTCCACTGGGGCTGGTGAAGAAGCAGTGGCATTCGAAAACTCACGAATTTCCAAAGTGGGTCCTGGATGTAGCACGGGAAGAGAAGTCTTGCGTTGTAGTGTTTTGGAATTGAATTGTAGAGGGGGAAGTGCTGTTGAGTGGTTTTCATCATCTTCGTTTGCATCAGCCTCATCAATATCAAAGAGTCTGTCAGAGAGAGACTGGCTGAGTCTAGCAGCTTCTTTTGCAGCCTCCCTACATACGCACGGTGTATCATCGGAGCAAAATCCACAGTTTTCGACGGGAGAATCCTCATTGAAACCAACACGATCAGTTGTTTCTTTCTTGACCAAGAGATCCTGAGGTAGTTTCTGGTTATCTTTCCGTAAGCGCTTGAGATCTGGCATTTTCTTAGCTGTGAACATTGATGTGAAGTCTGTTTCCCGCGCTGGCTGCTTTCTTTTCAAAGACACTGCTGCCATGGGTTTAATTGACTCAAATTTCTCCTCCACCGAAGGCTGTGCTGCTTTGAGGCCCGCATCTTCACACAAACACAGGTCTTTGATGCAGATACCGCAATCAAATTCTTCAGCATCCTTTGAAGACGCCTTTTGAGGCACATTCTTAGCTGCTAAAGCAGAAGAAGACGTTCTAGAACTTGAGAAAGACACACGTGGTGATTCGACAGAGGGAGCTGGCAGAATCTGCTGCACCGAAAATACCAGCAGCTGCAGATTGGGTGTCTCGCCTGCCGGCGCAGCAGGCAGAGCTTTCGCGAAACTTAGGAGGTTTTGTGCCGTTTGGTTTATTTCCGAATCCGAGGTTCGTAGAGCCTCAGGCTTGAAGTAGTTAGCATTAGGCTCAGCAGGAGATGGCGCAGCCAGAGCGTTCATTTGTGATGTATAAGGAGAATTGGCGGCAGACTGGCTTGCAGGAGCCACAGTTGACTTCAACGAGGAGAACTCCAGCCGGAGCTGGTTCATTGACTTGATCAAGAATTGATTCTCAAATTTTAACTTATTGATTGTGTTCACCAACCCAATTTCTTTGAGTTCCTTTTCTTTCTCCACCTCCAGAAGCTTTTGTTCGAGTTCTTGCACTCTGGTCGCTCGCCGTTCACGGAACGCCCGCTGTGCCGCACGATTCTGAGCCTTGCGCTTGGACGCAGGTGTATCTGCGCTTGGCTTCCGTCCTGGCTTCGGGCGTGGCGGAAGAACCCATTCTTTGGATGTTACAATGGAGGTAACGGCACCAGGCGAACCGGCCAGCTCTGGAGAAGAAGCGGCCCCAGATCCCGCGGGGGAGGGAGCCAATACTGATCTCGGTGCTATAGAGGGTCCCCTTTGAGTTGTTGAGCTCATTGTGACTAACTCCGTTTCTTAAGACCTTCAGTATGAGTCTATTAAATAAGACAGGAGGTAGTGAAATAAGATTTCCCGGTGGCAAAAAGAAGAAGAATCGGGTATAAGAAGAGTGGAGACTTGAATAGAGAGAAACAAGCCGCCAAATGAATTGAAAAAAAAGGTGTAGGGAGGAAGATCCGATTGACGGTGATTACCAAGAAAGAGTACTTTTGCAGACCTGTACATTGGCGACTGATGGTTTAGATAACTTTTGTATGTAGGCCCCACATTCCAAACAGCATTTTACTGAGAGTAGAACTGAGGTTATAAATGATTTTGGAAGTAGAGTCTATTTCAAGGAGTTGTTTGGTGTCTTTTCTGTCATTTACTAGGGTAATTTATCAATAATGTACGTGATTTGGTTGGGTAGTTAGATGAAACAAGCGGAGATCGTGTCTGCAGGAGAACCCGAGCTCGGCCATTGGATGAATGGTTGTGAAATCCCTTGAAATACTACCCTTTTGGGGTTATGTTAGAAGTGAGCTTTTCAATGATGTGAATGGAATGAAATGGAAACTTTGTGTTAAATAACTTTGATTTTCAAAAGTAAGTATAGGGTTTGTTCAAGTGAATTATATAAACGTATTGGTACTCGCAAGTATAACAACTCTTGACAGATAATATACCTGCTGTTTATGAAAGCACTTTAGTTTCCAGAACGACTGGGTTGTTTAGAACCCTCAAATTATTCAATTACGGTACAATCAATTTGAGATTTCTCTTTAGTCACCTGTTCTACAGTGGGTATTCCTTCAGTAGTAGATAGTATAGCTATGTTCAAGCATGTATTAAGCCAAATGCAGCATTGATCACTTAGCGGCATCGGCTTCTTGCTTGGCCTTCTCTGCTTGTGCCTTAGCAATATCCTCAGGGTTAGGGATACCCTCTGTCATCAATTTGTTGAGTGTCATCTTACCGTACTCCTCTTTCATTTTACGTTCCTCCTCCATGAATTTTGCCTCGTTCTCCTTCAAGTACTTTTGCAAATTCTCGTATTGCAATTGACCGTGCTCACGAATGATGTCCAAAGGCATCTTAGGCTCCTTGTTGACCGAGCTGACGGGAATTCCCATCAAACTGGCCATCAAATTACCGGCGTTGGGCTTGTTTGCACGGGCAAGCAAATCTTTGTTGTCCTCTCTCCACTGCTTACGCAAGTTGGCCTCACGCACAGAAAACTCGTCAATGATTTTAGACTTGTCGTCAAAGGAGTCGAGAATTGGTCTGACATCCTTGATTGGTTGGTTGGCCAAATACTCCAAGAAAGGAATCAATCTAACAAGGGTGTCATCTGGCTTACCATCCCAGGGCTCAAGCACAATGGCGTTGTGAGGGTTCAAGGACAAGGAATCAGCATTGACATCAATAGCAACGGTTTTACCCAAATCACGGTTCAAGAGACTCAAGTCCTTAATCAACTTACCGTCCTTATAACGACAAGCCTCTCTGTACAATGCGTACTGGATGTAAGCTCTCAATGGGTCCAACTTGGTGACAGTCTTCTCGGAGTACATTTGGTACTCAGAGCCAAAAATGACAATCTCATAGTATTGCGACAAGTATCCCAAGAAGTAGTCCAAACCAGGTCTCTTAGCGGTTCTCCAACCGTTCTTGGCATCCCAAGAGGAGTGAATCAAGAAGTCATCCAAGGTCAAAACCAAGGTCAAAGGACGTCTGTAGGCCTCAGGAGGTGGGGGAGGCAACAAGTTCTCGAATACAGGCTCGCTGAAAAATGTGAAGAGCGAAGAAAGTCTCTTGGTCAAACGACCATACATAGCGCCTGGAGCAAAACCGGAGTCAATGTTAGCGCCATCCAATCTCTCTTGCTCCTCCTTGGAATCCCAATCTCTGGACATGTAACCAACACCAGCAAAGGTACCAAACAAAGTGGCAGCGTAGAAGTAGTTGGCATATCTCTCTCTTTGGAGGTCTTTCGATGTTTGTCTGCGTCTTCTACGAGAAGATCTCTCCTTGTCATCTTTTCCACCCTCTTTTGGCTCCTCAGAAGAAGCTTGCGATTCGGACTCGACACCAGCACGGGCCAACATGTCGTCGTTGAGGATTGGTTGGTGCTTTTTTTCATCTTTGGAGTATAAACGAACGTTCAGGGCGAAAGGAGTAAGCAAGGGACGGGCCGCAGATAGCGTTAGCGGGATGCGTGTGCCTGCCCTAATAGGCAATTTTCTGACCACAGAGAGCATTTGGGGTGTATTAGTGTTCTTGTAGTTGCGGTTGGAAGTGAGATTGGGGATTTTTTTCGAATGAGATCAGTACCTCCACAGAGGCGTGGAGAGATTGATAATGGTGAAAGAAAATGGCTTATGTATGTGGGATGAGTTGATTTTTGGAGTTATTTATTTTGTATGAAGGTGTTTGATTTTTTTTGTAATTCATACAGATTGGCTTTGAAATGGGTTTGTGTCAATTGGCAGTGCTCCTGGATGCTATCTGAGCAGAGGAGGCAAAAAGATTTTATTTTTGAATATCAATTGAATTTTAACATTGATAAAATTAATTGGAGTGATTTGCTTTGAAGAAAGATTCGAGAGTCACCATCAAGGCCAGTACAGCACCGGTTCCACATCCTGTAAACATCTGACGAAGGTATTTCCATTTGGAGTCGAGACAAAGGCGAAAGAGGAACAATTGCAATGGAAAAATTAACAGAAATGCGAGTTCTCAAGTCTGGCCTGCAACTTCCCTCATTCTCAGATTTGAACTAGGTATTGTACTTGAACGTATCACACAGTACAAACAGGCTCAAAAAGAACTACTTTAAAGCTTTACTTAAATAGTCTTACAAATGAGATAGAGCTCTTTGCAACAAAATAAAGCTCTACGATTCTTGCCGTGTTTGAAGTAAAGTTCTTTGGGTCACTGTATAGGTCGGCTCCTCATTCAAGTCAAAGGAAACAAAACCCCAAAAAGTCCTATAATTTTCTTCTCCCTGAATTCTACCAAACTTGGCGTTTCAAACATTATCACCTAAAATCCTTCAATGCTCATCTAGTTTTCAGACACACTCCAATCGTTGGTGTGGCACTAGCGGGACTGGATACACCTGCCTAATCGAGCACTACTGATCTGACTATTAAACCTATTCTAATGTCAATTTCAGCTACTCCAAGGCTTTTCTGAAAATGTCCGCGCAGGTGATCATTATCGGTGGCGGTATGGCCGGTATTAAAACGGCCATAGATTTGCTCAATGCTGGTGTAACCGACGTTTTGATTCTTGAGTCTAGAGACCGTTTGGGTGGAAGACTAGTATCAGTGCCCAGCACCAAAAACCCCAGCGTTTGCTATGATTTAGGTGCTCTGTGGTTCCATGACGCATTGATTAATCCGCTTTATGCAAAAGCAAAGAAACTCGGGAACGTTCGTGTATTCTATGATGATGGAAAACACAGAGTGGTGTCTGAAAGTTTAGCTTCTGTGCCTGAGCACGATATACATGCGATTATGATGGAAATGCGCGCTTTTGCTGGATTGTTGTATTCTGAAAATCCTCTGTTGCCGGATATGTCCGTGCAGCAATTATCCCAATTGTATCTCGAGCGCCAAAGAAGCACTTTAACTGAACACCAAATGAAGTATGCGCCTCAATTGCTTCGTATGTGGGATGAAATGTGGGGCGGAGTGCTGTGGGATAAGGTTTCTGTGAAGCAGGCCTATCTTGCCGAAGGTGAGGATCATGTAGGCCGCAATGCGTTCGTGTGCAACGGATATCGCACTGTGTTCGAGAATGAACTCAATGAACTTCCAGAGTCTTTTAGAAAGTCTAGAATCAAGTTAAACGTGACTGTGGAGACGCTTGACTACAGTGACCCAACTTGCGTGTCACTCACCACAGTAAATGGAGATCTGTACAAAAGTCAGTACGTGGTTGTCACGATTCCCTTCAATGCATTAAGTAGCGCCAAGCCAATGCTCAAGTGGACGCCCGCGCTTCCACAACATCTAGCCCTGGTATTTTCAGAGGACACTCGCGGCCTGTTGGGAAAGGTAATCTTAGAGTTCGATGAATGCTTCTGGCCAAAAGATATCCACAGGTTCTATTGTTTGGCATCGAATGATGATCCTTCTGGTGAACCTCGCCCATGGAAACATCCAACACTTATCGTCAACTATTATGCAATGACGCAAATCCCATCTTTAGTCTTCTTGACCCAAGACCCACTTTCTAGTCAAATTGAAACATTGAGCAAACAACAAATTTGGGATCTTTTTAAACCTGTCGTTGAGCAAATTGCTACTGGACCTATCGAAAGGCCGATTGGGATCCTCAACACTCCTTGGAACAATGATCCGCTCACGCAAGGTTCTTACACAATGGCTAGAGTTGGATGCAGCTCATCAAGCGATATTTGTGGAGCTTTGGCCAAAGGGGTGAATAAAAGGGTTCGCTTCGCTGGTTCTGAGACATGGGCGGGCAGCGCCAACGGTTGTGCGCATGGTGCCTGGTATAGTGGTGAAAGAGAGGCTGCCTACATTATTGATCAAATCCGCGGAATAGGAAAAAGTCGCCTTTAAATGTTGTCGATAACTTTGCATTCAACTGAACTCCACACCTTGAACGAGCACCAGAGTGGCTATGCGAGAACATCAAAGAACTTGTAAACCAACTCGTTGAGACTTTTAATCTTCTAGTAAGGCTAAAATTTTGTGATTGCGCAATTTGAACCGTTTAACGTCTAAGAGGAGGCAAACCAGAGGAGTCTCATACAAGAACCACGGAACCAAGAAAAAAAAGTAAAACTATTAAACATTTGAAATCAAGAAATGATAAAGAACAGTCCCAAAAAATTTACTGTAAAAACTCCCTAATCCACCCCTCCAACGTACTTGTACCCCAGACTAAAGATACCATCCAGGCCTGCATTCATTATCTATTTACCTTGAGTTTCAAATCAGACAGTGTCACGTCTCGGTATGCTACGCCTCCACTTCTTCATCAAACGTACCTCGCTAAGATATGCACCGCACACAAACCTTGTAAATTCTATTCGACCGCTCCAATCCCGCCGCTTCAGCGTATCTTATCGAAGATTTCAGGAAGACACAACCAGCAGCACTAAGCTGCCGAATCCGCAGGAGCCACACAAAGCAGAAATAGTCCCGGGCACCATTAATATAAACCAGTCATCCCAAACTCAAACTCAAACCCCGTCGCTGTCAGCTGGAGATGGGTCCGTAAACTCCGAGCAAAGTCCGGATAAGCCACCAGTGACTACCACCAGTGACCCATCTTTGGGCGAGCTAAGTAAAGATAAGGATGCCAGCGTAGACCAAGATGACGAGGCACACAAAGATGAGTTTCTCACCACCATTTTCGAAGAAATGGAGCCATATATCGACACCTATGCCGTGTACAAACGACTCATAGATGCGGGCTTCACCCCTCCTCAAAGCGACGAGGTCATCCAATTACTCATTGCACAACTCAATACCAAGCTCTCGAAGCTCCTGACAAAGTACTCTCAGATCTACGAATTGGAGAACGAACAGTATTTGTTCGAAAGCGCCCAACAGGAGTTGGGCGTGGACATCACCCGAAATCGGGAGAACCACATCAACGAGGCCATAAATCTGATCAACGAACTAGAGAGAAACTACACGGTGCTCAGTGACGAGCTCAACAATTTGCTTATCGAGATGAAAAACGATACCCAGATCGCCATCAATGACCAGAAGTCTGAGAATACGCTCATGAGCAAGCGCATCATGCTCCGGATCCAGGAGACGAACCACAAAATCACCAATGAGATCACCATGGCCATGCGGTCCGAAATTGAGTCCTTGAGATGGCATTTGTCGCGCTGGGGTGTGATTTCCATCTTGACCTGTGTCATTACCGCTTTTGTTGGCTTCTACATGTACAGAGCAAGATTAAAGAAGAGACTTGCGTCTGCCAAAACCGAGTTTGCACCTCTTCTTATCTACGAGCCAAGTGAACTTGACGACGACGATTATCACGCGGATCTTGATCCCGATTCAGTTTAATATTTAATGCATTTTCGAGTGCTCCCACCATGGAATCACGTGCCAGCCTGATCCAGTCCAACCAACCCTTGTCTCACACTTACACCAACTCTAGCTGTTTACAAAGATGTCTGAGAACAGTACATGCAAGCCTTTCGCTTGCGCTATCCAAAATTGCTTGCAGGAGAATGGCTACAACGAGTCCAAATGCACCAAGGTTATCGATGAGTTGTACAAATGTTGCAGAGAGTTTTACGAAAAAGAAGGCCCTGAGGCCCTGAGTGTGTGCTGTCCCAAGTTCAATTTGCTACAGCTCAAGTTGAAGCAACGACTGATGAAGCAAATCGACGCAAAACTCATTCTGAAATAAAGACAAATTAAACCAGTCTTACGTTCTACACGGTTTGTTAGTTAGGAGCCGCGAAGCACTCATGATAAATGCATTCGACATACAGGCCGGTGTAACTATTATTCTAAGGCTTACCCGAGCACGAAGAACCACATAGTGGTAAGATTGCATGTGGAGGAGATCATGCAAACCGTGACTCTAATGGGCGCCTACTTTAGACATTGGAGAGGTAAAAAAGGTTGGAAATGTCGCGGGTATATATACCACCGATGGCTTGTGCGGGTAACCCTATGGGAGACCAAGACAGTGAAAGGTAATACAAAAAACCAGAATTTCATGTGTTCGTCAAATTGTGTATATACATGGGAAGAGAATTTTGCATACTCTTTTGATGAATAGATTTGTAGGCTTTTTTTGACATGCGTTTGGCTACGAGTTCAACACTGCCAACCTCTTCTAAACCAGTAAGTAATAGGTCAACTGCTATCATGCTGTTCTGTGATTAGCAGAGTGAAAGTTCGTTTCGTCAGAAATTGTCTCATTTTATTCGTTGCCTTTGCGGTCGTACTCCCTGTAGTCTGGTAGATCAGGCTTGAACTTAGAGTCATCATCCAACCACAAAAGACTACCGGGACTGCCGTTGCTCATTTTCACGCTTTTGTCGAATTCGGCAGCGACTTCATCTATGGTGGTAGGATCAATTCCCTTTTCGGCTAGTTGTCTACGAAGCATGGCGATGTGAAGGGCCATCTTGAAGCACCTTTTCGATGTTACCATTCTTTCATTAAGAATCCGGAGCTCTTGTTTCTTGACTGCTCCTGCGAAACTCTGCTGCTGTAGTTGTAGTGTCTTCATGTTAATTGCGGCGGTTTCTTGACTCATCTTCTCGATCTTGACTCTGCTCTTGTAATTGTCTACTGCCAAGTATGCCAACGTCAAGGACGCAAGAACCATGGCAAAATCCTTCATCGATCGCAGAGTTGGAGGTGGAATATCATCACCATTGGGCTGGTCGTCCTGGATTTGGGCCGAAGCAGGGACATTGCTAGCGTTATTGAATGGTTTGGGTACTGCCAGAGGGTCGTTGAAATATGACGGAGGGCGGTGCATTGACCTGCTGAGGATGATTCTATTGCAAAACATGGAGTGTTGGAATCTCAACATTGTGTTTAATAATTCTTTTTGTGTTTCAATTGATTGATTTGGTGGTTGAAAGGGAAGGATTGAAATGTGGGGATTAGCAACGAGCAATTGAGTTGGCATTCGGATTTTTTCCGGACAAGTACGTCACATGTCGAAATAAACTCTTAGTAAATGAATTCCCGACTGATCATGCTTGCATTTTTTTTAATACGTGATTTAGTCAAGAGCACATTCAGTTGCGAGGCTGGAACATAAAGAAAGGGAAGAAAGAAAGAAAGAGAGATACCTTAAGTTCCAGTACAAGTACAACAATACAAAGCTCCAATTCGAAGCCATCGAATAATACAAATTGTACACTTACTCGTCATTCAATATACACAACTTAACGGGCCTTTCCGTCAGCGGCCTTGACGAACAAAATGTCACCATCCTCAACAAAGTAGTCCTTACCCTTAGATAACAACTTACCAGCGGCCTTGACAGCAGTCTCGTCACCCAACTCGATCAAGTCGTCGTATTTGGTAACTTGGGCCAAGATAAAGGTCTTCTCCAAGTCAGTGTGGATAGTACCGGCAGCTTGTGGAGCAGTGTACCATCTTCTGATGGTCCACTCACGAACCTCATCAGCACCACCGGTGAAGAAAGAAATCAAGTCCAACTTGGTTCTCATGGTGGTGATGATCTTTGGAAGAGCAGACTGAGCACCGATCTCCTTACAGTAGGCCTCTCTCTCCTCGTCGGTCTCCAAACCAGCCAAGTGAGACTCCATGGAAACAGAAATTGGGATGATGACATCGCCGGGAGAGTTGGCGTCAACCCACTCCTTGATCTTCATCAACCACTTGTTCTTTTTACGCACGTAATCCTTTTCACTCAAGTTGAGCAAGTAGATACATGGCTTGGCAGACAAAAGGAACATGCTGTTGATGACCTCGACCTCCTTTTGGGTCCACTTCTGGTTAGCAACTCTGCCACCGTTCTCCAACAACTCGATGATTCTCTTGACCAACTCGGCCTCCTCCTTCTTTTGCTTGACCTCCAAAGATTGACCACCTCTCTTGGTGATCTTGTCGATACCCTCCAAGTGCTTCTGGGCGAACTCAATGTCCTTCAATCTCAACTCGTCTCTGATGATGTCCAAGTCGGCGATGGGGTTGACCTCATCGTTGATGTGAATGATGTCAGGGTCATCGAAACATCTGACAACCTGGTAGATGGCATCAACTGCTCTAATGTTGGCCAAGAAATTGTTACCCAAACCCTCACCGGCGTGGGCACCCTTGGTCAAACCGGCAATGTCGTAGATGGTCATGTATGCTGGCACCTCGGACTTTGGCTTGTACAACTCACACAACTTGTTGAAACGGGCCGAGGGCACAATGACTCTGGCCTCCTCCGGCTCAATAGTGGCGAAAGGGTAGTTGGCGGGGTTACCAAGAGGACATCTGGTGATGGCTTGGAAGAAGGTGGATTTACCGACGTTGGCCAAACCAACGATACCGGATTTCAAGTTGTTGCCTGGTCTTCCGAGCAAGATAGGCTTTTCGACGGCTCCCTTCTTTTTTGGTGGCATTGTGGTGAAAAATAGTGGGTTGAAAAATTTTTGACCTACACTACGGTTTTAGTGCGACTGGCTGCAAAGTTACGTTGCTGGAGATTATATGGGGGATTTATGGACAGTAAAGGTCAGTGCAATTGGGGTTGTAATTTTGGGTAAAAAAAAAAAAGGTTAACTGTGATTGAATGCGATTGAATGCGATTGATTGTGACATGTCTCATATTTGTGTCGTCATTTGCAAGCTACTTAATATGTCACGATCTGCTGGAGTGGACTACTAGCGTCACCTATGGTTCGAAATTATGCACTTACAGGAAACCACAAAAAAAAAGAATTCGGAGTCTTTTTTTTTCTTTTTTCTTTGTTTCCGATCTTCATTCGCGACACTACGCAAATCAGACTTTTCCCTCGATTGTCTACTTATAGATAGAGCTCTTTTGCAGCGAAACGTAAGATTGATTGAATAAAAAAAAAAATTTAAAGTCACTTGGAACAAACTTTACATTTTTCAAGATTACTTCTCTAGTTTTGCCAGTCTTCTCTTCCTCGCCTCGTTGACGTTCTTTCCCCAGACACTTACCCATATACACTTCCTTCCAAACCAAGTGAACTCTTAACCAACATGTTTCGCCTCAGCCTTCGTGTGCCCCTCCCTCGTCTTTTCTCCACGAGTGTGTTGAGAAGCCAACACGTGCCTTCGTCGTGTGCAGCCGGCACTGTTTTGAACCTAAAGGTCCGGAAAAACGGCGATGAGCCTGTTGCCTTGGAAGACTCTGAATATCCGGACTGGTTGTGGACGATTCTCGACAAAAAGGGCAACGACGAGAAGCTAAAGGCCGAGGATATCATGAGATGGAGAAAGAAGCAGTTGAACAAGGCTAACGCCGAGAAGATCAAGGCTAACAACTTCCTTTCGAAAAAGAAGTAGAGCTGTCATGGATAGGTGACCGCCAAAGACCGGAGCGTTGTGTGTATATAGAAAATCAACATTAATTTGCATCAATTAGATTAGATATGCTATTTGCAGCACCTCTATTTAGGCTCGCTACCATGGGTTGATTTCGATCTCGTCATGGGCAAAGCTAGGGTGGGCCATCAGAGGTGGCTCTATTTTCTTGTAAAGCATGTTATCACGGTCAAAGCTTTCTTTCCGCGCACCTTTCGAACCGAAATTCTGGATGCCTCCTTGCTCGTTGTAGTCATTGGTATCCTCATTGCCGTCGTTGTCATCGTCATCATAGGTATAAGTATCGTTCAAGTTCTGACGATTTTCCGTAAGTATTTCATCCACATCATCAACAATGGCAATGGGCAAATGTGGTTGGAACTTCTTCGCGTGATTTTTCTTGACACCTCCGAGCCCTGCTCCGAAGCTTACGATAAGTTCACTTAAATTGGGAAGTGCAATACCAAACACATAGCTAGGGTTGATAATTAAGTAAAGCTCTTTTGATAAGAACGATGACTGTGAAAGGAAACTGATCTTGGATCTCTGCACCTGTGCCTCGCCATGTTCATCAAGGATGGACTTAAGCTTTTGAATCAATACCTTTGGGACTTTTGGTTCATTCACCTCATAACGGTACATTTTTCTTGTTACCTTATAGATTTGATAGTAATTCAAGTCATCGAGTTCGTTCATTGTGTTGATGAAAGTCTCTTCATCCTGAAGACCGGTGACGACCTGCAACCACTGGAGCAATTCGATCAACGGATTAAGCTGAGTGCGCCCAACATGATACAATGATTTGTACAAGAACCCAAGAGAATGCGGATCTTTTGGATCATCGGTCTCATCGAGTAGGCCAACGAGGTGAGTATAAGCACTATCAGAAGGCCCCACCAAATTGCTGAGACCGCCCAAAGGATCTGGTTTGTATATATGTGCATTGTGCGAGCGCAACCAATCTTCGAGAGCGGAGACGTTCAATCTTATTTGGATGGCTTTTGCACGAGAGCAATACTTTGAAGTCGAGATTACACGATTGAACAAGTCGGCATTGATCAAATAGAACACCTGAGAGTATGCCTGGAACCGAATTAAGGGATGAATCATGTGTATCGTCAAAACGTAATCAAGAGCACCTAATACCTGAAGGTATCTGACTGGAGATGGCAATCGAAGCTCTTCCTCTGAAGGTGGGTATAACATGTCAAGAATATCATCATATGACTTAGGAGCTCGCTTCATTTTCCGGAAGTTCCAATCCTTTTCATACATGGCGCTTGACACATCAACAAGGCTGGTATAGTCAAGAATGCACTCCAAGGCTAAATCACTAAGACGGACATCGATGGAGAATGAAATGGTGGCAATAAGATTCTGGGTGACGCTGATCAAAGTCTGGAGAAACTCCTGGTGCAGCTTGTACACACCGCCTCTTGTCAAGTGAAGATGAAGAAATTGAATCACAGAAAGCCAGTAACTGAGCAAAACAATATCTCCTTGAGCCGCGCCAGGTGCCGAGTCCGCAGCAGTCATAACGCCCGATTTCGTATTTGTGACGGATCTGACTCTCGCAATGAAGGACTCCAAGAGGAAGGCGGTCAAATCATCTGCGCCCACCTTGGTATGAGAGTAATTTATGAGCTGAAAGACAACGGCAGCAGGAACCCTTGCGTCATGCTGCAAGGATCGAGACTTGAGACGCAAGCCGAAGATATAGTCGAGCAATGACGGAATGTCAGAATCAGTGAATTTGATGTACTGCCCCTGCACCGCCTTGGAGTAGTTAAAGTCAGGGATCCGTCGGAGATCCTCGTCGTCTTCGGAATCCGCCGAGGTTGGCCGATACGTCTCAAAAGGTTCAGGCGTCTGATTGGCTGCTATACTCAGCATCTGGATCTGGTATGCAAGGTCATCCTCGTAGTTATCAGTCTGGAGACCAAAGGACTTGGGCTCGTAGACAAAGGCGTCCTGATTCGAGCGGTTAAACAACAAGTTATGATTTTTAAAGTACTCATAAACGGCCGGACACGTTACCGAAACCATTGACGCAGCCGTGGCCTTGGTGCTGGCATTAGGTGCGAAGTCAGGGTCTGCCTGGAACTGCAACAATAACTCCACCATGCGGAGGTTGTCGAGGTGCACAGCCCACATGAGCGGCGAGTACTCCAGCTTCTGCTGGTCGGGAGTATCGGGGTCTACGCCGTACGTTCCCAAAAGCAACTCTGCAGCATCGTATTGATTGTAGGCTACAGCAAAGACTAGGGGAGTATATCCATCGAAAAGAGAAGCGGCAAGCTCGGAATCGGCGTCAAGGAGAGATTGCAATACAGACAAGTCTCCGTCGCATACCGCACGGTAGAATTTCGCTTTAGTGTATCCTGGCGGCAATGCTTCTTCGTCTTCTAAAGTAGGTTGCGGTGTCTCTGCCACTTGTTGCTCAATTTCTTCCCTGGCTTCTAGAAGCGGGGCATGGAGTGGATTCGAGGGTTCCAATTCTTTCAATTTCGTGCCGCTGGCGGTGTCGGCGCCAGACACATTAGCCCAGAGATCCATAGTGGAGTTGCAACTGGGGGAATTCGCAGCCAGTGAATTAGTGGGGAGTTTGGGAAAGTTTTGGGTGGATAATTGGTTGCGGGGTTTTATTTGAGTGAAGTTTTCTTGAGAAGAACTTTGGTGGTTACGAAAATTTTATCGAGGAACAACGATTGTTCTTTCCCTTTAGGGGTAGGTAGAGGTATAGGTGTAGCTATAGGGGTTTTAAGTCTGGTTGTTAGTGATGGATTTGAAAAGTTTGATGTGAGACGCTATTTATTGAGTTTAATTTTATTTTTGATCAGATGAACTTTTCGTGTTTTGAATTGGTAATGGTCTAGAAATGCTGTGAGTGTGTTTAGAGCTACAGGTTGGACGAGAGCAGAGGGCCACAAATAGAAATTATAAATGTATATACATAGATTAGGGGTAATTTTAAAGAATTCCTTGTATTTAGAAGAAAATCGCAAGAAGAAAAAGCTCTGGAGGCGGTGTTCCCTTGACACTCTCTGACCAGGCAAGCACCACCACTGGATCTCTTAGTATTTATAAAAAGATACATGTTTTCCCTTTGATTCAACTAAAAAAGTTTTCAAAAAAGGAGATTCCAAAAAATCTACTCTCGAATTATGAATTATGAATCAAATTGGATGGTAAGATTAGGGGTACAGCACAGTGGTGCCGTGGTTCTCATCAAAACACTGCAATTCACATAAATTTCCGGCACTTATTTTTCCTGCTACAATCTCCAAAACATCGTTCCAATTCCTCTTTATATATATATTCTCTTCGTGCAAGTCTGCATTCACTCTGATAGAAGCCCTGGCCAGACCACACTGAGCAGACCAGACCAACATTCCAGGTCAGAATCACACCGGATCGAAATAAATTCTCATTTCCATTTCAATTTTCATTTTTTTTCATCACATCCATCTTTCTTCTACCACATTCCTGCCAACAATTCCACCACTCCACATTCTACACCGCGTATATCCACATTCTGCCATACATCTGTACTAAGACTACCTCATTCCTCCTGTAATCACTCTATACTCTCATTAAGCGACAGCTTGTTTCTGTCCCGGTATATATTACACCTTCACTTCTCTTAATCCACCGTTCTCGGAACACATTTGTTTTTCCGACTCGTCGTTTCCTCTCTCCTTTCCCAAATACACGCATTCCCCATGTCTTCTCGTCTACAAACCCGGCTCATCGCGATTTTGGTGCTGGTGTTCTTGTTTATAGGGTTCTTCACCATCGACCAACGACCAAAAGATCTGGGCCAGCGGTCGTCGTTTCTAAATCTGATCCATGGCTTCTTTGAGGCGCTGCCCAAACTGGCCAAGAACGAGCCTCCTAAAAGTCCGGACCAGCTCGACTTCGATAAGAACCTAGAGCTTCTAGATGCCAGCGAAGACCCCTGTACGGTTATGCACCCAACACATGGGTTTATCGACTTGAGACCGCTCTCGACGCACAATGGCGGTCCACACCCATGGAGTGCCAGTGGCCTCGACTCCGACCAGAATTATACGCTTGGAATCTGTCTGGTTCCGTTTGCGAAAGATGCGGGGCAGCTCGTGTTCAAGGATGTTGAAGATCCTTCAAAAGTGGGCGCCTTTTTCATGGACCCTATCACTAAGGAATATGTCCTGATGGGACAGGTATCGGATAAACCGAAGTTCGTGGGCCGTAAGTTGATGCTCACCTATGAGGATGGCTCGTTTTGTGACTCTATTGTTTCTTCGAAGGGAGAGCGTCTTCGGAGAAGAACTATTGTCACCTTTAAATGTGACCACGATATGCTTCACAAGGCCAGTGTCTCCCACGTAGCCTCCGTGCACGGATGCACATACATGTTTGAAGTTAGATCGCATTTTGTGTGTCCCACTGCCGCCAAAGCCGATAATCTTGCGGCCATTTGGATTTTCTTGTTTATTCTCTTCGCCGCAGGCTTGGTCTTCTTCTCGGGAAGTTACGTCATGAACTTCTTCAGGAAGAACACCAGCTACCGTAAATAGACTCAGCAACAATCAATGATGAATTTTATCTTCCATGAAGTTTTAGACCGATTCTCTATAAATCCTTGCTACTGCTTTCTAATCCTGTAATGTGTTTTAAGTATATTTAAGTAGAGCATCACTACTGTATTAGTAGGCTCCAGAAGCAACAACTCCAGCCATTCCTTCGGTCTCGGCCTTGACCTCGATTTTTGCAACCACCTGGGCACCTCTAAGGGCCAATCTCACCTGCACTGCGACAATACCACCCCACAAATCTTTGGCCAACAACTTGAGAATATGAGATGTGGAGTCGGATGGAACGTAGTCAGTGCCATCTAATGCCATACAGCTCAAAGTCTTGGTGAGCTTTGTGGCAGCATTTTCAATTGTTGAAACCCCGCTGACAGTGACAACAGTGCTATCTTCCTCAGGCAACAGATCATAAATAGCAGTAAAGTTTGGTTTGTAGAGAGGGAACATGAAGTCACCAGCCGAGACTTCCAAGTCCTCAATCTCGTAGTCATCTTGAATACCTTCATCTGCTGGGTCAATTCCACCCTCGTCATCGATTATGTCCTTACTGATATACTTCAAAGTGTTACCCAAAGCAGCCAAGACATCATCTTCTAGAATTCCAGGTACACCGAATGAGTTGTACACAGAGCCGGATTGTTGAGGCTTCAATTCAGCCAATTTAGTGCTGTATTCGGCTTCATAGGCTTCGTTGTCAGGAACCACATCAATGGTAATATCTTGCAACACAAGCAGTGAGAGTGTGTTTGTGATTTCATACTCCAAAACCAACTTGTTAGTTTCTGCGAAAAAGTGCTTGACAACAGTCACAACGAACTCATTCTCTCTGTCAGTCAAATAGATAGGGGTCATGGTAGACTTTGTGAGCTTACCGTACTCAACAAATTCCTCAACTTCAGCTAGTCTGGCAGCGTACTCTTGCTGTTTCAAGTACTCATTTGCTGCTGCATCATCGTTAGAGGCGTCTTGGTTACCCGATGGAGTACCCTTTTCACTCTTGTCCTTGCTTCCAGAGCCATCAGCGTTGTTATCTAATTGGGTCAATTTCTCATTGTACTCCATAGACTTGAGCTCGTCAAGAGTAAGAAGTGGAACCTCAGAGATTTGGAAGCCGGTAGAAAAGTTATCTTCATTGTTCAAATAATGAGTCAACTTGCCCTCCAAGGCAGCCAAGTTGAATCTTGAGTCATTGACAATGAGACTTGGTTGTTTGCTATCGATGAATCTCAAAGAAACAGAGGCACGATCTCTAACCTCATCGTCTACATCCTTCAAGGATCTAGTCAATAAAGTGCGCACATTCGAGGCCAAGGGTTCATCACACAAGGCACCAAACTTGGCCAAAGCGATGACTGCAGAAGATCTGATGATAGAGTTCTCCAAAACCAATCTGTTGTAAATGTGACGGATATAATATGAAGGTTGAGAGGTCTTTGGACCTTCATCTCCCAACAAATGCAAGATTCTGACTAACAACAGAGTGAACTCGCAGTCTTCGATGTACTCACAGAAGTTCATCAAGATTAGTTGCTTGGCGTTCTCGTCGGGCAAGAACTTGATCAAGTCAAACAATGCCTCTACAATTGCTGTCTTAAGCTTGATCGAACCATCATCCCTCAACAAGTCATCGAGGAATTCCACCAACTTCTTGTGCTTGGATGGGAACTTCAATGCCAAGCTCTCGATGGCTTCGATGATCACGATCTTGAAGTCTTCAGTAATTTCGTCCATCAAGGAGGTCATCTTCAGAATCAAGCGGTCCACACTCTCAGAGCTAGTAGACTCGACAGTTCCAACACCGAAGGTCTTCAATAATGTTGTGATGGCCAAGGTTGAAATGGATCTGTTTGGGTCATTGATTAAGTTTTCCAATTCGAGGTTGACCACGAGGACCTTCTCTGGGTGCTTCAAGGAGATCTTATTGATCAATCTCACAGCTGCAAATCTAGTGGCAGATCTGGGGACGCTCAACAACTTCTGCAAGGTGAGAATCACGTTCATGAACTCGTCGTCCTTCACCAAATGCTGCAAGGTGGTCAATGTCTTACATGCCTCCAACTCCACCATGTCAGACTTGTGCTTCAAAAAGCTATGCAACACAGGATACAAGTGAGTGATCAAAGAGGGGTCGTCGTGCAACACACGGTTGATGTATCTTATGAGTTGGATAATCGACAACGAGTTCTTCAAAGACGAGCCCTCGTGCAAAGACGTGATGAGCTTCATCATGGACATCTTGTCGTGACTCTTCAACTCGTACAACAATCCCAACGCATGGTATTGGTACATGTACGAGTTGGAGGGTAAGTTGGTTGTGGAGGTACCATAGTACTCGTGCAACTGGAACTGATTGCTTGGGAACTGCTTGTACGAGTTTACGGTCTCCAACGCCTCGTTCGCGAAACGCTTCACTACATCCTTAGCTACAGGCAACAAGTTATACGAGGCAATCAATGCCGCAGATGACACTATCGGGTTCTTATCCACCATACAGTTGCGGAACAATCTCTCCGCGGACGACACCGTCAGCCCGTCCAAAACCTTGGACAACGATCTCACCGCATTGGGCTTGTAGATCAAGTCGCCCAGCTGGATATCCTTCATGATGGACGAGGTGACCATCAACACATCCTGAGACGTGGCGGAAAGCTCTTTGATGGCCAAGTACACCAATTGACGCAACGACGAGTCCTTGTGCTGGAACAACTTGGAAATCGAGAAAAACAACATCGTGGACTCCTCGGCGGGGAACGTGACGCCGTGATAGATCAATCTCAACATCTTGGCCAAGAGCTGTCTGCACTTTTTGGCGTCGACAGGCAGCGCGTTGAACTGCTGCACGCACTCCTGGTAGACGGCCATTTTGTCGGGCAAGCTGCCCAGACTGTACGGGTCCTGGGCTTTGTAGCTTTGCGTGGACATGGGGTTGTAGGTTGTAGGTGTTTGGAATATCGACGTGGTGGAAAAGGCGCACTGGGGGTGGTGGGTCACGTGACGGAGGCCGGTGAGTATTGGGTTGCAAAAGAGATGGGAATGGTGGAATTGGAATGGTGCAATGATATTTTTGCGAGTTTTTGTTCTTGCTTTTAGAATATGTTTTTTAGTTTGTTTGTTTTTGTGCCTTTTGCTTCGTGTTCTTTAAGGCAGGACTTGAAACAGTGGCATGAAGAGCCGGTAGACCATCTATACCTGGTATGGTGTGCAACAAAACATCCTAATTACACTTAAATTTTATGTAAAGTTCTAAATTCCTATTCTGAAATTTTCTCTTAAATTCTTTCGCGGTGGATTTCATTGGCGACATTTGAGTCGAAGAGAGAAATATCGAGTCGAAAACAGAAGGCCGTGTCGATACGGAACACGTTTCGGTCAATACAAAAGTCTGCGTTGGAATTCTCAACTTGAAGCTTCAAATGTGTTTTCTTAGTTGACAAATTCAACGTGAGTAGACCCAGTTGTAAGATGGACTAGCACTGACAGCTCCCTATGCATTAAACTGAATTACCAACTATATGAATCTAGTCAGGAACTACAATGCTTCCACCAGAAGCATTAAACCTCAGTAATTATCAAGAATAGCACTAATTGAAACGCTAACCAACTCAAAACCAAAATTACAATTGTTATATCCCATTGTTCATTAATAATATGTACCCAAATAAATAGTCATTGCGTCATAACTTTGCTAAACAGAGCAAAGTCCATTCAAGCAGCCACAAGGCGGCTCTCGAATGTTTCGATCGCTTTCAAATTCAACTTATCGCCAACAAGCTTTAAAGCCTGGCGGAACTCGTTGAGGAGCTGTCTCGACTCATGAGATGATGAGATCCGGACCCTCAAGAAGTAAAAGTTGAAAGTTGATAGAATCGTGTTATCGATTAAAAATTTGTTGAAAATGATATTCAACAAACTCTTGGATTGAGTTGCTGCCAAGAGTTGGATTATTTTCAGGAGACTCTTAGCTTGAATCTCTTTCAAATTAAGTACCTTACAAAGCTTGATGATAGCCTCGAATCTTGAAATCACTTGTTCATGATGTTGTGGTTTCACTAATTTGGCCGCTTTGGTAAGGGTGAGAACCATAAAATCGAAGAAAGATGATTTCTTTTGGATAAGTCGAGAGTAGGTGTCAAAAAGCTCTTTCATCTTCATAACATCTGGTTCCGACAAAATTGCAAGAGCTAGCTTCTGTTCAGTGTCAATCTTTGCAGTGTAGTTAGAAGAAACACCGCCAAGAGAGTTCAAGAGCACTGAAAACTCAAACAATTGATCCAACTCAGGTGAGCGACCCTTGAGTGATCCAAATTTGTTCAAAAGGACCTCGTGTGCGCCACATGCAATGTAATAGTTAAAAAGTGATGTAAGAAGTTGGTTGGATTCGAGGAGAGTTTTGTTCCGATCCGCTCCCGAAAGATGTTGACGGAACAAGTTGCCAGCCTGCTCGGTGTTTCTTGTATTCAAGCAAGCATCAGCAATGGAGCAAAACAACTTTGCAGAGGCTTGTTGACTCAAATCGAGATTGGCAAGCTTTTCATTAAATGTCCCTGAGAATGCCACCACGACTTTCGACCGCCCGGAGTTATTCAATTTGTTGAAAAGCTCCGCAGTCCAATCAGGCGAATCATTCGAAGAATAGAAAAAATTCACGTTTGTGGCGATGAGGTCTAAGAGATATTCATTGTCAGTGCAAGTAGCGTGGGAAGTCATCGCATTCAAAACAACTGAAGAGCTAAGTACTTCCAGATTTTTTTGTTGCAAAAGGTGCTGCAAAAGCTTAATAGTGACCTTGTCATTTTTCAAGTTAATGAACGAAGCAAATATGGTAGAAGCATCTTTGCTTTGTTCAATCCTCGAAGCAAGATT
The DNA here is from genome assembly GCF_035610405.1 of Australozyma saopauloensis. Taxonomy (NCBI): domain Eukaryota; kingdom Fungi; phylum Ascomycota; class Pichiomycetes; order Serinales; family Metschnikowiaceae; genus Australozyma; species Australozyma saopauloensis. Next base: position 244,841 of record NC_086134.1, read on the forward strand.
TGAAATTAGAATCTGGTCTTCTTTTTCTAAGGCGGTCATTGCAAAATTTTGAGTTGCTAAAGACATCCAAGTAAGAGTGGTGAAGCTGTATCCTTGATTGAAGTAGTCGACGAACAGGCCAAAGGAAACATCATCATCAAGCTTTAATTGTGCTGACAAATCTAATTCGAAATGTATAGGCGAGAGAACACCAGCTTCACCATTTCCGTTGTCTAGGCCTAGCATAGAACAAGCTTGTAAAATGTCTGGCGTTAAAGTAGCACCAGCTTCCAAAGTACCAAACATTTTGGTAAACCAAGATGAACAGCTGCTTTTAAGCTCAACGAGCTCTGGACAAAGCTCAGTGTAGTGATTGTCGGGATCTTCAAACTCATTGATTAGACGTGATTGGTATTGAAGAATCTTGATTGTCTCAGATTGGGACAACTGTCTCTTCAGAGCCTCGTTGAACAAGAATGAGGAGATGGTCATTAAACCATAAGCGTTGTCCGAAAGAAGCTGGAAACCTTGAAAAGAATGGAATATCATCATCAGGTTAAGAACTAAACTGAAGGTCATGGAGTTGTTCCCAAGCAAGAAATTGGCATGCTCGGACAAGAAACTGTTGAGTTCAGTAGAATCTTTGGCATAGTGTCTTGCTTGTTGCTCGACAACAGTCCAGAGAAGGTTCAAATGATAGTTGTCACCATGAACCATGACACCATTATAAAGGTATTGACAAAGCTTCTTAGACACGTTCCAGTCGCCAATTACGTGATCTTTCACTAAAACTTCCTTAATCAAACGGGCAATATTTGAATGATCACCCAAGTCAAGACTAAGTGAGAGTAATGAGTCTCTGCATGAAACTGACTGATGCGAATTAGACCCCTTGCAGCTTGTAGTTTGAAAATCTTTGCGAATTACGGCATACTCGTACAATTGCCAGATCTGCTTATAAATCATTAACTGCTTTTCTGACACCTGAGAAGACTTCGTGTTTTGCTTCTCATACTCGAGCTTTGAGTATGTATGAATGAAACGGTTAATCATCTCATTGTACACATTTGCAGTCACCTCGGGGAGATAAGAGATGTCCCTTAATCTCAAAAGTAATTGATAGCTGGTGAGCAAATCTGACTCCAGATCATAGCCCATAAGAGACTTCAAATAGGTGGAAATGAGAGCAGACATATTTTCCATGTTTGATTTATTGCCTGCTAACAACTGCTCTTTGAAATCAATCAAAATTTGGTCGAGGAACTTTGTTGCAACAGGTTTGTTGTTGGTAGCAAGTAGAGTCTCCACCATGGCCCCATAGATCTCGAATTCACCATCAATAAGACCATTTGCATTCTGCAACTGCTGCTTGTATCCAGCAAAGACAGAGGATACGAAGTCATATATTTGCCGTTTATCCATGTTCAATGTGTCCTCCTTCGAAAAGTGAGTGGCCACGAGAATAAAATCACGGTAGAACTCATAGCGTTCCGACTCGATTTCCGAGTACGAGACCAAAAGTGTGGAGAGCTGCTTCGTCAATAAATGTGGGAACACTACCAAACCAGCAAGTAGCGGAGTGATGATCGAGCTAGCATCGAGGCCCTTCTTATTCTTGATCGACAAGAATAGATTGGAACCAACTTGTAAGTAGTCCATAGCCTTACCCAATGCGACAGAATATTTATGCGAAGAGACGGATGCATCGTTCGAAAATTGAATCGTTTTCATAGCACCATCAAACACGGCAGGAAGTATGATGTTGTAAGTGTCAGCATTAGGAAGGATACTCTCGTTGTGAGTACATGCGGTGAGAAGATCCTGATACACAGTCAACAAAGATGTGAGTTTGGATTCTATGCTATTGGCGGAGCCATCATTGTCCAAAGATCTGAGACAAATAGACTTCAACACGATGTTGTACTCCTCGATGGATGGTAGGTCTATATCATTTCTGTGGAGCGACTGGTAGATCGGGTAAATGGTGTCAAGCTCGGCGCTATCTTGATAGTTCTCATAGATCGACACGATTCTGTTGAGTTGGTTTGCAAGAAACGATCCTTCGAAGTCATCCTCAAGCTCGACCTCAGCAACAGACAGCTGCTCAGCTTCGAGTGGGGTGTTGACGACGACCGGCTTATGTGGCTGCGCCGACTTTGATGGATGCGCAATTGTCTCCAATTCCGGAACCTCTGCCAATCTGCTCCGGTTATTGTGTGGAGTAGTGGAGAAAGTACGAAGCAGGTAGAGCTGTTTGAGCGATCTTTTCGGCTTGACCACGGAAAGCGTCGAAAGGAGGTTTTTCGTCACCGAGCGCAACGTCTGAATATCGTTCTGGATCTGCTGATTGGCTTGCGAAATGAAAAACTCAGGCAAGAACGGCTGCAATGATTCTACAGGGAACACCACCAAAACGCCGCTCAGGCCATGGCCCAGCGTCCGTTTCTCGTCTTTACGAAGCTCCTGGCTGAAAAGCCCTAAATATATACCGCAGTGGCCAGCGGGAAATCTACGCCGAGATGGATGTGGTTCATCCTGGAACCACTGGCCCACAACCTGAACGACAGAATATGACAGAAGGCCATTCTGGAGATATGGCACCAGGCTCTGGAAAAAAGTCTTGCCGACTCCGCTGGGACGTTTAGCCCCGAGCTTAGCCATAACTAAGATCTAAGAGTCAAAGCGTGGGAATTCAAAAGCGAATATGATAGAGTGCAAGGAAAGCACCGATGGAAACAATATTGGAAAATGGAAACGAAATGCAAAGTCGGCCGCGGGTGAGAATTCCAAAAAAAAAATTTGACGACCTTATCTACGGTCTTATATATGCGTAGGTGGCAATAGTGCTATGGATGCAAACGACGTCAGGATGCGATGTTCCAGGCTATATAACCCCAGGTTAAAGCAGGCCTTCAACATCCGCGAAGCGACGGGGCCGGTTCCGAGCCAATAGAAACAGGACGAAGCGTGGCTACCTGCAGTCCCAGGTGATTTGGACTCGGTTAGAGTCGGGAGCGCGATTGAGTCAGAGAAGGTCTTGGGGGATAAAGGTTGGCCAGATTAGCGGGTTTGTTTGATGGGTTCGGATTGTTAAGAATCTGTGTTTTCGAAATAGACTTCGTTTGCTTTGCGTCACTTTGGCTCAACGTGTGCGCAATGATATTGGTTGCGTTGTGACCGTTTTTGCATCCGTTCTGCGGCCCTGCATTGCCACCGGCGTAAGTCCGACACTTCTATGTACCGTACCCGGACTTTAATTTTGCAGCCAAGTTCGTAAACGAACGATCGAAATCTTGAAATGAGTTTATGCGTTCTTGATCTGATTGATCTAGCAGAGGAGTCAAGTTTAGAATGTGAATCGAGGCGCCGCGTATTAGAAGGAAAGTTTCAGTTTCATGATGCATAAAGATTGGTAAATGTCTAGTGTTGAAACTCGGCTAAAGAACTCAAGTTTTGATCACGAGCTGAAATTCATCATCCCGGCGCCATCTTTCTGTGTTTAGATGCTTAAGAAGTAATTTGTAAGAATTAAATGCTTGAATCAGTCCGCAGAATTCACGTTTAAAAAATGAGCATTGAGATGCTTGAAAAATTAGCACAGTCTAATGCTCCAACATCGAAAGTTTCAAGACCCGTTGTAGAATTTCGTCTTCCAGTTCTTCGACATCTACTGCACTTTCAAGAGCACGACTAGAACCAATATTGTATGTTGCAGGTTCAGGGGATTCCCAGTCCTCCACCATTTCAGCCTGATGTGACATTGGCGAGGCAACATCTTCACGCAGCAAAGCCAACACCCGCTCAAGATCTGAATCTTCTACATCAACAGTACTGGCACTCAAGGCCATAGCAACACGTAGTTCTTCTTGCTCGTTCTCAAAGGTAGTGCCGTTGAACTTGTCAGCAAGTTGTGCCAGTACTTCTTTGTGATGCTCAAGCTCGGTATACTCGTCGAGCTGGTTCTTGATATGCTGTTGAATTGTCCTCTTGTTTCTCATGTCAAGGTCTTGCGGAGTATTAGGGCGCTTCGAGTCCAACATTGACTCGCCAAATTTAAAGTATTGCACAACGTCTCCGCTCACAACAACTCCACCAGCGCCATTATGGGCAAATTTGATGTACAGAATTGGGACCATTCCATTTCGAGTGAGCTTTCGCGAGACTTTTGCACCTTCTCTTAGGTAGTGGCCCGAATGAGAGTCATAGAAATGTATCCAGTCCGCAAGTGCTCCAATGGCAATCACAGAGCTGTTGAGGGCAACTTTGGTGTACATGTGTATGTTTTGAGGAGTGCGATCGTCTGCAAATGGCATTATCGTCGTTTTAAACTCTATAGGTGACCTAGCTTCTCGAAGCTCGAAGACTGCAACGCTACCATTAGAGACCGTCAATGCATAGAGTCGTCCGTCACCACCAGCAATTTGAGTATTTCTTTCTTTATCGCACTCTTGGATTGTGCCGCCTATGATCGATAGAGATGGGTGTATGTTTCCTTCGGCAACAGAGAAAGTATTTCCGTCGATATGAAAGACCTTGAACACATCTGCGAGTCCCAATACCACATTCGAGTCATAAAAGTCAACATCACAGACACAAGGTTTCGCGTCAAATTCCCACCCGTGAGCAATCTTCTGTTGTGGCTTTCTCGATGCAAAATCGATAACGTTGATGTACTTCGATGTGATCACTACAATTCTGCTCTTGAAGTCAGAGTCCAAATAAAGCGCCGTATCGTCTAAACGTATCTCTCCGTGTGCATGAGCGTCTAAATCGAGAAATTGTAATATTCCAGATTTAGTCACCACCAAAATGTCTGCTCTTTCCCTGTGTTTGTCAAAGTCGGAGTTCATTCTTACTCCAGCCACCGGCTCGGCACATGTCTTCAAGCATGTCACAGAGGTTCTACTAGATCCTGAAGATGTAGCCGTAATGAGGTTTTTCAAGTAAACTTCGCCACTAATCTTGCCGACACAAAGGTAAGTCCAGTTGACATCGTAGGCCAGAGTGCTGGCAAAGACATGGTTCTCAGGAATGAACACCTGATTTTTACCCAGAGTGAGTGTACAAGAAGTGACAGTTCCCAGAGCTCTCGAGAACGTCAAAAGCCTATCGTGGACAAAATCGGCGACTACTTGGTCCACTTGACCATACTCATTATTTACTAGGGAATACAGCTTCGACCACGACTTGGCCTTGGCCCACGTTCGCAGCGCCGCCAAGCGGCCGAAATATTCCAGAATCCACCGGTCGGACCCCGTGACGGACGCAAAAACATCGCCGGTCTGGAACTTGTTGTCAAACGCCCGAATCCATGCTGCTTTATCCAGAATCACGTTGTTCCATTGGCGACAAACTAACCGTGCGTCTTTCAAGTCCACAGGGGACAAATTACAAAATACCGCGAGCAAGATTTCGCTCGGCAAATCGTTAATGTGAACGTTCAGTTGCATTACCAACTCATCTTGTTCCTCGTTGTAGTCACTTTGCTCGTAGGTCATTGATTTCAATTGAATAGGCAGGGAAGAAAATGAGAGTTTCTGCTGCGATGGTCTGAAATGAGGACTTGAACTTGGTACAGATATAAAATTTTGTAGTGTTTGGACGCAATTGCAACAATTGCGATTGCCTCTTAATTAGATAATCAGAGGTCTGCAATATATGAGAGTCGTGGTCACGTGACTTGCCTACCGTTTATCTCAGAGAGCACCACCAATACTTTGAACAGAAAATTAAAAATGACAGAGTTTTGCCAATACAATTCCATGCCCTTGCTTCAATTCTCACATTAAAAGGCGTCACATAACATTTTCTCAAAACAGAACCCGGCGAGTGTTGGTCCCCCCCCCCCACATTTCCATACGATCCGGCTTACCTGCACTCCCCTACTATATTATTTTTCACTTCTCTCTGCACTACAACCTCTCCAACAAAAATGGCTGAAGCACCCGAAACATCAGTCGGGGAGATCAGTCTCACTATCCACTTGCCTGCGTGCGCAGAGGCCGGCATCGATTTCATCGAATCGGTCCACTCTCGCTTGGACTCGATCGGTGACGTCAAAGAGACCTTGGCTGCAACTTCTCAATTGAACCAGCTTACAAACTACGATCTCGTATATGAGGGTGCCAAAATCACCGAATTGTACGACGACCTTACCCCCTTGGATGAATTTTTGCCCCAAGATGCTACCAAAGCTTCTCTCCGAATGGTGGAGAGACCATACAACTTGAAAGCTGTGTACGAGCACCTCATTAGATTTAGAGAGAACATTGGATTGAACTTCTTGGACTTTGCCAACAAGTCTTTTGGTGTTGGTGTAGGTGGCAGTAGACTCAGTTCTTTGGGTTTGAAGAACCTTGAGGCTGAAGAGGAAGAAGCTTCGGTTGAAAATGAATCCAAGGCTGAGACTCCATCCTCAGAAGAGGAGACCGCACAGCAAGAGGAATTGATTTCTGAAGAGGATGCTGCTGTTGTAAAAGATAAATTCGCTGCATTTTTCAAGGAAAGCTCTGCATCTTCTTCGGGTGCTCTGTCCATCTTGAGCAAGTGGGCGCTCCCCATTAGATCTCTTACTTTGAGTCAGTGGAATCCTGTTCCTCCCCCTCAAAAGCTCAAGGGTGACTTGTTGTACTTGACCTTGACCACCTTGGAAAATGAAGCTTTTGCTATCACTTGTCATGCCTCTGGTTTCTTCGTCAGTAGAATTTCTGGAACAAACTTCAACCCTGTTCTCAAGATCAACGAAAAGGGCGTTTCCCACAAGAACTTTATTTTGTTCAAATTGGTTGCTTCGTTGTCTTCCAAATTCTCTGAAACTCTTACAAACAACAAGGCTGCCTTGATTGAAGCTTCCCAATTCCCAGAGTCGTATCTCATTCCCTCTCAGGTTGTTACAAACTTCCCATGGGCAGTCTCCGAAGCGCAATTGCAGGAACAGACAGTTCCAGACTACTCCCGTAGTCAACTCTCTGCTTTGACAAATGGCACCGACGGCGCTGACCTTGTGAAAGATTGGAACGAGGAGTTCCAGGGTCTCAAAGAATTTCCTCGTGAGTCTTTCTCCGAGAGATTGATGAGAGATAAGCTTCTCAACAAATACATTCAAGAGTTCAATCAAACTGCCACCTCAACTGCTCTCGAAATCATCAAGGGGAACTTGTCTCCGCTTAATCCAAACGAAGAGCTGAAGAAACACATCTACTTGAGAAATAACATTTTCTACAGTTTTGGTGTCAACGCTACTGGCTCTCACGATTTCACTGGTGGTGATGAAGCCGCTAGATACTGTTTTGGTAAGGATTTGAACTCCATCAAACTTATGAACAGAGTTGATGCTGGCGGTGCATGCTCCCTTCTTACATGTGTTGTTGACTACTTGGGCCAACGTGTGGTTTGCCAGGCTCCTGTCCCAGGTATTTTCAGCGAGCAGGTCGACAAAAGCGGTGAGCCAATCGATAAAGTCTCTTACGGATACTTCCTCGAGAAGGATGAAATTAAGGTTGACAAATCAATGGAAGAAGCAATCAAACCAATTGCCGAGGCTTTCCACTTGAAACCTCACACCTTGAAATTAGAGACGGGCGCTTCTACTCCAGAGGGTACCAAGTTAATCGTATCCAAAGACACCAAAGGAATTAAGGGTTCTGATGGAAGAGACTACGTGATCGATATGTACAGAACTGCTCCACTTGATATTGCTTTCTTAGATGCTCACTACGACGAGACCTCAGAATCCTCTTATCCTCACAAGGAAGCTTCTATCAGACATGAAGCTGTTGAAGAATGGTACAAGAGAAAGGCTGCTGCTCTTTTCAAATTGAAGACCGAAGAGTTAGAGAAGGAGGGTGCTCTTGAGAAAGAAGATGGAGAGGAGAAGCCTCAAATTGCCATTCCATTCGATGAGATTGTATTCAATCCTGATTCCTTCTGTGGAGTTGATGACTCTGAAGAGGACAAGGAGGTTGTCCGGGAAATTGGTGCTCTTGTCACTGAACACTTGATTTCTGAGCGTTTGGAAGATATTTCGAGAAACATCGTTCCAGTTGATGGAACGCAGTTGACCGAATACTTGCATAGACATGGTGTTAATATGAGATATTTGGGTACGATCGCCAAAAGGGCTTTGCAAACTGCACAGGAATTTAAGGACAAGCTTGACAAAGATGTTGCTGAGAATGAGAAGAAAACCGCAGACTTCATTGAACAGCAAAAGAAGAAACAAGCTGAAAAAGAAGCTGAGAAACAATCCGCCCTGGAAGAGACCGCTGAGACCAAACAGGATGGTGAAACAAATGACAAGGAGGATAAAGTAGAAGAGAAGACTAATGCAGAATTATACCCTGTTGCAGCCAACATGAATGTGCTTTACACTTTGGCTGTTCAGGAAATGATCGTCAGATCCGTGAAGCATGTTTTGAGAAAAGAAGGTGAAGGCGTTCCTTTGCTTTTGAAACCCCATTTTGTTTCTCACTTCCACAATTGCTTGTTGGGTGCTGACGTGAACGCTGCCCCTGAGGTTTCTGTGAGCTCTGATTTGAAGCCACTTTTCACTAACAAGGAAACTCAATTCACTCAATTGACAACTCAAAAGGTTAAGGAACTCGTTGAGCATGAAGTCAAGATCAGATTCAGATACGAATTGTCTGAATCTTGGTTGGAGGACTTGAGAAAACCTCAAATTTTGCGCGAAATTGCGTTGAAATTCGGTATTCAATGGAAGTCCCAGGAGTACTTCTTCGAGAAAGAAGCATTTGAGGAAGCACATGCCTCCGTTACTAAGCCTCAGGAGGAGCCTTCAATCAAGGGTAAGAAGAAGAAGGTGCAGGCTCAGACACCTGCTATTGTTGTTCGTACAACCACTTTCGTTCCTGAAGATATTGTCTCTTTTGTTCCTGTCGTTAAGGATTCTTCTTACCGTTGTGCTCTCGTTGATGAGGTCTTTGAGAGCGCTAGACAACAACTCCAACAGGAGGACAAAGAAATTGGATTGAGTCTTTGTACAGAGTTGGTTGGTTTCTACCAACAAATCTACGGAAGCGTTCATCTTGAGACAGCTGAAGTTTACAGCGCATTGGCTCAGTTGTATGGTGACTGTGGTATGTTCTCTGAGGCATGTATTCTCAGCAGAAAAGCCATTATCTTGTACGAGAGATTGAGGGGTATTGACAGTTACGAAACTGCTAACGCCTACATCAAGACATCTTTGTTCGAGGTTCTCCGCAAGAATTCATACAATGGCTTCTTGTTGAACGCAGAGGCTTTCAACATTTGGTCCCGTATCTACGGAAAGGATCATCCAAATGTTCTCAACATTTTCTCCAACTGCGCTGTTATGTTGGATGCATTCAAATTTGGAGATGAATCGCAGGCAATCCAAGAGAAGGCGTTGGAAACCTCCATCAGACTCAACGGTGAGCTTTCAGACATCACTTGTATCTTTAGATTCCGCTGCGCTGTAGGATTGTACCAGAAAGCGAAGTATGCAGAGGCATTGGACCATTTCACCATTGCTGCTTCGAATTTTGCTAAGGTGTTAGGGCCTGAGGACAAACTCACGAAAGAGAGCGTCACATTTGCTTCATCCATTCGTAGATTCCTTGAGTACACTCAGCAAGAGCAACAAAAAGCCTTGGCTGCCAAAAAGGCTGCCGCTGCTGCTCAAGCCCCCAAAAAGGCTGCCGCTCCAAAGCCAAAAGGTGCTAAACGCGGAAAGAAAAGCAAGAGCGCAGCAATTGTAAACTCTGACATCGGAAGCAAATCCGTGGAAGAGATATTGCAGTTTGTTGAGGGCGCTTCATCCAAAAAGGACAAGAAAAAACAGTGAGGGTATCGCATGTACATATAGAAAACCCCAGACTTTCGTATCCTAAAACATAGAGCAATTTATATTCCTTTGATTATAAAGTCCATCAAGTCATTCTATTATTTCCGCATATATCTATATGTTCTTAAATTCACGTAACCCATTCAATCCTTCTTCAGCCCTTCAGAATTGAAATCCACAAACACCTTTCCAACAGACTTATCCTTCTGCTTGATAGTGGCGATGAGGTCCTCTTGCCATTTACAGATGGCGCTCAAGGATGGGTCGTCGTTGGTTGCTACCTTGAGAATCAAGTTGGAACGCGCGCCGGCGGCAAGCACGGAAAACTCTTCGACCTTGATCTCCAAGTTTGCCAACTGAGAGATGGTTTCAGAAGATTCTTCGACAACCAGCTTGAGCTCTTGGTACTGTTCTGATTGCGGCTCGCATCCGCGGTCTATCAACTCATACCAGGCTCCCAATAAACTTTTGAAACCCACATTTATGATAAGCGCCGAGACAAGCAAGCCGCCCACAGCATCAAGCCATGAAACGCCAAAGAACACGCCCAGAGTGACGGTCACCACAGCCACACCGGCGGTGAGCGAGTCCACCCTATGGTGCCATGCGTTGGCAACAAGGACCTTTGAGTTTGTTTTTTCAGCAATCTGCATGGTTTTACGAAACAAAAGCTCCTTGACACCAATGGACGCCAACGCAAGCCATGCCGCATTGATGTTGGGGATCTGACGTTCAGCTACAGAAGCGTCTGAGGAGTGAGAATGAGAGTGGTCATGATCGTGGCCAGAGCTTCCAAAGTGCGAATGCGAGTGCACAGGAATCGCCTGGAAATACTCGTAGATGTTGGACGGGAGAAGCATCTCGAGGATCTGCAAGAGCGACGACCAGCCCACCGTCACCCCGGCAGCGAGTAACACCCCAGAAACGAGCAACGTGCCTACAGACTCTATTTTACCGTAACCTAAAGGAAATCTAGAAAACGTGCCTTCCTTGCTGGCCACATTGACCGTAGCTAGCGTCAAAAAATCGGCCACTGTGTCTGACACAGAATGGATAGCGTCGGCCATCAAGGCCTGCGAGTGGAAGTAGACTCCGCCCAATCCCTTGGCGCCGGCCATCACCACGTTCACCAAAAGCCCGATCCACGTGATGCGCACGGCCGGATTGGTGAGGAATCCTTTCGAGAGGAGCTCATTGTGTTGGTGGGTATGGGTGTGGAACAACGAGTGTTCATGCGAATGGGAGTGTTCATCGTGAGAGTGTGAATGTTCATCGTGAGAGTGAGAGTGTTCTTCGTGGGTTTGTGAGTGTTCACCCTTTGGTGTCAGAATTGACATCTTCAGTTCTTGAGGGGTATCTGTACTGGAACTGGGTGAACTATTGGAATATTCTTTCTTTTCCTGCGAGGATAGATGTGGAGGAATTGTTTTGTTGTTGTTGTTTTGCAGAGCGAACCTGGTGCTGGATATCGTGAGCAATCGCTGCTGAACGGTGGTCTTTAGTGATACTGATAAATGGGTACGAGTGGATCTATATGCGGAATGACAGAGAAGCGAGGTGGAGGTTGTGTCTGCCAAGAATGCTCGGCCAGATGCTCGGAAAAATACGGTTTGAATATATGACATGATGAATTGTATGGCCCGGCGACAATTGCGGGCGTTGGAATTTGACGGGACTGGTCTATTGGGGTAGTGATAGTGGTTGATTGGCTGTGTTCTACATAGTGAGACACAGTCCTGGTGCAACGGTGAGTAATCCATGTGCTTGAAGTTGTTCGCGGGATGAAAGACGACCTTTTTATTTTTGTCATTTTTTATCGTTGGTTTTTTTTTTTTGGTAGTCATGTAAACTTTGTATTGTGATTTTGACCGTTTTGCTGCTTTCTTTTGTGGTTCATTCGATGGAGAAACACATACGGAATTGTGGATTTTATCGTGGAACATGATTGATCCATTGAATAATGTAGTTAGGTTAATATGGACTAATGTGTGAAGAACCTTGTGCGAACACAGAGGGCTACATCAGGAGTCGTAGGCTATTACGTTGGACTAGGCACCAAACAATTTGGCCACAGCAGTAGCCTTGGACTCGACAACTGGCTCAGGCTTGTCCTCCGCCACAACTTCTGGCGTTTCTATCTTTGGCTCTTTCTTGACTTCGCTTTCACGCGTGTACTTCCGTTTCGTTGGCTCTTCCCATTCTCTACCCCAATCCGCACCCTTCAACCTCCTCAATTCGGCCAATGCAAGCGACTTCTCTTGTGCTTGTCTCAACTGTCTTCTCATCTCGTTGCCTGGACGACGCACATGCATGAAGTTGCAGAGGCCTCCACGGGGACAGGAGTTGGTATCATGAGCTCTACAGTTGGCCTCCTGGAAACTACTCACTGGCAGTAGATCACAATACACGGGTCTGCCACCAAACCACTCTTGGTTGAGGGTCATTACCGCATTGTTGGCTGCCTCCAATGTCGTGAAGCGAACATATACATTGCCACTCAAGTGGAAGTTTTCATTTTCACACACGACCATGCTCTCCACCTCTCCCTTCTCGGCGACTTTCACATAAACATCGGCGTAGAACTGATCGAAATCCTCTGCCGACATTGGCTGGCCCTTGGGGTCTACTTTCTTTGGGTCCTGGTATAAGTTCGCTAGAAGGACGGTTTTCGATTCTGTGGGTTTGACGTGCCTTCGCGAACATTTATCACCGTGTCTGCAAGCGCCAATTTTCTGGTAGAATTGGCATAGAGATCGGTCCGACATTTCGAGGTTGTGTTTGATGAATGAACGAAGAAGGTGCAAAAGTGTTGAAGTTTGGAGTTAGTAAATTTGCGATACTGGAGAATATTTGCAAGTGGAGTAGTGGCAAGGAATAAATTAAATGGTTCCACAGTTCCGGTCAATGGTCCAGGTTAGTAATGTAGTATAGACTGGGAGATGAGAGATGGCTGCAAATTGATGGGAAATGATGGTTGACTATATACAAGAAAAGAATATTGATATATGGGGACAAATAAATCATATTTTTTTAAGAAATGGGAAAGCTGAGACATTGAGGATTTGTCGCTGTCACTTATGTTCAATGATCATTGTGTTTGTTTGACTTTGAGTCTACTCATCTATTGAAATAGAGTTGACATAGTCAATTGAGCCTTCTTCTCATCATACATGATTTTGATGTTGGACACAGTTCAAATGGCATTAAATGATTCATATTGTGACTGAGAATTCAATTCAGTCACATTCACTATTGTAGGTTAATATAATTGAGTAGCACGTCTTGTTGGTTCTGTAGCCACTGTAGCCACTGTAGCCGTGAATCAATTATAAATGAACCTATTTAGCTGGAAAAATGGGGATTTATCCAGTCGCAATCTGTTAGTTAAAATGCTTTTTTTTGTGAAGTTCTCAGTAAATTCTCCCAGTTGTGAAGTTCTATTTGTGAATCTCTCACTTGTCAATCTCTTACTTGTCAATCTCTTACTTGAATTTCTTTGTGAATTTCTTGGTTGTGAATTTATCTATCTGGTATTACTTACAAACTTCGTGGTTAGAAACAGAAAACCTGGTCCGCGGTGTCTGACTTCATGATGGTCTTCTCCCAGCCCAACGAACTGGTATCCTCAATCAACTTTCTCTTCATCTCTGGTGGGCCACAGATAAACAACCTGTTGCTGCTGGATGCCTCGGGCATGTATTTCAGAATCAATTCCTTGGTCACAAAGCCCTTCTCCCCTGTCCACGACTCAGATGGATTGGTGACAGTGTAGTGAACAGTGAAGTCTGGGTATTTTTTGGCAATCTCATCAAGCTCGTTCTTCAACAAGATATCGTTCTCGGTTTCATTTCCGTAAAGCAACGTGAGCTTGGTGGTATCCTCAGGGGTAGTAATGACCTTGGTGATGACCTGCAAGATCGGTGTGATGCCCGAGCCACCAGCCACAAGGCCAATGTGCTCGGCCATGTTGGGCTTATAGTCCAATCTTCCTACGGGACCGCGGAACTTAACGGTCTGGCCCTCTCTCAACATCGCGAACTCCTTAGAAACTTTACCACTAGCATACGACTTCACCAAAATGTCAAAGAACCCAGTATCGAACTGGTTGGAGATCGGCGAGTAGTATCTAATCTCATCCTTTCCATCAATAGTGAAGCAACAGGCAAGATGGTGGCCGGTAGGAATATCTAACACCTCATCATCGTGGAACAACTTGAAGCGGTAAATGGCAGAGTCCTTGGAGACAATGGTCTTGTCAATCAACTCCAACTCGGTCCACTTGACCGGATCAATGGACTTGCGTCTGTTCCACGCTTCACGGAAGTTGTACGAGCAGATGATGGCTACAAAGGCTAACGAGTATGGTAAATAGTGGTAGTCGATCAAACATGTGCCAAAGATGACGAGCCCGACGGGAATGTAGATTCCGTGGAGGGGCTGTTTGAGCAACGCTCTGTTGTCGGTTACGGCGGGCATGAGGCGGGAGTCAGGCGACCAGAGTTTGTGAAAGCCGGGATGTGTAGTTGGCCTTAGGTCTTACTAAGTGTCTATAGTGTGGAAAAAACCCGCGGGAGTGGAGCCCGTGCACCGGCGGTTAGTAAACGGCGATAATGAACCAGTTGAATTTTCAGTGAATGAAGGTATAATATTTAAATTATTTCGAAAAAGTATACATTTGGTAATTAATTTGGGTTGCGCTTTTGGTAGCCCAGCCATACTTCTTCTCGGATATTTCTGGTGTTCTTGTACTCCAGTGCCTTTTCAACCACAGCTAATCTAACATTTATTTTTTCAAATTATGAACTAACAGAAATTTTCTTTCTGAGATAGTGTTCTATTCCTTTAAACATTTGTTAACTTTAGCTCTACATTCAATCAGAATCGCATTTGTGTAACTTAACTAATTAGGTATCGAATTTTTCACGCAACGTAATATACGCGTGAATAGACGTCGGCAGATTATAGGGTTGTGTGGCTGGTTCTGGCCGGATGAGCGCTGGCACTGCAAGCTGGCCAGTGCAACAGACGAGGTTATCGCTGCTCGGGTCACACTAAAACCGACTAAAGAAGAAAGGAAGGTATCAGACAACGGTGCAGTCAGAAGAGATACGAAATACGGAGAGGGATATCCCGTCACACCGCTTAGTACTCTTCTTCCTCAGGGAACGAATCCGTTCCGACTTCCTCGTAGTCTCTTTCCAAAGCTGCCAAGTCCTCTCTGGCCTCTGTAAACTCACCTTCTTCCATTCCTTCACCAACATACCAATGCACAAATGCTCTCTTGGAGTACATCAAGTCGAACTTCTTGTCGATTCTCTTCCAAGCCTCGGCAATAGCAGTAGTGTTAGACAACATACACACGGCTCTCTTAGCGGAGGCCAACTCGGAGCCCTCGATAGCGGTAGGTGGCTGGTAGCAGATACCAATCTTGAAGCCAGTGGGGCACCAGTCAACTAATTGGACGGTCTTCTTGGCTTTAATTTGGGCAACAGAGTTCTGGACGTCTCTGGTCACAACATCACCACGGTACAACAAACAGGTGGCCATGTATTTACCCAATCTTGGGTCACACTTCACCAATTGGTTTCCAGGCTCGAAACAAGAGGCGGTGATTTCCGACACAGAGTTGGCCTCGTGGCTAGCTCTTGCTTTAGAGAATACTGGAGCATATGAGACCAATGGGAAATGAATTCTAGGGTAAGGCACCAAGTTGGTTTGGAACTCATTAAGGTCGACATTCAAAGAGCCGTCGAATCTCAAAGAGGCAGTAACAGAGGAAACAACTTGGGCTATCAAGCTGTTCAAAGCACCAAAGCTTGGTCTGGAGATGTCAAGGTTTCTGCGGCACATGTCATAAATGGCCTCATTGTCGACCATGAAGGTACAGTCAGCGTGCTCCAAAGTGGTATGAGTAGTCAATACGGTGTTGTATGGCTCGACCACAGAGGTAGACACCTGAGGAGCAGGGTAAACGGCAAACTCCAACTTGGACTTCTTACCGTAGTCAATCGACAATTGCTCCAAAAGCAAAGAACCCAAACCGGAACCGGTACCACCTCCCAATGAGTGCGTAAAGAGGAAACCTTGTAAGCCGTCGCACTGGTCGGACATTCTTCTTACTCTGTCCAAAACGTCATCCAAGATTTCTCTTCCTACGGTATAGTGACCTCTGGCGTAGTTGTTGGCCGCATCCTCCTTTCCTGCGATCAATTGCTCTGGGTGAAACAAATCCTTGTAGGCACCAGTACGGACCTCATCGATCACGTTAGGCTCCAAGTCTACATACAAAGCACGAGGAACGTATTTACCGGATCCGGTTTCGGAAAAGAAAGTGGAGAATCCTTCCTCGCCACCCTTGGGTCTGTCTAAGCCTTCTTGCAAATAACCATCTGGTCTGATACCGTGCTCTTGCGAGTACAATTCCCAACAAGCGTTACCGATTTGACAACCTGCCTGACCGACTGAAAAGTTAGTATTGTCACAACTAGGAACATTCGTAGAGAACAGGTTTTAGGCGAGTTTTTGAAGCAGTAACTGTGCATGTTCCATACCGAGTGTTATCAATAAGACAAACCCACGTAATTCGCACAAATTCATTCAAAATAAAAACGCGTCTCCGCGGGAAGTCAAACATGCTTATCGGAAATTTGAATTCCTCTGTTATTCACAAATTTAATCGTTGTCATCACGCCTTCCATTCGTGTCCATAAAACGCGTGCAAATCAGGAAAAATCGCGGGAAAAATTCACTAGCGCTCATCGCTGGATCTCTATTCAGAAGGCAACATACCATTAATACTGATAACTTCTCTCATTCTGTGGAATTAGGGAAGCTGTATGTTTCACAAAGTGAGTTGTTTGGAGAGATACATGTTTACTTATCGGTTTGTGCACGTCCTCGCACAGAGTGCGGATCCCAATCCGGAGTAAACCACAATAACGGCTGGCACGTGACACGTTTATAGAAGAAAAAGGGTCAGGGGCAATGATAAGTGCAGAATGGCGGTTCAATTTTCTTGGGTGCAATTTTCACGGTTGCATTGGTGATATATTGAGCTTTTGGTCAATCTCTTTTGAAGTCTTTTGGCTGTACTAAGGATGGGCAGTGGAAGGAACTAAATGGCAAAATCTATCAGTTATATATTTAATAATTTTAATTTATGGTACTAATTACATTACCGCTCAAGGTAAAATATAGGAATTAAACCACCGTCCCGCTGGCCAAAAATTCTATAACTCCATTTCGTTAGCGCCGAACGGTTCGTGGTGGGAAGGATCATAGTCAGAGTCCTCAATGGCCAGTTCGCTGTCTATGGCTGCACTGGCGGATGCCACAGCTTGGCTGTAGTCCTCATCGTCATCCTCAAAATCAACATCGAAAAAGTCCTCGTCACTGCCAGTAATTCTTTGATACAAGAGCTTCACTTCGCCAATGATACCATCGTAGCTGACCTCCGATGATGGCATGTTCAGAAACAAGATATCGCTGGAATCCTTAACAGTCAAACTGGAAATATTTCCGGTTTGCTTTTTGTCCAGAAGCACGTTCGAGAGGTCTGGATTGATGTAGGTGGTCTGGACGTAGCCAATTTTGCAGACAATGTCCAAGGTCTTCTTTGGAAGGAAGTTTTGTAAGGATTCACCAAGCTTGAAGGAGTTCACCAAAATTGGAGTGCCCTGGTGACTGACCGTGAAATCGCTCTCGTCAAGAACACCCTCCAAGTCGGCTTCGCTCTCTCGTATAAGTGAACTCTCCATTTTCGTGTACGCACTTTCCAAGTCTTCTTTAGCCTTGGCAGAATTGGGCTCCGAGGTGTGAGAATACCAGATCAGCTCCCCAACGGGACAAACACCAGAGCCGCCGTTTTGGATTAAGACTTGAACACTGTATTGGTTGTTTGTTGGCAAGGAGTTTGGTGGGAACACGACAATGGCAGAGGTCTCGTTCTCCGCTATCCACTCTTTACAGTCATTTCTTACAATGGTAGTAAGACGAGTAACGGTGAACAACTGTAGCTTTTCTTCCAATTCAGCATAGTTCTTGGCAAGGAATTTAGGTGTTTGCGTCGGAGAAACCACAATTTTCTCGTTGATTTTGACAGAAGAGCCATCATTGAATTTCGCAATCTTCTCTTGGGGGTCAAAGTCAACTAGACGTGTGTCAAGCTTGTATGTGGAGTCAGCGACAGCAGCACTACGACAGAATCCCTGCGAAATCTCACCGGGTCCTCCATACTTCAGCATCATTACCGGGAAGTTGCCATATACATCAAAGGACACCAAGAAACGTTTGATGCGTGCAAGAGCTTCTGGAGTTTTAGTTCCCTTTGCATTACAAAGACCAATAGAATAAATAAGCTCGTCAGTCTGGGGCGACTCCAAGCGGAAGTTGTCTTTCAAGAATGCTTCAATAGGCGTGTTCGAGTTGTTGCGCAAAAGCTCTTGTTTTGACTCATCGGCATTGTCCTGCAATACAAACTTCAAAAATTTCATCAACGCGCGTTTTGTCTGCAACAGAATGGACTGGTCTGTGAAGATTTCTTCCTTGGTGGTGTTGGAGAGCTTGGAGCGGAAGTGGTCGTTCTCGAACAAATGGAAGCTGGACAAGCTCTGGAACTCCAAGTACTTGTACACGCGAGACTTCACCAAGAGCGCCAAAAAGTCCAGCTGCGCAAACATCACCCGAGGGCACAAGTCCACCCCGTAATCCTTGCTGGTGAACGTATTGTTGTGCTTTCCGCCAGGAATATATATCTGCGCGTCCGAAAAATGGGCCATACGACCAGCATTGACCTCCATAGACCATTTCTTCAATTGGTCGATTGTGAGGGTGGAGCACGAGTCTCCATAGTGCTTGTTCCGGTCTATGTGAAGCACGTTCACACCTTGCCAGGCCAACGCGGCCGCCAAAATGGACTCCACTAGACCCGTGCCCAAAATCAAAATGTCACATTGGTCCATGTTCAAGCTGTGGCTGTTTGGTTTCTCCAAGCCCGAGAGAGGGGGGATCACTGGAGGAATATATGAGGCACTAGGCCTCCGCTCCGCCATAGATTTACGCCGTTCTGTTCTTCTGAATGCAGGCATAGAAATAGGGGTGAGGTTGAGATACGGGGAGACCTTTCAATCGGGGTTTGAAACAAGTTTTTACTGGCTTTTTGGAAGTAACAATGGTGTGGATTGCAGTTAAGTGAGGGTGCACGCTATCATGAAGAATTTTAGTGTCGGCGCGCCTGTCTGCAGGACTTTTGTTCGATATACGCAGTTTCATGAAAAAAAGTTCGTGGGGTAGAGGTGCGTCTTTGTCAGATGCGATGGGTGGAAAAAATGGGGAATGGTGGGAGAATCATAGAAGAATTTTGAACGGAATTCATATTTTTTTGGACTGGTTTTATTTTTATCTTTACTAGAAATTTTAAAATACATAGCTGAGACATTTGGGTGTTGTTCTTCGGGTCTCACCTCTGGACTAATTGGGCCAGGCTATGACTACTGATAAGAGAACGTGGGACAATACGGTTCTGACGAGTCCACGAGATCGGCGGTGAAAATTTTTCATAAAGGGGTAATTTTCTAATTCGAAAATGTATTTTCGATAGTTTCGGATATGTTTTTGCGTTGGTATTCTAGAACTTCTCTGGTCTGGTCTCGGTGGTCTTGTCTGTGGTCTGGCCTCTGTGGATTGAATCGGTGGTCTGGTCCCAGTAGTCTGGATCGGGGACCCACTTGTTCTTGCCAAAAGATGACGGTTAATGAAATAGCCCAATATCTAATAAATACATTAGTGAAGATTGTGTCTATTATTTTTCCCTTTAATCATTTTCTCGGTACTGTAAGTTTCTACAGTGCTACAGTGACCAGATTCTACAGTACAGTGGTCCACCTTGAGTCAAAGTCAATACCTTACAATACTACAACATCAGACGCCGCTCGATCAAATTACATCAATTAGATCCCTACCATAATTAATCTGTCCAAAGAAATTTTTCGAAAATAAAAAATACTCCTCCTAACTCTGACGCATGGTGGCTGCAAATCTGTGCCTGCAGTCTGCACTCTCTGATCCATACTATCTTCCTTCCACAATGGCCATAGCATCTCTACTTCTCGCATGGCAGGTCAAAGATAAACCATGTCTCGTCATTGGTGCGGGAGAGGTGGCATTGAGTCGTGTAGTCCATTTGGCCAGGGCCAATGCCAAGATCACAATCGTCTCAGGACCATATGTCCATCCAAAGTTGGAGGAAATGAACAAAGAGGGCAAGATCCACCTGCTTATTCGTAGAGGCTACAAGCCGGAGGATCTTACCATGTACGAATCTTCCGATAAGCTAGACATCGCCTCGCACAAAGACATCACCGAGGAACACTTTGCGCTGATAGGCAAAGCCGTCTTCGAGGAGCACTTTGCATGTGTGTGTTGCTGCATCGATGACCCGGAGCTCTCTGCTGTAGTATACCATCAATGTAAGTATTTGAGACTTCCCGTCAACATCGCTGACAAGCCGCCTATGTGCGACTTCTACTTCGGTTCGATGTACACCGACGATGCGGTGCAGATAATGATCAGCACCAATGGAAAGTCGCCACGGCTCCTGAAAATGATCAAAGACGACATTTCTCGTCAGTTTGCGGGGTTGGATTTGAGTTCAGCGGTCGATAACTTGGGTGATGTCAGACTGAGATTGCGCGAGGTGAAAATTCCCGGAACAGACCTTGACTCGATTGACAAACGGATGGAGTGGATCAAGGCTCTCACCGACTTTTTCACACTTCGACAATGGAGCGTTCTAGAGTTGTCTCCTGAAGCTGTCGATAAAATCATACACACCTATCCAGAGTTTCCTCCTAGAGACTACGAAGAGTTCAAAGACTTCATCAAATCTTCCGATGAAAAATAGTACATAGATATGAACGGATTATACTTCTATTAGATCACACAGTTTTTTACAAGTCTTCGTGCACAAACACCTTCGAACCACCGGCGCCCACGTACTCAGAGGCAATGTGTCCGTTACCCTTCAATTGGTATTGGTAACTCATGAGACCCTCAAGGCCTACAGGACCACGAGCGTGGATCTTGTTGGTACTGATTCCAACCTCTGTTCCGAAACCGTATCTGAATCCATCGGCAAAACGAGTGGAGCAGTTCCAGTACACACCAGCAGAGTCAACGCCCTTCAAGAAGGTGTCGGCGGTGGCCTTGTTTTCGGTGATAATACAGTCAGTATGCTTCGAAGAGTGTTCGTTGATGTGGTTTACGGCAGCAGCGACGTCTGCTACGATCGTCACAGAGATATCTGGGGTCAGGTATTCGATGTCAAAAGCATCAGGAGCAGCGTCCAAGACAAAGGAAGCGTCGATGGATGAGCCGATGCGCAGCTTTATTTCTGGGGTCACATGCAATTTGACGTTGGCTTCGACAAGACTCATCAAAATTCTGTTCAACTTGTCTGAATCGTCAGCGACTTCAGGACTCAATAAGAGCTGTTCGACTGCATTACATGCAGCAGGATAGTTTGTCTTCGAGTCAACAACCACACGGCAAGCTTTCTCGACATCGGCCTCTTTGTCGACGAAAATAGAGCAGATACCGTCTGCGTGTCCCAAGACTGGGATTTTGGTGTTGTCCTTGATGTAGCGGACCAATTGGTTGCTTCCTCTTGGGATGACCAAGTCGATGTAACGATCCTGGGCCAACAAGTCGAAAACCTCACCACGAGTCTGGATAAGCTGGATGGCAGATTGGGGCACCTCGGTCTCGGCCAATGTCTTGTTGATGATATCAGCAATTGCCTTGAAACTGTGGTACGATTCCTTTCCACCCTTCAAGATGGCACAGTTACCAGACTTGATTGCGAGAGCGGAGATGTTGGCAATCACTTCCGGTCTACTTTCGAAAATAATGAGAAGCACTCCGAGAGGGGCAGTCACTCGGTATAAGTTGAGCCCTTCGTCGATTTTCTTGGCCAAGGTGACCTTTCCTACTGGATCTTCCAAGTTGGCCACATCAAGCACACCCTGAACCATGGCGTCGAAAGTGTCGCCTCTCGAGAGGTCTAGTCTCTTAACCAAAGAGTAGTCCAAGCTGTGTTCTTTGGCATAGTCCATATCCTTTTTATTGGCTGCAAGCACGTCATCTCTTGCCTGTTGCAATGCAGACGAGATTCTCTTCAACGCATCGGAACGTTGCTCGTTGGTGAGTGCTTTGAGCACTCCGAAGGCTTTACTAGCGTCCACTGCAATTTGTTCAGCCATGATGTGATGATTGATTATGAGAAGGTGAGATATAGTGAGTCGCACTAGATGAGTACTCTAGGTGTGAGAGGGAGATAAGATGACTCACTTGGGAGAAGGTCCATGGGCGGATTGGATGTGGTGCATTTTTGAAATGAATTATTGGGATTGTTTTGGGTGACTTCAATTTCGAAGTTTTGTTGATTTTGAGATAGTTACTACTGCTCTTGTTGAACAGAGACCGAGTTATCTTGGACTAAACAGCGGTAGTTTCAACTTTCAGCAACATTTGATGACTTCCGCATTGAAGAATTAAGTATTCTTTGTCAAGGATTTCTATATTTTCAACAATGTTGGATTCACCTCGGCGGTGTTCCAACTTATCTCATACCATGCCCACCAAGAAACATTCAGCAGTCTCGCAAATTTTGCAGATTCCTCTGTAATCAAAATTCCGTTGCAAATATATAAAGCGCCATGTTGTCTTGATCCCCACCCTATTTTCCACAGCTTCTCCACACCTACATTCTACCAACTGACAGGACTTCTGATCCGGCGCCTTAAAATAGAATGGAAGTGAAAAATACTCACATCTGATGATACAAGGCGATGAGAATTCCCACCAAAAAAAAAACCAAACAATACACAATACACAAAAATAAATAAAAATCAATCTTCTCTTCCCTCTACTATTTATTCCTATTGCCCCCAAGGTCCCGCTCAGCCTTCTCTTCCTGTCATTGTGTCCCCTACATCCTACATACTGAAGTGGCATAGAACACGATCCAACTACTCGACCAAAGCCACTCAATTCCACAATCATGTCACGGGGTCCTGCGGATCCATTCGCGGACCGAAATAATCTCATAGATTTGAACGGTCGACCCGGCGAATCCTATCCTGCCGCCAATGATCCCTACAACTACGACAATACCACTAGTCTGAACAACCACAATCCTGCCAATCCGTTCGATGACTATCTTGTGCTCTCGGACGAGGAAGAAAGCTACTACGGCCGCAATTATCCTTCGTATCCATCTGCGGCTGCACCTCAGCCTATGCTCAACACAGAGGATGAACCTTCACTCCCACAAAAGAAAGGATTGTTTTCCCGGTTCACGCCCAACCTCGGCCTGGCCCTGGGCGGTCTGTACGTCGGTATGGATTCTGACAATGGGCCCAGCGTGAACAAGGAGCCTCGCCAGAAATTCGACCTAGGGGCCAAACTCAGCGGGTTGTTCAAGAAGAAGAACAAAGACAACAGTCAATTGGGACCCAGACAGATCCACATTCTTGATCATTCGCGCAACGCGCCGCATGGCTATTTCGGCAACCACATCTCCACCACAAAGTATAATTTCGTCACATTCTTGCCTAAGTTTCTCTTTGAACAGTTCAGTAAATATGCCAACTTGTTCTTCCTCTTCACTTCCATCATTCAGCAGGTGCCTGGTGTGTCTCCCACAAATAGATTTACTACAATTGGAACGTTAATCATTGTTCTTCTTGTTTCTGCGATCAAGGAAGTCATGGAAGACTTGAAGCGTGCCAATGCAGACAAGGAATTGAACAACACCAAGGTGTCCGTTCTAGACCCAAACACGCGAGAGTTTCTGTCGAAAAAGTGGGTCAATGTTGTTGTAGGTGACGTAGTGAAGGTTCACAATGAGGAGTCTTTCCCAGCAGACCTCTTGATCCTCAGCTCTTCTGAGCCTGAGGGTTTGTGTTACATCGAGACAGCAAATCTTGACGGTGAGACGAATTTAAAAATCAAACAGGCTAAAACAGAGACTGCTCCTTTAGTGAGTCCTGCGTCATTGGTTGATGAACTCTCCAACGCAGAGGTGCTCAGTGAACAGCCAAATTCTTCCTTGTACACTTATGAAGGTACTCTACAGAACCTAAGATCACACAACAAACTTCCATTCTCCCCTCAACAACTTCTTTTAAGAGGTGCTACGCTAAGAAACACGCAATGGATACACGGCTTGGTAATTTTCACCGGCCACGAAACGAAGTTAATGCGGAATGCAACTGCAGCTCCGATCAAGAGAACTGATGTAGAAAGAATTATCAACCTTCAAATTGTTGCATTATTCTCCATCTTGATCACACTTTCTTTGGTATCCACTATTGGAAATCTTGCTATCAGTAAAGCACAGGAAAACTCCTTATCTTATTTATACATTGAAGGCACAAATCTTGCCAAGGTCTTCTTCAAAGATATTCTCACTTTTTGGATTTTGTTTTCGAACTTGGTGCCCATTTCGCTTTTCGTCACGGTAGAAATTATCAAGTACTACCAAGCCTATATGATTGGAAGTGATTTAGATATCTACTATGCCGAGACAGATACGCCAACGGGTGTTAGAACATCTTCTTTAGTTGAAGAACTAGGCCAGATTGACTATATTTTCTCTGATAAAACCGGCACTCTTACTAGAAACGTGATGGAGTTCAAATGTTGCACGATCGGTGGTAAATGTTATATTGAGGAGATTCCAGAAGACGGACATGTTCAATTGATTGATGGAGTCGAGATGGGCTTCTACAATTTTGAAGAGATGCAAGCACATTTGAGAGAACCCAATTCTCAGCAAGCTGCTATTATAAATGAGTTCTTCGTTTTGTTGAGTACCTGCCACACAGTGATCCCTGAAGTTAATGAAAAGGATAACACAATCAAATACCAGGCAGCATCTCCAGATGAAGGAGCTTTGGTGCAAGGCGCTGCCGACATGGGCTATGAATTTATTATTCGTCGTCCAAAAGGTGTAACTATACAAGTGAATCACTCGAATACTACTGCTGAATATGAGTTGCTCAATATTTGCGAGTTTAACTCAACGAGAAAGAGAATGTCCGCTATCTTTAGGTGTCCAGACGGTGTCATTCGGTTATTCTGTAAGGGTGCTGATACTGTGATTTTGGAGCGTCTCTCTCAAGAAGACCCTCAACCTTTTGTCGAAGCTACTATAAGGCATTTGGAAGATTTTGCGTCTGAAGGTTTGCGTACCTTGTGTATTGCTTCACGAATTGTTTCTGATTCTGAGTACAATTCGTGGGCTGAACAATACTACGAGGCTTCTACTGCTCTTGAAGATCGCAGTGACAAATTGGATGCCGTAGCAGAATTGATTGAAAAGGATTTGTTTCTTCTTGGAGCCACAGCCATTGAAGACAAATTGCAAGACGGAGTTCCTGAAACAATACACACCTTGCAGAACGCTGGTATCAAAATCTGGGTTCTCACAGGTGACAGACAGGAAACTGCAATTAATATTGGTATGTCCTGTAAACTTTTGAGTGAGGACATGAATCTTCTTATTATCAACGAAGAGTTCAAGGCTGATACAAAGCAAAATTTGGAAGAGAAACTCGCGGCGATCCGTGAGCACCAGACCGAAATGACTGATTCAGCTCTAGACTCTTCATTGGCGCTTATCATTGATGGGCACTCTTTAGGCTTTGCCCTCGAATCAGACTTGGAAGACTTGTTCATCGCTTTGGCCACAAGGTGTAAGGCCGTGATCTGTTGCCGTGTGTCTCCACTTCAAAAAGCACTTGTGGTCAAAATGGTTAAAAGAAAGAAGAACCGCTCTCTTCTTTTGGCAATTGGCGATGGTGCGAATGATGTATCGATGATTCAAGCTGCTCATGTTGGAGTGGGTATTAGTGGAATGGAAGGTATGCAAGCTGCACGCAGTGCTGATATTTCTATTGGCCAATTCAAGTACTTGAAAAAGTTATTGTTGGTTCATGGATCCTGGTCGTACCAACGTATCTCTAACGCCATTCTCTACTCGTTCTACAAGAACGTTTGTTTGTACATGACTCAGTTCTGGTACGTGTTCACCAATGGCTTTTCCGGACAGTCGTTAATGGAATCTTGGACATTAACCTTCTACAATGTGCTTTTCACCGTGCTTCCTCCATTCCTCATGGGTGTCTTTGACCAGTTCGTGAGCGCTAGACTCTTGGATCGTTACCCACAACTATATCAATTGGGTCAACAAAGAAAATTTTTTAACGTCACCATTTTCTGGGGTTGGATCATCAACGGATTCTATCATTCGGCTGTGATATTTACTTGTATGAACTTGATCTATAGATTTGCCAACTACCTTCCAGATGGGCAAGTTGCGAACAATTGGACTTGGGGAACAATGCTTTACACAACCGCGACACTTACCGCCTTAGGTAAAGCCGCTCTTGTTGTGACGTTGTGGACCAAGTTCACGGTAATCTTCATTCCGGGATCGTTCTTGCTTTGGTTGGTCTGGTTTCCCGCTTATGCGACCATTGCACCATTGATCAATGTTTCCAAGGAATATCGTGGAGTTTTGGCGCACACATATCCCTCTTTGACATTCTGGGCAACGATTTTTGGTGTTGCCATATTGTGTTTGCTCAGAGACTTTGCTTGGAAGTTCTACAAAAGAATCCACAGCCCTGAGAGCTACCACTACGTGCAAGAAATTCAAAAGTATAATATTCAAGACTACCGCCCAAGAATGGAGCAGTTTGAAAAGGCTATTAGGAAGGTGAGACAGGTTCAAAGAATCAAGAAACAAAGAGGTTTCGCATTTTCTCAAGTCGATGACCAGAACTTGGAGAAGATCGTCAGATTGTATGATACTACAAAGAAGAGAGGAGCTTATGGAGAATTGAGCGAGAGCCACTGATCTTTTTGAATTGGTCGCTAGCGTCTACTCTGCGTGTGGACCTACTGGAGATGGTGAACAGTGGCCAGGGTTTATATAACAGAAAACTAATGTAAAACAATAATGTAATTAAAATGAAAAAAAAAAAACTTGTAGAAAAGCCGTGCAAAATTCAAACTTAACTCTCGCACTCGCCCATTACCACAAATTGAGTTGTGTCTCACTGTCGCGATCCATCTCACTCCATACATTACATCACCTGGCTCATCGTTACACACCAATGTCCGAGACAAAGACCGAGGCGCCAAAAGCCGAGCCCGCCGAAAAGACTGCGGCCACCGAAGCCTCGACTCCAGCCCAGCTCTCCAACAAAGAGCTCAAAGAGCTCAAGAAGAAGGAGAAGGCTGCCAAGAGAGCGGCCCAAAAAGAAGCAGCCGGAATCACCCCAGAACAACAACAGCAGATCGCACAACAGAAGATCGACAAGAAGAAGCAGCTGGCCACCAACACCAATTTGAAGAAGCAGTTGAGCCAGGCCGTCTACAAAGATGAAGATAAGAAGATCCCTGCTCTCTTCAGTCACCTTGAAACTCGGGAACAAAGAAACGCCTCGTCGCCCACGGTGTCACACATTGTTCATCCCGAGATTCTCAAGCTCAGCTTGCAGTTTTCGAGCCATAAGATTTTGGGCAGCACTGCCCGTTTGCGTAGTGTGTTGCAAGTTTTCAAGAGCGTCATCCGGGACTACAAGACGCCACAAAACACAACTTTGTCTAGACATTTGACGGGCCACCTATCGCATCAGATCGAGTATCTCAAGAGTTCGAGACCCTTGTCTATTTCCATGGGAAATGCGATTCGTTGGCTCAAACAAGAGATCTCGCACATTTCTATCGACACCTCCGATGAAGAGGCTAAAAAGGGATTGATCTCCAGTATTGACGATTTCATTAGAGAAAAGATTGATCTCTCTGACCAGCTCATCATCGAGAACTCGGCACATCACATCACTGAGGGCTGCACCGTCCTTACGTTCGGTCACTCCGAGGTCCTTTTGAAGTTATTCCAATACTGTGTCGTTGAGCAGAAGAAGTCTTTCAACTTGGTTGTTGTTGACTCGCACCCTCTTTTTGAGGGAAAAAAGCTCCTCAACAGCCTCTTCAGTACAAAGATCACGGCTGAGGAGTCAGAGTCTGCATCCATTAGCAGCCGCGTCAGCTTGCCTGCTCCATCCATCACTTGTGACATGCTTAAAATTAGTTATGTTCTCATAAATCTGTTGTCCTCTACTGTTCTTGAGGACGTTGATGTTGCCTTCTTGGGTGCCCATGCAATGCTTTCCAACGGGCATCTATATTCAAGAGTTGGAACTGCCATGGTTGCCATGATGTGTCATCGTAGAAATATACCAGTGTTAACTTGTTGTGAATCCATCAAGTTCTCTGACCGTGTGCAGCTAGATTCTGTGACGGCGAACGAGCTAGCTGATCCCGAGGATTTAATTAATGATGTCAACTCCAAGAAGCCTCCTCAAAGAAAATTGTTAGCTTTGGAGCAGTTCATGAAACAACGAGAGGATCCGGCTAAAAAGGAGGCGCCAAAGAAGTCTAGTGATACCAAAGAGGAAGTATCTAAGGACACGGACATTCTCAAGGACTGGAAGTCAATTCCTCTGCTCAACATTTTAAACATCATGTATGATTTGACTCCCCCCATGTACATCAACAAGGTTGTCACAGAGCTAGGCTCGCTTCCCCCTTCATCTGTCCCTGTTATTTTGAGAGAATACAAAAGCTCGTGAAAAAGTAATCAATCCTGAAGCAGAGCTTTGACCCCTACCTTTTGATTCTTATTCAAGGCATTATAGAGGTTCTCATACAATACTAATACAAACATGTCCACACTTCGATTATCTCCACCAAAAACAATAGAAATTGTACTCCAAATTCCTTCTAGCATAAAATTATCCACTTTTGTTGAAAAAAAATCTCTTTATTCGATTTAATGTAAACTATTCTGAATGCCACATATTTCCATGCACTCCGAACCCCAGATTTCACCTGTTGAACTTGTGGCAAAAGTTCAAATCTCCTTCGCTACAGACTTTTTCCGACCGACTGCTTCCACTAAACATTACGGAAATTACCTAAACTTCTCTATCCTTCATCAATGGCAACCACCGAATTGGACTTGGTCAATAACGTGGATCTTAGATTCGCTTTGGCCGAATCTGATTCACAATTGGAACAGTCCTTGAATCAATTGTTGCCACCGCTTCTTCTCAAACTTTCTAGTCAAGATGCGCAAGTGAGACAAGCTGTATTTAAAGTAATTCAGAACATTTTTCCACGTATCACCGCTGCTCCAACCCTTCAATTGCCTGTGGATGCTTTACTCCAACAAATCAAGACACCAAAGGTCAATTTTCAGCAGGATAGCAACACTGTTCGATTGTATTCTCTTTTGTTCCTATCGAAAGGTGTGGAGCGTCTTTCTCAAGAATCGCAGAGGAAGCTCGTACCGTCAGTAGTAAGAGGTATTAGTTCCCTTCCAACATCGTCTGCTGCAAGGATGTTTAACATTTTAGTCAAATTATTGCAGAATTGGGTACCGCCCTCGAGAGACTCTCCAGAGTACGAATGTATGGCATCTACTTTGGGCTTTGATAAGAACAAAAGCGATGAAAAATTCATTGCGGACAAGGTCGCGAGATTTATGTTGCTTGTACCAACGTCATCATCGACTCATACTGCCCTCCCAGGACTTAGCGCCAGCGAAATAGCGTTTTTCACGAAAGATGCTGGTGTCACATACTCAACATCTCAAGAGTTAGTTAGCGCCAAAATCCGATTATTGAATTTTTTAAAAGCGGGTTTTTCAGACCAGCGCCTAGTTTTTCCTCTTCTTGTTGCCTCAGTTGATTCTCTGTCTACTATTGCTGAAGCTTCTGAAACCTTGTTTCGTAAGCTCGAGATCGATTATCACGACGATGAACTAGTTTCGCTCATGACCAGTTTGTTTCTTGGCACCAATGCTCTTCCAGTAAAATCAACACTTCAGTGTAAGATATTATCACTTCTCGTAAAATTTCCGCCCGAAAAAACCTCGGCGCAAGCCGCTGAGATAGCAGATGTTGGATTAACATCGGACTATAGGAGATTGAGACTGGATATTGTTAGATTTATTAAGTTATCGACTCTGAATATGGACTCTTCTATCGAAGACAAAGAACTCAATTGTGTCAAAATCGCTGCCAAATTGAAGATGAATATTATTGCTGATGGGTGGCCGCAAATGAATACATCTAACGGATCCGAATTTCATCACAGCTTGAAGCAAAGAGAACTCCAATATGAAACTTTGGGAGATTTGCTTTCGTCTTCTGCGAGTTTCTTACTGAACAATCTCGATTACCTTGAATTCCTTTTCGAGTCTCTTGATTCAGAGATGGTTGATCTACGATCTGTACTTCAATTAGTCCTCTCTAGATTAAGTGTACATATCTCCCAGCTTACAGATGATAGAAAAATTGCTCTTATGCCAATATTTGAATCGATCATTTTGAAGGAAAATGCTAATTCGGCTGTCAAATATCTTGCTCTCAAGTACGTCAATACAGCCTATGAATTTTGCAACCTCGATGCTCGCTACTTGTGTATCCTTGGAACAAGCCTGAAGAATAGTCCCGAAGCTATTGAGGAAGCAAAAAAAGGCTTGAATCCCTACCAATTCTCACTTATACAAGCGAGCTCAGCCTCATATGCTCTGGTGACGCCCACAATTTCAGAAAAATTGAAGTTTCCACAGTTTCAAGCATTGGTATCGCTATACTCGCTGAAACTAGAGTCTTCTTTTCTGGACTCCAAAAATAATCAATTGAAGGACTGTATCACAGAAGCGATTATCTTCGCTTTTCGGGTACTTGCCACAGAAGCTATTGGAACTTCGTCATTCGCAATTGTCATCGATGAGCGCTGGGCTACCAGAGTGGACGATGCACTTGAACACGACGAAACAGTTGGCAAACTTATTTCCTCGCACATGTTAGAAATACTGCGCGATGACTTTCAAATGACCGGGGATGTAGTCTCAAGAAATGCCATTCAGAGCTTTATTGACCTTACCTTTTCTTCACTTCACTCAAAATTCGTGAGCAATCAGATGATAGTTCCTAGTTTCGAATTGACGAAAGTATTTCATTTATTATTGAAGTTTTCGGATGAAAGTATCATCAATTATCTCGACCATACATTGTTAGATCTTCATAAAATTTTGGAACAATGCTCAAATTTTAATGATTCTTTGCGAACGCTTGCAAAGTCTTTTGCGATAATTGCTTCTAGCGCTAGTGTCTCCGTGAATGTCCCCTTGAATTTAATTTCAGCCCTAAGCAAAATTAGGGGAAGTATTAGCAGTATTGAAATTTATCTATTCACAAGCTCGGCGATTTACTCACGTTTGGCAGCTCGCGGCCGGATACACCAAGTTGAATCCAGTGATATTAATGAATTGTTGGACGAGATCGAGTCTTCATTACAAAGCCCTCAACTCTATGATGCCTCCTTGCTCTCCATTTCTGAGCTCAGCATATATGGAGTGATGAGCAATTTGGAGATTCTGAGTGGATATCAAAATTGGGTTGAAAGAATCCATGATTTGATAGCCCCTCGGGCTAAAGCTTGTCATGAACTTTCTCTTCTCGCGATTTGCAAACTTTCTTTATCCGCAAAATCTTCACCCGAGAATGACCAGAGTTTACAGCCACTTCCCATTGAGTCTTTGGTTTTTGAAACTCATCACGCAAAAAATACAGAATTTGCATTTGTGAGTGGCGAATGTCTTCTGATACTTGCAGGAGGCTGGAACTCAAAGATTCTTCGGCAAGAACTCGACATCCAAGGTGTTATTCCCGAAAACAGACCTCAATTAGTCAGATTTGAATTTATTTTGAATGAGTGTATCAAATTCAGTCGAATGACAAAGCCATCACTTAGAAAATCAAGTTGCATCTGGCTTTTAGAAATTGTCCAAAATCTCGGGCACACACAACTCATTAAAGACAGAGCTCTTGAATTACACTCGGTGTTCATAAGTTTTTTGACAGACAGGGATGAAATGATCCAGGAATGTGCTTCCAGAGGCTTAGGACTCACATTTGAACTTGGAAATTCCGAACTCAAAGAATCTCTTGTGAAGAATCTCATTCGATCATTCACAGACACTGTTCCTTCCAATTCCATGACACTGGGTTCCGTTCAAGGTGATACTCAGTTGTTCGATAATGATGTCATGCGTACTCATGATGGCTCTATCTCAACATATAAAGATGTTCTCAATCTAGCTTCTGATGTTGGAGACCCTAGCTTGGTGTATAAGTTTATGTCTTTGGCCAAAGCCAACGCCGCCTGGACCACTAAGAGGGGTATGGCCTTTGGATTAGGCAACATTCTATCAAAATCGAATTTGGATAGTGTATTCTTACAAGATAAGAACTTAATTCTGAGATTAGTGCCAAAGTTGTATCGGTACCGATTTGATCCCAACGGCCTAGTATCTCAGTCTATGAATGGTATCTGGAACGCTTTGTTTCCAGACTCTTCGACTCTCGTGACCCAGAACTTTGATTCTATCTTGAGAGAGATTCTCAGTGGTATGGGTAATCGGGAATGGAGAGTGAGACAAGCCAGTATTTCGGCTATGGAGAATCTCCTACAGTCACAGCTCTTTGAAAAGTACGAGCAAAATCTTGAAGAAATATGGAACATGACCTTTCGTTGTATGGATGATATAAAGGAATCGGTCCGAAAAGAGGCTCAAAAATTAGCAAAATCTTTATCAAAGACTTTGCTCAGGGCTGCTGATCCGTCAACTGGAAACCTCACAGTAGCAAAGGCGACCAAACTAGTCGGTCAAGTTATTCCTTTCTTGCTTGGAAGTAACGGGCTTTTGAGTGATGCAGAAGATGTTAAACATTTTGCTTTAGAAACTTTAATTAAGTTAAGTGAGAAGGGTGGAAAAGCAATACGACCCTTCATTCCCGAATTGATTGCCACCTTCATAGAGCTCATGTCGTCACTTGAGCCAGAAGTTATCAACTATTTGGTTCTCAATGCTGAAAAGTACAATCTCAGTGGAAATGATGTTGATGCAAAAAGACTTCAGAGCTTAAACTCGTCTCCTCTTCTCGAAGCTATTGAGAGACTTATTTCATTGGTTGACGAAGATCTTATGAGTGATCTCGTACAGAAATTAAGAGACTCGATAAGAAATTCGGTTGGACTTCCTTCCAAGGCATGTGGAAGTCGAGTAATAGTTCATCTTGTCACAAAATTGCCTTTTCTCTCTGGGCCTTACGGGGATGACTTGTTGAAAATTTGCGTTAGTAATCTCAAGGACCGTAATTTGGCAATTTCAAGCTCCTTTGCCATAGCAGCCGGTCACTGTTCTAAGATTGCCTCAATAGATTCCGTTGTTCGCTACAGTGCCAAAATCAGTGATATGTACTTCACAAACAAGGACAACAAAGACCGTTTCATAGCGGCTGTTGCCTCCCAATCAGTTAGTAAATTTTCAGGCGTTGATAAATTCTCAGCTGTGGCAGTTGCGTTTCTCCCATTATCATTCGTTGGGAAACATGACGATGACGAGAAAGTGCAAAAACGATTTGAAGATGAGTGGGTCGAAAGTTCTAGTGGAAACAGTGCTGTGAAATTGTACTTTGATGAGATTTTACAGATCTGCGAATCTCAAATAAAATGCAGTGACTACAACATTCGACGCATTGTCGCTCGATCTCTCATCGAAATAGTTGAAACTGTCCATAATTCTCTGCACAAAGAAATCATGCGCTTATTTGAAGTGCTCTTATTGGGTTGTCAAGAGAAGTCATGGAAAGGTAAAGAGTTCGTATTCGATGCGCTTGTACAACTTTCGGTCCGGAACAGATCTACTCTTGACCAAAATGACAATTTAATGGAGTCGGTAGTCAAGACTGTTAAAACCGAGGCGAAGAGACGAAACAAATCCTATCAGATACACGCAGTTCAAAGCATGGGCCGGTTTATAAAGGTCTTTTATTCTGATAAGGACCTTGTACATTTATACATTGATATTATGGAATCGGTACTCTCGGACGAATACCTTGAGGAAATCGACCTTTTGGACGAGAAGCATAGAAGCGCAAATTCCCTTGTTTCCCAGCATGCAGTGAAGAATGAAGAGCTATACATCAGTCTCTTAAAAAGCGTCGGCGATTCGATTAGTCCTAGCATTGACGAAGATTTGGCTCAATTTTTGGTAAGCTCTATGAGATCTTTTATGAACAGTGAACACGAAATCTCATGGAGAACTTGTATTGCGTACAACGAGATTTACAAGTCTCTAATGGAGCCGTGTTTGCAAAGCCAAACTGGACCAATGTCTTTCAACTCAGTGTACGAAGTATTTACTCTTTTACGTCAGTTCAAAGAGCCATACAAGTTGGAACGTGCTATTACATTGCTCATTCGAAACGCCGGCTTGAGTTTACTCGTATTTCAGAAATTTGATCAGACAAAGTACTTCCAAGAGGTCTCTGCAATGTTATTGGACTACCAAAAGCAAGATCTAAGTAGCGTTGTGCGAGCTGAAATTGAAAAGGCCCTTATTTAGTTCCGCTTTTCTATACCAATCCATAATACTACAGTAGGACAAAATTAAAGAAATTTATTAATTCTAAAAATTTAGAAGCCACCTCTCAATCTGAGAACCAAGTGAAGAGTGGACTCCTTTTGAATGTTGTAGTCGGAGAGAGTTCTACCGTCCTCCAATTGCTTACCGGCGAAGATCAATCTTTGTTGGTCTGGTGGAATACCCTCCTTGTCTTGAATTTTAGCCTTGACATTGTCAATGGTGTCGGAGGATTCAACCTCAAGGGTGATAGTCTTACCGGTCAAGGTCTTGACGAAGATTTGCATACCACCTCTCAATCTAAGGACCAAGTGAAGAGTAGATTCTTTTTGAATGTTGTAGTCGGAAAGGGTTCTGCCATCCTCCAATTGCTTACCGGCAAAGATCAATCTTTGCTGGTCTGGTGGGATACCCTCCTTGTCTTGAATTTTAGCCTTGACGTTATCAATGGTGTCAGAGGACTCGACCTCAAGGGTGATAGTCTTACCGGTCAAGGTCTTAACGAAGATTTGCATACCACCTCTCAATCTAAGGACCAAGTGAAGAGTGGACTCCTTTTGAATGTTGTAGTCGGAGAGGGTTCTGCCGTCCTCCAATTGCTTACCAGCGAAGATCAATCTTTGCTGGTCTGGTGGAATACCCTCCTTGTCTTGGATCTTGGCCTTAACATTGTCAATGGTGTCAGAAGACTCGACCTCAAGAGTAATGGTCTTACCGGTCAAAGTCTTGACGAAAATTTGCATACCACCTCTCAATCTAAGGACCAAGTGGAGAGTGGACTCCTTTTGAATGTTGTAGTCGGAGAGGGTTCTGCCGTCCTCCAATTGCTTACCAGCAAAGATCAATCTTTGTTGGTCTGGTGGAATTCCTTCCTTATCTTGAATCTTGGCCTTGACGTTGTCAATGGTGTCGGAGGATTCAACCTCAAGGGTGATGGTTTTACCAGTCAAAGTCTTGACGAAGATTTGCATTGTGTGTATGTGTTACAGATGGAAATTAATGGTGGCGTTAAATGAGGAAGTCGCAGCTTTATATACTATGAATAGGGGCACTGCACGTGACCATAGAACCTGCAATGTGTCACGCTGGAAGGAAAAAGCAATTCTAGGTAGCGGACAACGATCGGTATTTCGGCATTATGCAGTACTTTTGTACCCAACTGTGCATTATCGCGATAAATGCCGGGAGGGGCGGAATTATTGTACTGGCTATTGCGACGAAATAAGATGCGATGAGTTAAACTACTGATGTACACCGGAGATTTGTCCAGCCATCCGCAAAAACTTTATCATGTTTACATGCCCGTTTCTAGATAGGAAATGATATAGGGGCAAACTAGGTCAGGAATTCCATGAGAGATTCTTGAAAGAATGAATTGTTTGAAATCAGTCGATGGGGCCATGTTGAAATTGAGGTATTTTAGTCATATTAGTGTTGTTATTTCGTAGGCCCGATGAGTACCACATGTTCTCAAGGAAGGCTCGATTTTATGCGCATGCAGTTAGATTCTACAGAGGACAATCGGAGAGATCTTTTCAAAAAACGACTTTGTAGCAATCTTAAATTTTTTGAATTTGGCCGAATCAAAGTATAGGGGTTGTTTCAATTTTTGAATGAGTGTATTTCTCATTAATTCAAAACCATGACACCGCCGCACATGGTGCCGCACATTGTGACGTATTTAGGTCGAGTCACGTATGCAAATGAAGCTAAATGCAATGAGAGACAAAATATGCCAGCCTGCCTAAATGCAAAATTTCGAAAAAAAACGGTTTTTGTAAATTGCACGAATTTTGTAGCATGTCTCAGTTATAGTTTTGCACAGTTTAACGGGAAGAGGTTTGATGTGAATTGCTTCATGCGTAGTTAAGTAGAAGTGGGACAGCAGGTGGCATCACCAAGAAGGCGTTTGGCTTAGTTCACCAAGATGAGTGAGGAGAGGTAACACTGTGTCGTTCTGCCAGCTCTCCAATTCTCTTCGGTGGATATGAACAATGTTCATTGATCCCTTCTGTCTTGTGCTTGAACTAGATTCGAGTAATTGCAATTTTGATAATATTTCCCTCAGAGCGAAAATTTGTTATCAATGGCAATACTTTTATAGGTTTTATCCTGTAAACTTGGCTTTCTCGTATTAACGCACCTCACGCTTCGCTGTCAAAGCTACAAGGGCTGCTAACAGGAACACTGGTCAGGTGAGTGTCGAAGCTAGTTTAAATTGATTGCTCCAAATATTCAACAAATAAATTGATACAAAGTCTCTCGTTCGAGAACACTATTTTTGGATCAAATTCAAAAACCTACTGTGTGATACCATTTGTACAATTGCACTCCCTCTCAGGCAATACAACAAAAAATCAAACACCCCCTAGAAAATCAAGAATCATTCATTGATAAGTCAAAATAACATGCAAAAGAACCCAATGCCAAATCTCTTGTTGCTCAATTGCCGTATTACAATCTCCATCGCCAGCCCTGACGAATCTCGCCATTTCCTCATTATCTATATGTCCCCCACTATCGTGAAAAATGGATTGGCTGCGAATCCCTGCGTCCCTGTACCGTAGGGCAATAGCCCTTATCAGAGATGGCCCCGTAACCGGCACAGTATACACAGGCGGTCGCACAGCACGTTGTATAACGCACTACAAAAAGAAGAAAAAGGAAGCCACCCATTTCACCCTTTAGCCTTTTTCGTGCTATCTCCTCCCTCTCTCACCAGTCCATATCTCTGGTTGTGTGAGCCCCATCCACGTCACCTGGAATCTCCCGATTGAGTTCACGGGGGTTCGCTGCGTCTATTCTTGTACATTCTTTCTTATTTCTTGCCCCATTCTGTTGTCTTCATTCCCTGCGTTTGCTCGAGAGGTCTCATTTTTGGTATTTAGTCCATCAGTCTTT
The DNA here is from genome assembly GCF_035610405.1 of Australozyma saopauloensis. Lineage (NCBI taxonomy): Eukaryota > Fungi > Ascomycota > Pichiomycetes > Serinales > Metschnikowiaceae > Australozyma > Australozyma saopauloensis. The sequence goes on from NC_086134.1 coordinate 282,112, forward strand.
CCGTTTCGATAGCTTGAAGGGAGATTTGATTCTGCCTCTGTGTTACTAGTATGTGCTTCTTTTCTTATTGCCCCACTTTGCTCTAGATCTATAAATGGAAAATTTCCAAATGTCATTTTTAGATCTCGCTTCAAATCGATTGACATAATCCGTGTCAATCCTCATTGAATCAATCAATGTTTTGATCCGTCCTCACGATTTGATGTTGTGGCCATTTGTGTTCCGCAGTGTCCTGATAACGGGCCGTCCCTTTCTTTCTCTCTTCAATCAGTGTATTAATCCATTTAGTTATTTCCCACGCCTGAGTTATTGATCTAGCTAGGCCTCGCCGAGAGCATTTTACTATAGCTTCCCGGCCTTATACAATTCTTCCTTTCATCATAATCCTTGAATAGCCAGAAAAACAAAACATTGTACCTGTATCTCCAACATGGCTATGGCTGATAGAAGACCCCTCGGTCTTCCTGTGAGTTCAACTCATGCTTCACCCGCATTCAATGCTGCTACTTTGGCTACTGAACATGTAGTAAAGCTGCCCGCAGCCAACGTTCCCTCTTCTCAAGCCATGGATGCTGATCTTGAGCCCGAGATTGGCTCACCAACATTTCGCATGTCCAACAATACCTCCGAGTCACAAAGCCCAAGTGATTTATCTCCAACTCTGCGTAGTATCTCACCCGATTCTTTGATGAACTCTGGTGTCTTGCCCAAAAAAATGGAATCTAGCTATAGTTCTCGAGACTCAACCCCTCCAACTCTAGGCTCTGGTTTCAGTAGACCAACATTTGGTGATTCTCTTGCTGTGAAGAAAAATAAGCCAGCTTCAAGAGTCCCAATTGCTACTGGAATTTCTACTACGATCCCTGTCACCGGCGAGAAGCCGAAGCCGGAACAAGAAGGCGACTCTTCATTGGAAGATGATGTCTTGTTCGCTATCTTCTTGATTTTGTACGAAAAAGATCCAGAGGGCGCCGGTATGACCGTAAAGCAAATTTGTGATGTTCTCATCGAAAGACACCCTGATATGGCACAGTTATCGAGTAAGACTTCTAATTTGGTTAGCGCAAAGCTCAATGCCTATGTCAAACGTGTCGAGAAAGGTGATTCTAACTTAAAATATGCATTGTCTCGAGAATGGGCAGATGCTTCGCCCAAAAGAATGGTGTATGTCTACAGAGGTCTCTTAACTCAAGATTTCCACGTCCACGTAAAGCAAGCAATGGAACTGCAAAAACTGCAACTTGGTTCTTTGCGTTTCGTGAATGGACAAGAGAACATTCCTGCTGACCCATTGGAGGCAGCAAAACAATCTGCTTTGCAAAAACCAAGACGCCTGACTATGTACGATCTTGGTCTGGCCAAATTCGCCTTCTCAGAGACCCCTGAACGAGCCAATTGGTTTGTTCCTTACCTCTCTGCTCCAGTTGCTGCAAATTTGACTTCACGCGCTTCAGACGATGTAGTTGATCTCAACAAACCAATCTCGGCGTTCGGGGAAGAAACTCCAGTGCTCAAAGAGAAGATCTTCAACAATGACTCAGATTTTGAGCTCGATGATTTAGAGGTTTTTAACGACACTGATGATGATCGCGAGACAGACATTTTAACAGAGACTTTGAAGAAAAGCGGAAAACGCTCAAAGTCCATGTCCTGTTTGCAACTTAACAAAAAACACCGTTTTGTGACGGCAGCTGCAGCTGCTCCAAGAGCACCAAAGACACCATGTCCGCATAGTGCCAACGCGGCAGCAGCTGCAGATGCTCTACATGCTGCGGCACTTGAGGCCATCTCTTCTAGTAGACATGGCTCTTTTTCGTATGCTAGCTCTGGCTCATCTGAGTCTCAAAAATCTAACTGGGAGCTGGCTGTGCGTCTGGGATTTATGAGTAAAGTCATAGAAGCTCCAGAGGATCTCAGCCTCTCTGATTTGGATAAGCTCTTTGGATGAGATATACCTAATGCGCAATACAAATATTAAGCAAATTCGTTCAAACAATTCTTTCTTTGACGTCGTGATGCTAACCTAATGATTAATAGACGCCTATTACGCCCAGTACATTTGTAGATTTGTTCATTCTACTGCAAAAAGTTCTTCTCAAAGCAAATAGCCATGGTGAAAAAAAAGAAAATAGAGGAAGTAGATATCTGACTCCGGCGTGATTCGAACACGCGCATCTTACGATAACAGAACTTGAGTCTGCCGCCTTAGACCGCTCGGCCACAGAGCCTCTATTAGGAGGTAAAAAACACGTGTTTAACATGATTTACAGCATTTGGGTTCAGACATTGAATTCGCTCTATACTCTGTCAAACTAGATTAAGAGACATACAGTACAATTTTTTTTCGATTATCGGTATATTCATTTTAAAATCTCTTTTTAGTACAACTTCTTGGCTCCTGCCAACTCGATAGCATAGCCGACAGTCAATTTGACATGCTCCTCAATCAACTGGAAATCTAATCTGTCCATAGTATCCATCACCAGGTGGATGAATTTTGAAGTGTATTTGAATTCGCTCTCAATGAAAAAGCTGGCAGGGTACCCCTTTTCTAAAGCAGAAGCATGGTCTGAACAAGCATATCCACACTCAGTTTCGTGAACTGGAATCGAGCAGTATGCTCCCACAATCAATTTCAAAAATTCATTGAGCCCCGGGGTTGTATAGTCTGAAATCAAGCCAAAATGGTGCTCAACACCAGCATCTGTCATTCCTTGTGAGAATCCAGTCATATCTTGCTGGAGCATTCCTAAGACGACCTCCTTTTTGTCGAAATAGCGAGTGAAGACGTCGATAGAGCCGAGAAGACCGCCCTCCTCCGCAGAGTAGTAATGGAACTCTAAGGTATTGTGAGGGGTAAAGTCCCCTTTTTCGATAGCCGAGACAACCAAACGAAGTGCCTCTAATGTGGTGACCGTACCAGAACCATCATCGTCGGCTCCAGGAGCACTCAAGATGTTTGGGAAAAGAAGGTTGATAGAATCTTGATGAGCACCTACGACCACTTTGTCTTCTGTCTTACCAGGGATAGAAACAACGATAGAATATTGATCCCAGCCATCGTGATGAATCTTCTTAACGGAAGCAGCTTCGATTCCTGAGACGATGCCGGAGACCTTATCGAAGAGCCAATTTGCAGACTCAAGACCAGTCTCAGATTTATAATAGCGAGTATAAAAGCTGGTGAAATTTGCCAAATTTGATCTCACAAGATCCAAATCGATTTTCTTGTTCAAGTCTGCCACCAATTTATCATAGTGTGTCTTGGATGGATAAGAGTATTGTGGAATGGGAGCCTGAAGGGCATCAATTTGCTTCGAGAAGTAGTTGAAGAAATTCTGTTTACCAGCAGTTGCAACCATGTTTTCTTTCATCGCCTCGTCTATCGAGACCTGGTTCGTCACATCGATGAATTTCTTACCTTCTCTTCTGTAGTTGAGTTTGTCAGCCTCAGTGACTAGTTCGAATTGGTCGGGTCCAAGCTTGATGAGACGCTTTGGCCCGTTAGTAGATTCGAAAAGGTCGCTAATTGAGCCAAGGCTCAAAGCTTCGGCTACTCCGATTGCGCATGCGAGGAGAATCGATGCTTTCATTTTCACTGTGGAGAAATGGTGAGCCCGATTGCGAAATTAAATGCGGGTGCACTATCAGCATGACGCATGAACACAGTGAGGTGCGGCACAGTTTCTACAAAGTTGTCATTAAACCCACCCGTGGGGATAGATGAGCGGGAATGAACTTTTGATAAAGCTAAAAATTTACTTAAATCAGTGATATGTCTTCGCAACTCATTATGAACAACATAGCAGTCTGCTGAGATTTAACTCGCAATAGAGGCTCTGTGGCCGAGCGGTCTAAGGCGGCAGACTCAAGTTCTGTTATCGTAAGATGCGCGTGTTCGAATCACGCCGGAGTCAGATATCTACTTCCTCTATTTTCTTTTTTTTTTGTTCTTTTATTTCACTAATCAATCCGAGCTTTTGACAGCCTCGATTGATACTTTTTGATTTTTCATGTCAGGATCAAATTGAATTTAGATTATTATTAGACTATGAAATGATTCTTAAACTAGGACAAGTAGTACTTTGGACCGTCTCCTCCTTCGGGTACAGTCCAGTCGATGTCTTGGGTAGGAACCTTGATGTCACAAGTTTTGCAGTGGATACAATTTTGACTGTTGATGTTGAACTTAACACCAAGTGGCGAAGACTCATCTTCGACGTACTCGTAAACTCCGGCAGGGCAAAACTTTTGCTCGATACCCTTGTATTTTGGATATGAGATCTGAGCATGTTTTTCGTGATCCTGATCTGGAATTCTCAAATGGCATGGCTCATCTTCTTGATGATAGGTGCCAGTACGGGAAACGGAGGTCAAAATGTCGAAGGAAAGTTTTCCATCTGGCTTTGGGTATTCAATAGGTTTGAATTGCGAGGCATCTTTTGTTGCAGCCGCATCAGTATGGTGATGCGTGAGTGTCCATGGTTCGGCACCATTGGTAATCATTGTAGTAAGTCCCGAGTGGGCAAGACCAGTCAAGAGTCCAAGAGGACCAGGCAAAACATTGAAAGAAGGACGCACATTTCTGACAGCTGATAACTCCTCATAGGCCCAAGAATTCTTGAAATTTTCCTCGTAGGCTGCTAAGTCGATGGCTTCGGCGCTTTCTAAGTCAGTTTCCTCATCGACAACATCGAGCTCCTTGATGGCTTCGAAGATAGACTCTGCGGCAACAATACCGGATTTGACAGCAGTATGAGTACCCTTAATTTTAGGCACATTCATGAACCCGGCCGAGCATCCCACAAGCAATCCACCAGGGAAATGAAGCTTAGGGATTGACTGGAAACCACCCTCATTGAGGGCACGAGCTGCGTAGGATAAACATTCACCGCCTTCTAAAGTCTCTGCGTAAAATGGGTGAGTCTTCATTTTCTGGAACTCTTGGTATGGTGAAACATAGGGGTTAGCGTAGTCAAGGCCGACAACAAGACCAACGGCGACAAGGCCATCTCCGAAATGGTACATGAAACCACCACCATAAACGTCCAGAGAGAGGGGGTATCCCATAGAGTGAGATACAGCTCCTTTGTTGAATTTTTCAGGAGCGACACGCCAGACTTCTTTGATACCCAAACCATATGTTTGAGGAGCCGAGTTTGCACGCAAGTCGAAGTTGGCAATGGCCTTCTTCGAAAGTGAACCGTGACAGCCCTCAGCGAGAACCGTGAGTCTCGCATGGAACTCCATACCACGCTCGAAAGACGGCTTGGGTGCACCATTGCGTCCAACACCTACATCATTTGTGGCGACACCCTTCACAGCGCCATCAGCATTGTAGATGAGCTCGCTCACAGAGATACCTGGATAAGTTTCTACACCCAAGTCCGCAGCCTGCTCAGATAAGTATTGGGTCACCTGATTCAAAGAGACAATATAGTTCTTACCCTTGTTCTTTAATTGAGGAGGTTCAGGCAAGAAGATAGAAGATTTCTCGGTGAGGAATCTCATCTTATCCGATGTAACAGCGGTCACCATCTCTTCTGGCAAAGGGATGCCATTTGGATTCTCAGCAAGAAGCTCCAGATCAGGGAACAATTCACGCCATGCTTTGGGTTCAAGCACGGCACCACTCACAATATGGGAACCAAAGTCAGCAGCCTTCTCCAACACGACAACACGCAACTCACCGCTGCCCTGTTCAGCATCTAGCTGTTTGAGTTTAATTGCAGTCGCTAGTCCAGCAGGTCCTCCACCAACTATGCACACATCAACATTGTCGGCCGCTCTTTCTTCTGTAAGTATTTCTTGTTCCTCAGAGGAGAGTTTTGAGAACGGGATCTCTGCTGCACGAATTGCGGTGGTGGAGAACTGGGCTCTGATGCTTCGATGAGCCCATTGTCTAGACACCACAGGGAGTCTGCGCGTGCAGCCCGCTAGGAGACGAAGGGCAGATTTATTGTACATTGATTACGAGAATATATGATGCACCCTTCGGTTTGGTTAAATATGTACAGAAAAAGTGAGTAATGTGTCAGAGGACCAGGTCTGACTCTTACCGTTGTAATCTATGCACTCACCTCGTCGCATCTCGCCAATAGCAAATGCATCGATCGTAATGGCATACATCTCTGCAGGAACCACGAGATATTCGATAATAAATGTTATCTAGATAGCCAGGATCATCCGATTTTTTCAGTGAAGGACATTATCTGATAGGAATATCATCCAGATTTCGATAATAATACGGGGTGCCGGGGCGAATCTAGCGTTTGCATGCAGGACCACATCAGACCATTTTGCAACCAAGTTCGGAACATATTGACCCTTGCACAATAATACTTAAGACTTTTTAGGACGGAAAGATCATTTGGAATGAGATCAGGCCACATTTGTTTCGTAAGACGAGACTTGTTCATTTGATTTTGTTCATTTTTTTACCCATATTAATACTCATACACACATTAAGATGCCCAAATTGCAAGAGATAACTCGCCGCCTTGTTGCTCCGCGAGCTCCTCGGTCATTTCAACAGCCACCTGCCAATCATCCAACGAGTCCATGACCACAAAATCACCCTCTTCATCCTTATACTTTAGCTTAGTCACCTGATCAGTGTCACCAATTTCACAATTGGCAACGATATGATCCCAGACGCGGTCTCGGAGCTCGAGGAACAGTAGAGTAGACGCAACCATCATTGTTGCATCAATTTTTGCATTTTTATAGTGGACCTCTATTCCGATAGGAATTGCAGGTGGCTCGAGAAGTTTACCTACCGAGTCACCATTACGGTTCATTTTCATCATACTGAATGTCGAAGATGAGGAGATGTGGCGCTTCGAGGAGTCATGAGAAGAACGGTTGGAGCCGACATCGTTTGGAGCGCCGTAGCCACTTTGATAATGTCCACTATCATACAGGTGCTCAGCACCGTAGGAGCCACGCAGATCCCTTAACCTTCTATGAATTTGATTGTTCATTTCAGAAGATTTCAAGTAGCGCAAGCAATTCTCCCATTGATTTCTTGTCTCCTCAGTTCGGTATTTAAGTGTGAACGACCCACTTTCTTTTCGGCCAGACCAAGAGATTACCAATGTATAACCCAGTAAGTTGCCAGAAGCGATATTGTAAATTTCCGAGATGTAAACTCTTCCCTTAAGCTCAAGAATAGATAAGTCTTTTCCACCATTGAGAGACTCAATGAGATTTGCGGTTGACCCCGACACATTCGAATGAGACTTCTTGCGACTCGAGAAAATGTCTCTCTTACTCTTCTCCTTGGGCTTATTATCCATAGGCGAATTCTCAACAAAGAAGAATATAATTCTTTCGAAGAGATACGCCACGTATTCTTTGACATTATCGCCATCTTTAATGGAGACAACACTATGGTACAACAATTCACCTTGCTCTTTCAAATTGAATCCACGCCAATTCTTGACTCTCTCCGTAAGGTTTTGGAGAAAACCAACGTTTTCAGCTCTTCTTTGAGCTTCGTTGACTTGATTGGCAACCTCTTTCATCGCAGCATTTGCCATTAGTAGTTCGTTGTAGTAGGTGGCATCTGAAGAGTCGGTGTATGTCTTGATGAGTTCCTTCAATAAAAGTGGGTATTTGCAAAGACGCTGAATAGGTTTAATAATAAACGATTGCAATTCGAAACCGGGATCTATAAGAGAGGAGGCTCTCTTAAGAGTAGCAGCTTCACGATTAATGAGATCTATGGCTCCGATTTGGCCCACAGTCCACGGCTCATAAGCGCCGAAAGGACCGTTTGAGGCGTGGACAAAGATTGACCCAATCCTTTGGTACTTAGCTGGGACATTAATATTACATTCGAGTCCGGCCAACAAGCGACGGTGGAAATCCACAATATCGCTTAAGTTGGGAAACAAAATGTGGAGCTGCTCAGACGACAAAGCGTCAGCGCTTCGTAGCTCATTTCTATAGTCCAATAGAAGCTCCAAGTCGGATATATATTTTCGCTCAGTTTGAATGAGTTCATTGAAAACTTTCGAGCGCTCATCTGTAATTTTTATCTCAGCAAAGCTGGCAGCGAGATCGTCCTCAGCATCTGAGCCAGTCACTAGTTTGAACTGGTCCAACAAAGAGGAAATGACTACCACAATGCGGAGAAGATCATGCGTGTTATCTGAGAAGACATTTGAAATCGTAAACATGGACTCATCATCAACTATGAGGTTTGTTTTGACAGCCACTACAAAATCATACACTGCTTTCTTGCACATACGCAAGTCGTCTCCTTCTTGAATGGTAATTGGCTCCTCGGGGCGAATATGATTGTATAGTAGACAGAGTGGAGCACCTCTCTGGAAAAGTTTCCATAACTGTGTGGCAGGGTCTACGCTGAGATTGGCAGGAAGAACTCCAGCTGTGAAAGTGAATGTGTTTGCAGACATTGCATTGGCTGTGCCCTGTGATCCGACAGAGTGATCCAGATATATGGAGAAACCCAGCGATCCTACAGATGTTCTAAAAGTCCCAGTTGAACCGTCAGACTGTTGAAGCAGCTGTGAAAGAGCCAACGCTTGTTGTTCTGCGCATTTCTCAGCGGCCAAGTGGGCCGCAGCCATATATGGCCCCATTCCAGGGACTTGCGAAAGGCGGTTCAATAGCACCTTACATTTGTAGTACATGTGATCCTCAGCCAGAGACATTTTGTTCATGGATAGATTCATGACAATTGGTCCCGAGGCCACACGAGATACACTCGTGGAGGACGAATTCAAGGACTGCTGAGAGACCGACGAAAAAGAGCGAAACGGCGTGGTGTTGTTTGTGTCCATTCTGAGAATAAGGAATCGACTAGACGGCGTCGATGTTCTCGGTTTACAATATGGGGGAGACTACTAGAAAGAGGATAGAGGCAGAGGTCACGTGAGCGATAGAGGTTCAGAGGGTTGTGGAGTATAAGTCAATAGTTGCAACTCCAAGCACAATTGAAAAAGGGAGAGGGCAGATGAGAGATAATGCAAATAAATGTTGTTGAGAAAAATTCTTCGAAGTACTGTTTGAGTCTCACCCCCTACCCTTGAGACGCGACATAGTGGTACGTGTTTGAAGCTTACCTGCCTGAGCATTGATGAGTATCCGCAGGCATGGAGGAAGCTATGGCCGATGCCCAGATGGGATTAGAATTGGAATTTGATTTAGATCATCGAGAATTAGATCGCTGATACACTTGCCCATTCGAGATTTCTTGCTTTTTAAATAGAAAAGCTCTTGAAATTATGTACTTGTGCTGAAAAAGTAAAGACCACCGCGTCCATGCACAGAGAGTAATATAAATTAAGGAATGAGCGTTGCAACGAACGAATGAATAAAGTTGACAGCCGTTTCGGCTAAAAGTTTCTGGAATCGCGCTTGCTCATCTCAATGTCAATTTCTGATCTAAGGGGCTCTTGGTTCGTTGGTTTAATACTTTGCATGTATGAGACGATGTTTGATGGTACTAATAAGTGTACATAAGTGCAATACACGAGATAGACTGGTCTACGGTAGTGTCGGCGACGGTCATTGTGAGAGGATATAGCTAGAACATAGTGTCGTAGAGGATTGTTCACATGAAACCAGAGTCTTCGGCATGTTAATTGAATAGACAAACGCACTCATATGAGCTTTCCTATAGATTCTGCGAATCAACAAACTACACGGCAATGTTAAATGTCAAAAAATGACACTTTGGCGAAGAACGATTTATTGTGATGATTCTCAGCCGTTCTCCAGGACTGGAACAAGCTAATCTTAGAATTCCAGGTCTCCAGGGCGCCATAACCCACAGTCTTGGAGCCATCGAAGGGGGAGGAATGACACATAATAAAAAAAAAAAGAATATTTAGTAACGGAGTTTTACTAAAATTTTGGGGCTTAGAGTATAGGACTAGTCTAAACAAGACTCATTTTGACTACACTAAGTCGACAGAAACCACAAATCCATATCTCGAATTCGATCGATACCTAGCCAGTGGAAACGTGCATCCACACACCAAGGTCTGCGTTGCTATGCTGTGCCCTACTGTACCTACTGTACCCTGCCGCTTCGATACGTAATCACCACAATATTCGCGCATCCACACAACACGACCGGTCGGTGTGAGAACATGGAGAGGTAATCGCATAATCACCAGATGAACGGGGTGCAAATATGAACCCAAAAATATTTTTTTTTGTATATATCGTTGGAGACGTCGATCTATTATGACACCTGTGTTGGCCGATCTTCTCTGGTGTGTTACCCGAAGGTTGTGCCTGGCCTCGCCTGGCCAGGTACACATGGCCGCGGACAGCTGCAATGCTTCTTTTCTTAGTAAAATTTTACATTCGCAACAAGTCATGCAAAAAGTGGTTTTATGGAACAAAATTGACAGATGAACATATAGACTTGATTGTGAATTTTTCAACGAAACCAATTTTGTCCGAGACAAAATCACTTGCACTTGCGTTGGTGAGGTATTTTGCGTTGTCGTAAGTGAGATATTTCCGTGTGGGACTGCCTCCTGCGCTTCATCTTGACCACACTGCAGAATTGCTGCAGATGCATCGGTGAGGTAAAAATAGGTTCGAGGAGGTGACACCGGAAAAAAAATAGAGGCGCAGAACAACGCGCCTGAAACAAAAAAAAAAAGTACGTTAGGAAACCTTACCCTATCAATAACGGTTAGGCCTTCCCCCTCCTCGCTTGATACTGTGGTTATTATTTCCTTCGAAAAACCAAACCTTAAACCACACTCTAAAACATCCTTGCCCCTGCAGGCAGGCACGCTCGGCTTGCATACGGTGGAGGTTATTTAGGTCTTTGTGCCCCCGGTGCAGGAGAGTCCTAAGGCTTCCTTTGAAACAGGTATCTGGCCAAACTTTACTTCTGTGAGCCTGGAACCATTGCCTTGTCGACAAAACCCTTCTTCTTGTTGTTCAACGCAGAAACCTCTCTAAACTACTAGTATCTGTACTCCCACATCAGGATCACACTACACCCTCATTTCTAAGCGTGCCTGTTTGTTTTTGCATTTTGTTTCAGACCCCTTCGGAGACTGAACTAGTTGATTTCTCTTTGAGAATCTCAGACAACAACTCATCGTCTTCTTTTTTCAAGGCTGTAGCCAATATCTTCAGAAAAACCACACTTCTGTCACAATGCAACGTGACTTGACATTCAACTCGGTGGCTGATTCATCCAGGGACAACCTTGACAATCAGGGACAACCAGAAGATCCCTTCACTTCAGCCAATGACCCACACGTCTCCGGTCTAGGATCGCAAAGTGATTCACAATCATCTTCACCTGAAAATAGAAGCACTACCCGCTTCACGAGTTATGCGCCCGACTACGGATACCCTAACTCTGGTACCTCATCTCATCTTTTGCTGAAAACGGTCTCGAGGGAGGAGTATGCAAACCCACAAGACCCTGGCCACCGCGGCAGAAACCAAAACGAGTCGATTCATGTAGCATCCGAATTCGACCGTTACCCATCTATTGCTGGCTCCCGTGTGGTTTCTTCGAGCTCCTTGAGTGCCCACTTTCTCAACGGCCAGCAACAGAACAATAGCCAGCTCAGAAGAGAAGGGCTGAGTGCTCTGAGCCAAGATGAGCTGTCAGATAAATCGTCTAGTCCTTTTGTGTCAACAATGGACTTCTCGCCATTCGGCGGGTACCCAGCTTCTTCGTTTCCTTTGCATATCGACGAAAAGGAAGAAGATGATTATTTGCATAACCCAGATCCTATCGCAGATGCAGAGTACGACAAAAATCGTTTCTACTATGACTTAAGGTCAATGGATAAACGTTCTGCCTTGGGTCTCGTAGGATTGGTACTTTTCTTCTTAACGGCAATTGTGATCTTCGTTGTTTTGCCGCTAGTGACCTACTCGGGTATTACCGAGCATTATGAACCACAAAGTTATGAGATTCTCACCAAATACCAATACCCACTCTCTGCTGCCATCCGCACATCATTGATCGACTCTGACACTCCTCAAGAGTTTTACAAGAAAAAGGTGCATAACGGGGATGAATGGGTCTTGACATTCTCAGATGAGTTCAACGCAGAAGGTAGAACCTTTTACGACGGAGATGACCAGTTTTTCCAGGCCGCAGACCTCCACTACGATGCCACAAAAGATTTGGAGTGGTACGATCCCGATGCTGTCACAACCGCCAACGGTACTTTGGTCCTCAGAATGGATGCTATCAAAAATCATGACTTGTTTTACCGTTCCGGTATGGTTCAATCATGGAACAGATTGTGTTTCACACAAGGATTGATTGTCGTTGCAGCAAAGCTTCCAAACTATGGAAATGTGTCTGGCTTGTGGCCCGGTCTCTGGACATTAGGTAATTTAGCACGTCCCGGCTACTTGGCTACTTCTGATGGTGTCTGGCCATATTCGTACAATAGCTGTGACGCGGGCATCACAGCAAACCAGTCATCTCCAGATGGAATCTCTTTCTTGCCAGGCCAGAGATTGAACTCATGTACATGTAAGGGCGAGGACCATCCAAATGCCGGTGTCGGGCGCGGAGCTCCAGAAATCGATATTCTTGAAGGAGCCGTTGACACCGTCATTAAAGTCGGAGTTGCCTCCCAATCACTTCAAGTTGCACCAATGGATGTCTGGTATATGCCAGATTATAACTTCATCGAGATCTACAACCACGAAGTGACAAACATGAACACATATGCTGGAGGCCCATTCCAGCAAGCCATCTCCGCAGTTTCCACTCTCAATACAACCTGGTATGAGGTCGGAGATAATTCAGGACACTACCAGGAGTATGGCTTTGAGTATCTCAACGATGACAGCAATGGTCATATCACATGGTATGTCGGGCAGGATGCCACATTTACCCTCAAATCCTATTCGTTGGGACCCAATGGTAACGTGGGCTTCCGTCCCATCTCCAAAGAGCCAATGTCGATCATCATGAATTTGGGTGTTTCCAATAACTGGGCGTACATTGATTGGCCTTCCATCCGTTTCCCTGCCCAGATGCAAGTGGATTACGTGAGAATTTACCAACCAGCAGACCAAGTCAGTTTGACTTGCGATCCAGCTGGCTTCCCAACAACCAACTACATCAACAGCCACATCAACGCATACCTGAATGTGAATCTTACATCTTGGGCCAATTCGGGATACAAAATGCCCCGGAACAAGCTTGTTAACAAATGTTAATTATAGCCAGCTTCGTGCACACATTATTATACATTTGTAACTGATTCCCATTTGAGTTTTTCCGCATCCACTCTCATGAGAAGGCGGTTTGACACATTATGATGAAGTAAAAAAAAATCAAGAATGGATGAGAACAATCGTTCAAGGGTTTTGGCTGAAAATCACCCGAGGTCTACACCACCAGGAGCTATGTGACAAGACCCATTACATATACAGCGGCCAAGCTTCTTTGGCGAAGAAAAATTCCAAAGCAATGATATCATCTCGTCAAAGCCAAGGCCCGTTTCTACACAAACCAGTTTCCGCACTTTTTTCTTCTCCAAGAAGACCACTAGTACCATCCGATCTGCGTACCCCAATGAATGCGGCACAGCCAAGCCTGGTCTGCAGGACCACATACTGTCAGTGTGTATGATAGGGTGCACAAGAATTGGCGCCAAGCCGAGGATCTTGCGGAAAAATACCGGGAGCTTTTCGAGAGATCTGGTGCGGACCAAAAATAGCTTATTGAGCGCGTTTCTTTTGTACCTTTCCCATTGTGATTCTTCATTGCTTCACCTATCCTCAGCCCCATACCCGCCTGCCTGCAGGTGTGTCATAACCCCGACATGCGTACCTCTAGAACCCTTTTGGTACTGAAATAACATCATCTCACTTTTCACCCAGTTGGCCCTGCCTTTTTCCCCCTTAGCTACTAGTCTCAGAGCTGCAGCTGGTTTCAACGCGTTCCTGGTAACCACCGATATTATTCCCCACCCGAGTTCCGTGACCCGATATCTTTCCCTTGTTCCATCGCAACCGAAACTACCCATTTATAGAGAAATAGAAGGACATTCTGACCCAGATGGCACAACGAAACTTGACCCTGAATGCCGCAGCGTCCCGGTCCACGCCTGCTGATCCCTTCGAAGACGAAGCGGGCCCTCACAACCCATACCCTAGCGACCAACAACAAACTTTTACCCGTAGTTCCTCGTCTCTGAACGAACATGACCTGTATTCACATCTTTACTCATCCCAGAGAATAAACCCACCTGCCGCTGGCGAAGGGGTGCACGACGTCATGATGGATGGAGCTCGGCTGAATGAGCGCTCTTCTCCAACAGGCTTTGCTCCACCGTCGTCCTTCGATAGGTATCCACTTTTGCCGTCGCGCGAGATATCGTCTGTTTCTCTAGCCTCGCAGTTTCAGAACAACCAGGCGAAATACAACCTGGGCTACCACCGCGTATCGCCCAACGGCTCTCTGGTGTCGAGTTCTCCGGCACTCAATGACCCGTTCACAAATACCATGGACGTTTCGCCATTTGGTGGGTACCCTGCGTCTCAGTTTCCGCTCCACATAGATGAGAAGGAAGACGACGACTACTTGCACAACCCTGACCCCATCGCTGATGCTGAGTATGACAAAAATCGCTTCATGCATGACTTGAAGCATCTTGACCGCCGTTCGGCCTGGGGCATCGTTGGTTTTGTAATTTTGTTTTTTGCCGCGGCTTTGGTGTTTGTGTTGTTGCCTGTGTTGACATTCAGTCATGTCACTTCCAACAACAAGCCTTTGTCATATGAGATCCTTACTGCTTACCAGTACCCTCTCTCTGCTGCAATTCGTACTTCTCTCATTGATCCTGATACTCCACAATCGGCTTACACCAAGAAAACGCGCACAGGCCAAGATTGGGTGTTGACCTTTTCCGATGAGTTTAATGCCGTTGGTAGAACGTTCTACCCGGGAGATGACCAGTTTTTCGAAGCGGTCGATCTTAATTACTACGCCACGAAAGACTTGGAGTGGTACGACCCTGATGCCGTCACTACTAACAACGGTACTTTGACAATTACTCTTGATGCTATAAAAAACCACGGTTTATTCTACCGTTCAGCAATGGTCCAATCGTGGAATAAGCTTTGCTTTACCCAAGGAATGATCGTCACTTCAGCAAACCTTCCAGGATATGGTAATGTCTCTGGTTTGTGGCCAGGTCTTTGGACCCTTGGTAATTTAGCTCGCCCTGGATACTTGGCAACTTCTGAAGGTGTTTGGCCTTATACTTACGATAGTTGTGACGCTGGTATCACCGCCAACCAATCGTCACCCGATGGAATTTCTTACTTACCTGGTCAAAAGTTAAATGCTTGCACATGCCCGGGCGAGGACCATCCTAACAGAGGAACCGGACGAGGAGCTCCTGAAATTGATATTGTTGAAGGAGCAACAGATACACATATTTTCGTTGGTGTCGTGTCGCAATCCTATCAAATTGCTCCTATGGATGTTTGGTATATGCCTGACTACAATTTCATGGAAGTCTATAATTTTGAGGTTTCAACAATGAATACCTATGCCGGTGGTCCAGTCCAACAGGCCGTCTCTTGTATATCAACGTTGAATGTCACTTGGTATGAGCACGGAGATGGGGCAAATAAGTTCCAGGAATATGGTTTCGAGTATTTGAACGATAATGATAAAGGATACATCACATGGTACGTTGGTCAGGATCCTACATTTACTTCTTATGCATATGCATTTGGTCCTAATGGTAATGTCGGATTCCGAAGGATATCGAAAGAACCAATGTCTGTCATCATGAACTTGGGTTTATCGAATAATTGGGCATATATCGACTGGCCAGCTCTTCACTTCCCCTTGCATATGAGGGTAGACTATGTTCGGGTTTATCAACCATCCAACGCCATAAGTATGACTTGCGACCCTCCAGGACACCCAACTACGAACTATATCAATTCACACCTTCCAGCCTATATGAATAACAATCATACCTCATGGAATATGGCAGGTTTCAAGTTTCCTAGAAACAAAATTTCCAATGGATGCTGAGGATAGTGAATGGGAATGTCGCATGTATATTTATGGGTATCACAAGTTTTTCAATACATATTAGGTCCGATTTTCATTCAATTATTTATACTTCTTTTACTTTAGAAAATACAACAGAGCTGTTGACTCCTCCAAAGCCAAAAGAATTGCATAATGCATGATTGATGTTTTTGTGTATGCTTTTGTTTGGAACGTAGTTGAACTTGGAAAAACTCTCAACGTTGTCATCTTTGTGCCCACCGATATTCTTCAAGTTTAATGTTGGTGGAATATCGCCCGTCTCCAAAGCCTTCAAAGTGAAAGCAGCCTCAACGGCGCCCGCGGCCCCTAGAAGGTGACCGATGGAAGATTTAGTAGAAGAAACACACAACTCGCTATTAGCCCCAAACAATCTTCTTATCGCTTCATTTTCTGCACGGTCTCCGATCACTGTTGATGTTGCATGGGCATTCACGTAGCCAATTTCACTTGGATCCAAGCCAGATCGCTTGACAGCCATTTCCATGGCCCTGAAAGCACCCTCTCCAGAAGCTTCAGGTGCAGTTATGTGATGAGCATCGCCGCAAAGGCCGTACCCGGTGACTTCTCCGTAGAAATGAGATACGCCTCTTCTTTTAGCGTGCTCTAGCTCTTCAAGTATTAGAATACCACAGCCCTCTCCCAACACAAATCCACTTCTAGATCCATCAAATGGTCTTGAAGCTGCATGTGGCTCATCTGCAAAGTCAGTCACTACCGACCTTGCCCTTGCGAACCCAGCCAATGCTAGCGGATGTAGCGAAGCCTCGGATCCACCACAAATCATGACATCAGCATACCCGTTTTTGATGAAGTTGAAGCCATCACCAATAGCATTGAGTCCGGTAGCGCATGCCGTAGATACGGAATGAAGTGGTCCCTTTAAGCCATACTTTATAGATATATTACCAGCAGCCATATTATTGAGCAATTTGGGAATGAACAAGGGCTGGACCTTCTTGTAGCCGCCAGTTTCAAACGCAACAGAGTTATCGTACGCATCAGGAAATGAACCAATGCCCAGGCCTACTGCCACACCTACCATGGATTTATCAAGGCTTTCTAGATCTATCTTGGAGTCGTTAATGGCCTCGGCAGTTGCAGCAAGACCGTATTGTGCAAAGAGAGCCAATCTCCTAGCCTCAGAAGCTTCCAAATGCTCAAGGACATTCCAACCTCCTGTCTCTTTCGAGCCAATAGGAACCCTGCCTACGACTTTACTGGGTACCTGATTCCACTTACCTGACTCAAAGTCTGGCAACACAGAAGTCAGGACAATTCCAGATTTCCCACTGATGAGATTCTTCCATGTATGCTTGAGTCCAGTTCCAAGCGGCGTAATCAAGCCTATCCCTGTAACGACTACTCGAGACATACTGTTAGCTCGATAATTTTCACATGATGTGGGGTACTAAAGCAGCCTCTTCAAATAGGCGCATTCCCATTTCTGAATTTCTGGAAGATAATTTGTGGGGCAATCCGGCCTCTCTGGATTTTAAAGCAAGTTCTCATTTGGGAGTTCTTCATTTCTGTGACAGTCTAGATCATCTATTCAACCAGATCTGACCCGGACAATATTTAACATTGTATTATAGACAGAATTCTGCAATTTGTAAACTTGTTCATTTTATATTCAAGTGGTTTTTCTTTGAGTTTTTTGGCTGCGATTGTTTCTCTTCAATGTAAGGATTATAGTACACTCACAGACACAAACAATGCCCACGAACAGTTGACGACACAAAACATCCATTTATTTTCCAAATTGCAGTTTATAATTTTGTCTTTTCTCAGAGCGGCACTGTATTACACTATCATTGTCGGGTGTGTTGCTGATAGCACCCTTAGGTCATTTTCATAGACATGCTCTGAAGCTGTTCACGCTAAAACATGATTCACAATTTTCAGGCACAGAATAATCTTGATATCCAAAAAAGACAAGACTCTCTCAATTTTATTTCTCAAATATTCCTCATTTTCCCCATTTTTGTCTCCATGCTTAAGTATGAAAAACCCCCGTCTCAAGTGCACTCCCAAACTCCCACCACCAACATCATGTTCTCCACTGCTCGTTCAGATACCCTCTTCCTAGGGGGCGAGAAGGTTTCTGGAGATGATGTCCGTAACCAAAACGTTATGGCTGCGCTCTCTGTCGCCAACGTGGTCAAGTCATCGTTGGGCCCAGTTGGTCTCGACAAGATGCTTGTAGATGACATTGGAGACGTCACCGTTACCAACGATGGTGCCACCATTTTGTCTTTGTTGGATGTGCAACACCCTGCCGGTAAGATTTTGGTCGAATTGGCCCAGCAACAGGATAGAGAAGTAGGTGATGGAACCACGTCCGTGGTGATCATTGCCAGTGAGCTTTTGAAGAGAGCCAACGAGTTGGTGAAAAACAAGATCCATCCTACCACCATCATTACTGGTTACAGACTCGCGTTGAAGGAGGCAGTTCGCTACATCAACGAAGTCCTCTCTCAAAGTGTCCATGAGTTGGGCAAGGAGACGATGGTCAATATCGCAAAGACCTCTATGCTGTCCAAGATTATCGGATCTGACTCAGACTTTTTTGCTCGGATGGTCGTGGATGCCATGTTGGCTGTCAAAACCACCAACCCTAAGGGTGAGGTCAAGTATCCTGTCAAGGCTGTGAACATTTTGAAGGCACACGGTAAGTCTTCTCTCGAATCCATGTTGGTCAATGGTTACGCGCTCAACTGTACTGTTGCTTCGCAGGCCATGGTCAAGTGCGTGAAGAATGCTCGTATTGCTTGTTTGGACATGAACTTGCAGAAAGCACGTATGGCCATGGGTGTTCAGATCAACATCGACGACCCTGACCAATTAGAAGAGATCAGAAAGAGAGAGTACGGCATTATCATCGAGAGAATCCGTAAAATCATCAACGCTGGCGCAAATGTCATTCTCACAACGAAGGGTATCGATGACTTGTGTTTGAAAGAATTTGTCGAGGTTGGCGCTATGGCTGTCAGAAGATGTAAGAAAGAAGACTTGCGTCGTATTGCCCGCGCTACTGGCGCTACTCTTGTCGGTACCTTGGCAAATTTGGACGGCGAGGAGACGTTCGAGGCCTCGTGCTTGGGACAAGCCGAAGAGGTCGTCCAGACTAAGATCAGTGATGACGAATGTATTTTGGTGAAGGGCACTAAGCAACATAGCTCATCCTCTATCATTTTGAGAGGTCCTAACGACTACTCCTTGGACGAGATGGAAAGATCTATTCATGACTCTTTGAGTGTGGTCAAGCGTACCTTGGAAAGCGGCAATATTGTGCCAGGAGGAGGTGCTGTTGAAACTGCTCTTAATATTTACTTGGAAAGATTCGCCACGACTGTTGGATCGAGAGAACAAATGGCTATCGCTGAGTTCGCTAACGCATTACTTATCATTCCTAAGACTCTAGCTATCAATGCCGCTAAAGACTCTTCCGAGTTGATTGCCAAGTTGAGATCATATCATGCTGCATCCCAGACGGCTTTGAAAGATGACTTGAAACGTAAGAAGTACAAGAACTATGGATTTGACTTGATCAATGGCAAAGTTGTTAACGAGATCACAACCGGTGTTTTAGAGCCTACGGTGTCTAAGATCAAATCCTTAAAGTCCGCTTTGGAGGCCTGTATCTCGATTTTGAGAATTGACACAATGATCACCGTTGAGCCTGAGCCAGAGAAGGAGCAGCATGATCACTAAGGGGTTTGTTTGTCTATAGAGGTTTTAATAAAAAATAATCGAACTGGTATTGGCTGGACTTTCGGTCTAAGGTCGTTTGTAGAAAAATAAAGTTAAGCGATCAACAATGACACGGAAGTGATGGCTACATATGTTGGAAATGAAAGTCGTAAGATTATGCTAAGTGTACATGAGCCGAAAATGGTGGCTGATCTATCATTACATCCAAGTAGATGTTGGGAGATGAAGAAAACTCATCGAAGATGGTATTCAAGAAGAATTAGTTTGCTCTCAAACGGGGAGCTGGGCCAAGAGACAGTATGTCCGAAGCTGATTTATATGAATAGCCGTGGCCATGATAGTTCATAGCTGGGATTGATTTCTCTTTTAGAGGTGTCCTGGGCGCACTCTCGACCAAGTTGTGGTATGATGATGGGGAGCTTCTCAATGAGCTAGTAGATGAGAAGATGGATGATTTGGTAGATGATAGAGAGTTGTTTGATTGGAAGTTCGACATGCGGTAGTATTCCGACTTTTGTCTATTTTCGGCCTCCTGTTTCTTGCGAAGATCGTTCTTGATGCGTACAAGAAAAGGGTGCAATACCACGACGAGTTCCTTTTCTGGAACTGTAAGATTCCAGCGCAACAAAGAAATAAGCTCACGCTCCGCCAGATTGACATCCTTATTCGTCAAGAGACCGTCTGTGTATTTTGTCCAGTGTCTGTTCAAAGGACTAGAGTCGTTGAGAGTCTTAGCGCTTATGATGAGCGATGCAAGGAATATGCGATGGCGCGTTGTACCCATACCAACAGCATTGCCAGGCAAAACACCCCTCAATCTGTTCAAGTAAACCAAAGCGGTCATGAGTGTGGGCGTTTGAACGTTGGAGTGTTCGATCAAGCGACAGATGAACTTTCTCAAAGACACAAGTTTGGTAGAGTCTTGTTGTGGGGCATTCTTGATTTGAATAACAGAATTGGTCGTGGCGACCAAGATATCGACCATCTCGTTGGAGACGTACTGTCTGGAAAAGATTTTCAAGGCTTCAGTGTCAGACATTGCAAAAGATCGATAATGAAGTTGAGATGATGAGAAGTATAATGTGTTCGAGAAGAAAAAAAGGGTGAGATAGAAAGTGTTCGAGAGTTGGTTATTAGTATTCAGACGAAAGAGCAGAATAAGCCAGCTTGTTCAGTTATCCAAGTGAATATAATAGCAGGAAGTAGTCACGCAGGGTGAAGGGAGTCTCGTAAGATAATGAGAGGTGGGCAGTTAAATAGAAAGACCAGAAATGAAAAAGTTCCACGAAAGAGATGAAAAGGATCGGGAAAATGCGTCTTTTTATGGACCAACTGCCCTTCGCAGAAACGCGTACTCAAGTGCGACTTAATGAGCCTATGCACCTGCGTGGGGGCGTCAAACTAGATGCATGCTCTGCAGACAACCGCGCCTATGCAGCGGCAGTGTTGATCGAGCTTTGAACGGCACAGCTAACTTCTGACAGATCCACTCACAATTCAACTCACAAAAAGAATTTTTTCCACTTAGATCTGAATATTTGATATGAGCACGATTATGCCCAAATTTCGCTTCCAAATTCCTTTTGAAGACACTTAGGTATCGGCGCAAAGGGTCTAAAGTTTGGCCTCATTCCTTTACCGCTGTTATACCGGTTATTGTGTCTCATTGGGGCGGCCCCAGTGCCAAAGGCCCGCGAATTGACCGTGAGGGACCCACAACAAACAACTCCCCCTGTCGTAAATACTGCTGTCTGCAGGACTATTCTTTCAACTTTTGCATTTTAAGTGTCCATTTTGTCCTTTCCGGGAAAAGCCATCACGTCGCGCCAGACTAGTGCCTAGGACATATCTGGTTACAAGGGTCTAATTGTCGTAAGAGTTGTCCCTTGCAACGGGTGACTTTGGCGTCTTGTCCATTTCGGTATAGACGATTGTATTAGCGTGCTTTTAGACTTGTCCCACTTTAGTCTGTGCTATTAGGATCTTTAGGAATTGTCACCACGATCTAATGTTTAGGTCTACGGATTGGCACTATGTAGTTACCCATGGGAAGCTGAAGCCTATGTTAGAAAAATCGCATTTATTAAGAGATTGTTAGTTTTTTTTTTCGTGGTCTTTGTCAAATGATTGCCCTCTTCCGATAGTGGTTCGGAACATTATGCCTGACACTCCTGGGCCGCGTTCCCAGGCACTAAATTTAGCATTCTACGGCTTCCGCTTGGCGGCCAATCTAGTGCTTATCCACACAAGTGCTAAGAAATAAAATTTCATGTTGAATTGGTCTAGGTGCCGTTAGCATACTTGCAATTGCGCCTCTCTAAGTGGGGTCAACCCGGGTGTCACCGCTAATACAGCCACTTGCTTCTCCACATACTCAGCTTGTTAGAATGCATTAGGTACACAAGAGGCTCAATTAGTTTGCAAGAGTGTCAGGATAGTAGAAGAATGCCAAAGCCACAATCAAATATGTGCTGAGAAGCATAGCACCTTCCAACCAATTAGACTCACCATCAAGAATGACCAAATTGGTGATGAAGACAGAAACAAGCATGATGGCAGTTTCAAATGTAGAGAAGTATAACGACATAGGGACATCAATGATCCATCCAATGATAACCATGAACGGCGTAACAAAAAGAGCAATTTGAAGAGAGGATCCAACAGCGACACCAATGGCTAAGTCCATCTTGTCCTTCATTGCCACAATGATAGCCGTTGCATGCTCTGCAGCATTGCCCACAATTGGAATGACGATCAAACCAATGAATGTTTTAGACAACCCAGACAGCTCGACAATGTCGTCGATGGCACCCACCAAATAATCAGCACAGAAAGACACCAAAACTGTGGCTGAGATTAGAACAACCAAAGCGCCCCATACGGAGAGGGTTTCTGTCTCGGGCTTTTGCTGGCCATCTACGGGCAAAGATGTGGTGATAATGCCATCATCCTCGTGAGACTGCTCCTCAAAGAGAGCCTTGTGAGTCTTAAGCTGGAAAATCAAGTAGAGAATGTAGAGAGAAAGAAGAACAATAGCCACGCCTCTGGAAAAGCTCAAAATCTTGAAGTCTGAATCCAAGTTAGGATCTGGGAAATCAATGTTCTTGTCAGATTTAGGCATGGATGCATGGAAAGCAGCTGGAATCAAGAGACCAGCGGTAGCCAAAGCCATGAGAGACGACATTGTCTGAGCTACGGTCTGGTTGAACGTCTGTTGAACACGAGTAATTCCACCAGCAATAAAACAGCATCCCAACACCAAAAGTAAGTTAGAAAGAATCGAACCAAGCATGGAGGCCTGAACAATTCTAATCTGTTTCTCCTTCAAAGCAATCACCGACACAATGAGCTCCACAGCATTTCCGAAAGTAGCATTCAACAATCCGCCCACAGTTTGGCCCGTGTGTTCAGCCAACTCCTCGGTAGCAAACGCAAGAATCAGCGCCAAAGGAACAATGGCAAAGAAATTTATCCAGAACACAGCATTGGCGCCCCAACCAAGAAGCCCCGCCAATAAGCCCAATGGCACAAAAAAGAGAAGGTAGTTGACGGGAGAAGACTTCAAAGTCAACATTGTTCCAGAGACAATGGTTTGTGTCATAGACTTAGCATTGGCACGAGGCATGAGTGGGGTACTTTCCAACATTGCGAAGAGTATCGATTGTTACCAGACGTTTCTTCGATAGAGAGTAAGCTGGGTTAATAATATGTACATTGGTGGAGAATACGGCAAGTGGATGGAGAGGACGGCATACAGCGGGTGCGGCTATGCCAAATCCCGTTTTGAAAGCACAACCACGGACCAGAGAATTGCAGCTTTCCAAGACTATTCTATTTTACGTAAATTGAGGGGAAAATATTCAAACAATTTGGGGGCATGGTTTCGCTTCAATTTTGTTCGCTTCATTATCAGTCTCCTCAAATTTCTCTAATGACACACACATGTGCTCTTTGCTGTGTGCGGAAAGGAAAAAATGACCGTCTATGACGCTCAGCAATAGGGCGATTCGATTCGAAAAATATGCTGAATATAGGAAAAGTATTATATCTCATAATTTTGTTGGTATTCCTATATAATTTTGATATACGTAAGCGAATAGCGTTGAGTCGCAAAAAAAAGTGAATGTGTTCTTAGGGACATTCCATCGAGTCATGTTGTGCTCCCTCATTCATACCGTCTATAATTTCATTTCAATAATTTAAATCCTGGATGCTTCTATCTCACCAACTCGTTCCACAAGTATGGTGTGAACACGATGACTGCCGTCACAAAGGTATCAAGAGCTTCGTAGAGGGCGATGGGGAAACCCAAAGCACCGCGCTTGACAAAGTTCACGTAGATTGAGTAAAATGCAACAGAAAAGAAGTGGTTGAAGAGCATCATTGGGAATGGCATCATACCAGACAACAAACCAATGGGGCCATCGGTACAATCACCACCAAGAAGGAAATACTTGAAGCATCCTTGCTGCAAGATTTTGAGTGCTCTGGTGTCAGCAGCGAACAACGAATATAATGCAATAGACAAGGTGTTGATGACAGCATCCAAGTTCTTTCTCTTTCTGTGGAATACTGAGAGCTTAGTCTGAACCTCTCTCCAATCGCTCAAGTCAACCTCATTCAAAAGTTTGGCGAGTAAAGCAGCATCGTTCAATCCGACAGTCATACCTCCACCAGTAAGTGGGTGTCTCATGTTGAGAGAGTCACCAAGCATGATGAAACCTCTATTCTTCAGGCCCTGTTTGGCAGCACTCAAGAATTGGTTTGGCATGGCACGGAATTTCTTGGAAGCGATAGCTTCTTTAAAACTAGGATGGAGCTCCTCAGGGATATTAGGCATGACCTCATTGGTCAAGTAATCAAAGAAGTCATTGTTTGACAGCGATGGAGGGCGAGTGGCTCTGTAAGCGCACAACATTCTAGTTTCGTCTTCCGACACCTGGTAGACCAAGACTGGGGCATGGTCACCCAAGATGACATTTCCGCGATTCTTTGCTGGAAGTTTTGCGTTTTTCAAGGCTAAAGCAACGAAGTAGGAACCGATCAGGGGAATATAATTTTCACTGTGCTCCTTTCTGAACTTCGACCAAATACCATCACAGGCAATGGTAACACTGGACTTGTAATCTTTGACCTTTCCATCCGAGGTCTTGACAGAGACACCGGTGACATGATCTGGGTTTGCTTCATCTCTGGTAACGGAGGTGACGTTACCCTCGATCCAGGTAACGTTTGGCTCGTCACGGACGATCTTTCGAAGGTTTGTCAAAAACTTACCGTGAACAAAAGAGGCACCACGCACGTATTCATCTGCCTCCCAGTCTTTGGCGCTCAACACCTTGTCGTCAGAGCTGAGCTTGTCATTGCCGTCAAACACACACTGGGGAACAGGGTCAAAAGGCGACGTGCGTTGGCAAAGTTCTTTGCTGGCATACTTGATACGCACCTCCTCGTCGTGGAACTTGATGTAGTAACCTTCACAGTACACGGCATCAATGTTGGAAATGGACTGTGCGAGACCAAGCTCACGCAAGGCCTTGATTCCGGCGGGCTGCATCAACTCACCGACAATTCTGTCTGGCTCGGACCAGTCCCTCTCAACGATCAAGACTTTTTGGCCCTGTCTGGCAAGAGCGGTTGCGATGGCGGGTCCAACAACACCAGCACCGATAACAATAGCGTCGTATGGCATTTCGATGTGAATTTGATTGGCTTTGTATACTCGAGAACTAAAACGGGTCTGAAGATATTGTTTGACGGTCAAATACTAGAGCTGATCTGATCTAAAGTCTTTGTGCGGCAATGCAAGCAATAGTTACACAAGAGCAAACCAAGGGAAAAAGAGCTGAATAGAATACTCTGGTTCGTGAAAAGTGATTGTCTGTGGTAGAGACGCTAAGGAATGTGGCAGTATATTGTGGATTCCAGAAAAACGAGCCAGTTAAAATGTTTAAATGTGGTCAAGAGTGTGAAAGTTGCACCATATAATCGTATACCTTCGTTTAAGGTGATGTGGTACGCGCCTGCAGAGCAGTCCATATCCTGTGCGCAGCACATTTTACCATGGCGATGCACATCTCAGAAGGATATGCGCTAAATGGTCGCAGTGAATCAGGCGAAAATGCTGAGAATTCATTGGCCAAGCGTTGATGGGCTCGTGTGTTAGCCGTTTTATTTGTCCTGTGATAATTGCCTGGGCAGAGCTACAATGATCGATTCGGTGTCGGTTTCGTGGAAATGTATCACATTTCTTTTTATATAGATCAGGTACACATGTAGGATATTAGAGGAGAACTCATTTCTTTTTTTCAATCAACATAGCTATGCAAATTCGAGCTCGTTGTTGAGATATGTCAACCTGAATCAATTCCAAACGGTAAACGTGACATGCTCGGGTGTATCGGTGGGTGCAGCCTCTTTCTGTATGACACAATTAATTGGACCACTGTCTGAAAATATAGGATAAACGAGGATTTCTCGTTCGTGAGATCTAAGTATTGTAGCGGTAAGTGTAATTATTCATCTAAACTATTGACAGGATACCATGTTTTGGTCTCCTTTTAATCTGAGTCCTCCTCTTCTGCTTCTTGCAACCAGACAACAAACTTCTCTGTCAAACTGCGAACCCGGATCAAATCTTCTGAAGCCTGTGATTCTGGGCTCTCCCACCAAATGAATATGTCTCCTTCACCAATGCAATCATTGTCGTATAAATTCCTAAGCGCGACGAAAAGCACTTCATGGCCATAGCTTGTGTCTAATTCGGCACATACACTTTGTATTATCTGGATCAAGTCCACTCTATCGGCTTCACAAAATGTTTGACGGCGGAACAACCCACTCCAGGTGCCAAAGACCTTATTGGTTGCCATAATTGCATTCAACGTCTCAGTGGATACAAAGTGCACAATACGTTTGATCATAGCTCTAACTGTAACACTTCTCACTTCGTGGTGTGTAACATCCATTGACATTTTCAAGGTATTGAGCTCTAGAGCTGCAGTGTCGATGTCGTGATTTTGCTCGATCGATCTTTCTACGGTAGCGATACCTTCCTTCGTGAAATCCTCTTCTTCTTCATCATCCGAGAAGCCACCAGCCTCAAAATCAGTGGAAACAAAAGAAGTGATCGACAATCTTCTATTCTTGGAAGCTCTCCGCTTTCTAGTTTTGTGCTTTGTGATAGAGGCGATGGAGTCGTCGGAGAGATTCAAGGTTGAAAGCTGATACATCACGCCTGCGTAGTTGGTGACAGAATTGTTTTCCAGTTCGGAGTCTTCGTCGAGTTCTTTGTCGGACATGTACAAAACACCTGTACCATCCTCACCCACATATTCAATGTCATTTTGTTTAGTTCCAGCCTTGACAGTCAAATCATCCTCTTCCGACTCACTATCTGAGCTGAACGTCTCAAAGAAATCATCATCCTT
The DNA here is from genome assembly GCF_035610405.1 of Australozyma saopauloensis. Classification (NCBI taxonomy): domain Eukaryota; kingdom Fungi; phylum Ascomycota; class Pichiomycetes; order Serinales; family Metschnikowiaceae; genus Australozyma; species Australozyma saopauloensis. The sequence continues at coordinate 309,313 of NC_086134.1, forward strand.
TACCAAGGGTTTGTCGACAATTCTCGTAGATGCGGGAATTTCCATTCCAGCACCTATCACAACGTCAAAGCCAACAACGGAGCCTTTGTTGAGAACTGCGTCGCTCCTGATGATGCTGTTACCAGAAATTATAGAGCTATCGATAGTAACATTGTCTTCGATTGTAGCATTATCCCACACATAAGAATTGAGAATCTTAACATTGGCACCAATTCGACAGTTGCGACCAATAACGGACTTTGACACAGCGGAATTATTACCCACTGAAGTGTTTGCGCCAATACATGTACTGTTGCCAATACGGCAGGATTGGGCTAAAATGATTTTGTCCTCTTTGTAGATGTGGTTAAATTCGTAACTGTAAGAAGAATCGACCAAATTAGCATCTGGTGTCAACGGATAACACCAACGGGCCAAAACATCTTGTGAAATCGAGGAGTATGTAGACCAACTCTCCACACGAGCACCGTACTCAGACTCGTCGAGAAGATAAGCGTATATACTTTTCTTCAACAAGTCTGAAGTCAAGACACCCTTCAAGAAATCTGTTCGCAAGGTCTGATAGTCAAAGTTCTCCTGGAAAATTTGAGGCACAATTGGGGAACAGATATCGATGTGGCAGTCGATTAGATCATTACGGATGGAAAAGTCGTTCTGAATGTCATCTAAAATCTCAGGGTCAATATTGATGGCAGACGGTTTACCATCTGCTCTAGGGAGGGCCTGGTAGTAATGACAACGATTGGAGACTTTATCAAGAACAAAAGCGGCAGGATCGAGCTTGGTTCTGGTTCTGTGTAGCGGACTTCCCTCCGAAAGTACCATAGTCATTATGTGATCCTTGTCCTGAGCTTTCTTACTTTTGTGGAACGCCAACGCTTTAGGAAAGTCAACATTGGTGACGACATCACCTGAAACGAGTAAAAAGTCACCTGTAACAAGGCCTCTGTTGTCCAAATCTCTCATAGCATCTCCAACAGATCTCAGCTCTAAGCTGACCACAGTGGTAATTGTAAATGGGGAGTTTACTGACCAACGCAGCTCATCAATATATTTTTGGATTTGGTCAGCATGCGAGGTGCACATCAAATACACCTCATTGACCTCTGCTCTTGCTAAAAACTCCAAAGTGTACTCGATTAAAGGAACATTTGCAAGGGGAAGAAGGCATCTTGGCTTGATGGCAGTGAGGGGCATGAAACGAGTTTCGAAGCAGTCTGTGAGTACAACAGCCTGGAACCGCTCATCTTGTACAAGCTCCTTTTGTTTCTTGTTTTTTGGAGGCATTGTGATGCTTGATGACGTTTAGTTCTTCTGAGCTCTTCCTCTTGATGGGAAGCCTGTCATGCAGGATGATTTGAAGTTGAATCGATGTGGTGGATAATTTTAATTAGTTACAACTATAACTGGTACAAAAACTACTACGATTTCACTACCATATTTGACAGTTTTGTTGCGCTCATTATTCGTGCCTAGGTTTGGTGGCTCAACAGCTCTATTCTTGAGCGAAGGTCGGGTTGCAGACATAAAGGCATGCATAATCCTATAATTCTCATACAAGGTAAACCTGCTTTTATTTAATCTCATTCCAACGCGCTCGGGTTACTCCTGGACAGCGGCCATGTCTAACACCTCGACTGAACCTTCGCCTCGCTTGATCTTGCTAGCATCTTCTCCCAGTAGCAAGTCAACGATTGTTTTATAATTAGCTGGATCAATGATTGCAACAACCTCGAATAGCTTATCGCCAGGATTTTCGGCCTCGACTTTGTGCAACAATGGTGATATGTGTTCGGTGTACGCCTCTTGTACACGAGCGAGGACTGTAATTTTGACTTTCATTTGTGCCCTAGCAATTGGAATCACTTGTGAGCTGATAAGTAGACGAATAGCATCAAGGGCTTGTATTTTCGTTTGTTTCGTAGGATTGAGATGGAATTTCAACTTCGAGAGTGCCTTTTGGATCATGCTAGGTGGATATCTTTTTTTTGAACGTGGGTTTATGCATTTAGTGGATACGATGTTCAAGAACTCGTTTTGCTTCTGTTGCAAATTGGCGTTTCTCTCTTTCTCGTGAAGTTGAATTTCGCCCTTATCAAGAATCTCTAGAATGATTGTATCATGGTCTGTGATTCCAAATGCGCTCATTAAATCGTCATTGTTGGCAACTTGTCCCTTAGAGACGTTCATGAAAACTTGCGGGATCTGAAGCACCTCATCTATGTCTTTTTCTACCTTCAGTCGCCAGTCTTGAACCTTGTTCTGGTAGCATGCAATCTCAAATCTCTTCTTATTTTTCTTCAAACGTACGAGAGAAACATTTGTGAGTTTGATTTGACCCGAGGGTTGATTAATCACTGCCATTGGGATAGTATTTGGAGTATAAGTCCAATTCTATATCACTCTGTAGTGCCTGCACTGCGATATGGGGGGCACTACTATAAATTTGAAAATAATATATTTTAAAAGTAAAGCAAATATATTCAAATAACTGGATAATATCCTATAAAAGACGAAATTGAAGACGCCATCGAAATCGATTCGCACTTTCTTACCCTAAGCTCGAATAATGATCTTGTAGGTGGCAATTTCAAAGCCACGCAATTTTATGGCCACTGAATTATCGACCACATCCAATTCTTCCCCATCATCTTCCATTGCATTTGTTTTGAGAACCTTCAATACCTTAATGCCCTTGAAGTGAAGTTTTCCTTTCGAAGAACCTCCAAGAGACTCGTAAACACGGGCGACAATAGCCTTGGTATCCTTGCTATTGGACTCAATGTTCTCGTAAATATTGACGTCTGAGTCATGTTCTGCTCTTTTGATGCTAGACAAAACAAGGCTTTCGTCACCTGTAAGTGTAAGGGTATCGAGAAGCGACTTCTGCTTTTTGGAATCTCCAAGATGAGGCAAAAGCTTATAATTGAAGTTGTGCGCTGTCTTCACAACACCTGCGTTTAATGGCCCTTTATGAGGATAAATTGCATACTCGAAGTGATGTTCACCCATATCAGCCTTGTCATCAGGTGCTTTAGCAGAACGAAGAAGTGACAATCTCATCAAATTACCATGTATAGCAGCACCATACTTCGAGCTGTTCAAAATCGAAACACCATAATTATGCTCAGAAAGATCCATAAATTTGTGGTGGCATACCTCAAACTTAGCAATATCCCAAGTTGTATTCCAGTGTGTAGGTCTTTGAGTAACTCCGAATTGAGTTTCATACAGCGCAAATTGAGGTGTGTAGATTGTGACAGGGAATTGAACCTTCAAAAACTTGTAGAATTCATGCCACTTGACATTACATGAAAATTTCAAGTAATTGTCCTCATCCGTGTCTCCTTCTCCAGTAGCACCCTTGAGAGAAATAGTTGTCTCTATGCTTGAACTTTCGGAAATTGTGTGTGTGACCACTATCTTCGACTCCAAAGCATTGCTAACCACAGAAACTACCTCACCTTCTTCGAGGAATCTGAAAGTGTTCAAATTGTAGATTTCTGTATCCCAGGCCGGATAAGTCAATGGTTCGTCATCAAAAAGAACAAATTGGTTACCGAAACCAAGTGACTGTTTTGTCTTAGTTGTATCAATGATCTCACGGTCATTCTTTACGTCATAGAGTGATTTCAAAACACCGTTCTTGGTGATTTTAGCCTCCAAAAGATTGTTCGACAACAAGTAGACATCGTTATGCAATTTCTTAATTGAAGCAGGGAACTTGAGATCATTTTTCGAAAGAACTCTCTCCAGTTTTGTGCAGTAAGCGAATTTCTTAATATCATTCTCGGTAACAACAGCAATTTCGTCATTCAAAGTAGTTGCGGGGAGTTCATTCTCTTTCAATTCAATCAAGTCAACTCTTTGCCATGGCAAGGTGTTCAAAGCACAAATTTCAGTATCTTTCGATTGATTCATATGTTTCAACGCTTTCTCTGTCAAAGAATCCAATGTCTTCATAACTTTTTGAAGCATTGGAAAGACTTCTTCATAGTAAACCATTCCAATACAAGAACCAGGTAAAACATCATGGAATTGGCATAATGCAATGTCTTCCCATAAGTCGTGAATTTCCTTGGAAGGATACTTGTAGTCAGATGTCACAGAAAGAAACGTGGCAAGTAGCTCCAAGTCATGCATTTTAATCTCGGAGAATCTCATCCATTTTTTGACATTAGCTTGTGTAGTATATGTTCCTCTGTGAAATTCCAAATAGATCTCTCCCGTCCAAGTAGGGAGGTTTGCGCCATGATTAGATCTTTCCAAAACATTCTCATAAAAATCTTCCACGGTTTTACCCAAATGAAGCGATGGAATAGCTCCTGTGGTATTTGCAATACCTCTACAACGTCTCAATTTCTCCAACATTTCTTCCTTTGGACCTCCTCCGCCATCGCCCTCACCAAACAATAAGAGTCCAGTTGGCACATCCCGCAAATTTTTATGCTGTACCAGAGATCTAACTACGTCTCCAAAATTTGCCTCCGCGGTATAAGTGTTTGCGGGAGGCATGTGCACTAAAACTTGAGATCCGTCGAGAGCCTTCCAATTGAAGGTTGAAAGGGGAAATGAGTTAATGTTGTTCCACGAGAGCTTCTGCGTCAAGAACTTTGCAATACCAGATTGCTGACAAATTTGAGGAATTTGAGAAGAGTATCCAAAAGTGTCTGGAAGCCAAAACACCGTTGATGGAGCGCCAAATTCGTCAATGAGCCATTTTTGACCCAACAAAAATTGACGGATCAATGATTCTCCGCCGGGCATATTCGTATCATTTTCAACCCAAGAGCCACCTATTGGCAAAAATTGATTCGTAGTAAACTTCTCTTTGATTCGTTTCAAAACATCTGGGTGATCCTGCTTAAGCCATTTGAACTGTTGCATTTGAGAAGCAACGAAGATGTACTCTGGATATTCCTCTGCTAATTTCAACTGAGTAGTCCAAGACCGAACAATTTTCCGTCTTGTTTCAGCAAATGGCCAAAGCCAAGCGGTGTCAATATGACAGTTTCCCACACCATAAACATCAATTCTGTTTAAGGGATTCTGATGGTAAACTTCATCTGAGTCAATGTCGGGACCTAAAATTTGTTGAGCAAGCTTTCTACACTTGAGTACAGACTTTCTGTCATTTGGATCAAAAGCTTCCATGATTTGAGTCGCAATCAGGGCAGCCTGAAACTTAGTTGCACCATGATCCAGTTCTCTTGCCAAGTCGGTGATTTCCCAGTAATCCAAGTGCAATCTTCTTGCTTCTACATCTGGTAAAACCAAGTCACAAGAATTCAAACGGAAGTATCTGTTTTCGTCAGGGACACCTTGGTCACCGTTTCCAAACATACCATTGCAAGCAATTTCCAAGTAGAAACGTTGGTTCCCTGCGATCTTCAAGTCATCCGTAAGATTAAAAATGGCTCTTCCGCCACCGGAGAAGGCTTGCAACGGAACGCCTTTTCTCAGGTAGATGAGACCCTCGCAGTCACAATTGAATTCAAAGTAGATGTCGTTTTTCTTCAGGAGCCAGTCCTCAGGAATCCGCCAGTCTATCTTGAACCAAAAAGTCTTCCACGAAGGTCCATACATGTTACCCTTATGGGCATCTTCCCAGTCAATCTTGTCAAAATCGATGTCTTTGAAGAGAGGTCTTGCAGTTTTGCCATTCTTGTCGTCTGGCACACGCCAAACCTTCAAGTCGAAGTGGTCTGTCTCGGAATCCACCCTATCATAGTCGTAAAACTTTGGCAAATTCTGGGATCTATACTGTCCACCTCCATCATCGAAATGTCTGAGTCTGTCGAGGAAGAGATTGTCAATTGGCTTGAAGGTGGGCTGTAAGTTGATGGTGCTGTAACTCATTGTCTTTCGCTACCTTTGCTCTGCAACAGATGGATTGATCTTTTTGTTATTTTTGCTTTGATTGTATACTTATTTAGATATTGTGTGAAATTGTAGACTTTTGCCTCTCAATTGAGAACTAATAGGGGTGGTAGTTATCCCCGTAACATTACTCCGGAGTGTGGGGTATATCTCTGTGTGCAGTACGCAGTCGCATAAATAGAGTAGATGATGCCATATCATAGGTCATACCAGTAGCATGAAAGTGAACTACAGTTCAAAAGAATGGGTCAAAAAAAAAAGTCGACGTAATTTCCTCGTAGATTTATTTCAATTGAGTGGAATTGAGGTTGCAGCCATCCACTCTGATTTCTTTTTTGTGGAGTCCTTAATTGTATGTCAAATAGCCAGAGCTCACTATCAATACTGCAAGCGGAAAAAAAATTAGTTCATATCTCTGGAGAATCTTCATGTACAAAACAATAGGCAATTTCGTTTAAATTAAACTTTGCAAAAAAAAACATCCCGATTCCACTCTTGGTACTGTCGTTTGCATTTTCGCAGGGACATGTATGTATATCCCTTAAACAGTAAAATCACGTCCAAAATTCGAGCAGGTCGTAAAAGCTTCCACTCAATAGCCCAACATATCCAATTACGCTACAGATTTTGTTTGATCACGTTACGATCGATATTTCGAACCTATCATATGATGTTTCGTCGTTTTGACCCTCACCCCTGATATCAAAGCCTGCACAGGGAGATAACAACGGCTTCCCAAAAAAAGAACGGAAGGTAGCCGAGTAGAACCACCTTCACGCTAGAAATATAGAAAGCCAAACAAAACAAAAAGATACAATGTGTTACTAATGTTGTATTGAGCTAAATAAATCAATTGTCTCTCACGGCCTGATATCCTCTAACCTAGAACCTTGTGTATTGGGTGACGGATATGGCGGCCAAAAGAGCGTCTACTGAATTTTAACCTCCTTGTCCTCCTCAATGGTCGAGACAAGATTGTGGGACTTGACAAAGTTGGCAGCAGATTCAGGCAACTTCACGGCAAAACCCTTAATGAACGACAAGTCGTCGACGACCTTACCTCCAAGCTCATCAATCTTCAGCTTGATGGTGTTGGTGTCTTGGTCGGTGGCGTGGTCCTTCAAAGTGACGAGGTAGGTTTTATCGGACATGGTGGTGCAATTGGGTTGTTTCGAGTGTAATTCGGGTGACTTTTGGTGCGTTTAATCCAAAAGTTGGCGAAGAAGTGAAGAGTGCTAGTGCTGATAATGTGCGTGAGTGGCAAGTTTTGGGGCCGTGCGTCTGCAGGAAAGCAAGCTGATTGTGATAGATACCAGGAACTGTGGGAACTGTGGAGATAGGAGATAGCGAGAAGACTTCAGACAAATTGTTTGTGGAAAAGTCAGGGAGAATTCTGAATTGTATCAGATTCTTGCTAAAACCGAAACAGAAAATTTTTGGGTAATGTTTGAAACGCATGAGTGACTCCTTAGACTTGAACTACTGACACTAGTTTCACGGCATGAACGGATATCAATAAATCATTCAAAATATTTCTGTTGGAATCTTTGGCCTTGAATATTTTGAATGTTTTAGTTCCATTCATTTCTCAAAAATAATACCTACATTTCTAGAGCACGTTCATCCTACCCCATGGAGGCAGCAATAGGTCTTACGTACACCCTGTAGTGCAACCCACGTAGCATACATATCTACTCATCTGAAAGCTCACTCAGCTAACAAGAATATTCAAAGATGTTTTACACGCCAATCGACCGTTTTTTTAACAAGTTCCGCCGTCCTGGCTTCTTTCTCTACATAGGCTTAATAGCATGTTCCGTAGGGTGGACTCTCTTCGAAATGCGTCAAATTACGAAAAGACTTGAGAGAGAAGATAAGAGAAAGAAGGACCAACAGGAGAAGAAAGATAAGAAAAAACCACCTGCCACTCGGGATCATTCAATCCCACTTTAAGTTGGGAAGTTGGGTTGTGAGTACTGCTTCTCTCCTCCCAGTGCGAACCTCAAATCTCCACTACAGTAGTTCCTATTCAAATCATATCTAATCTAACAAGCGCAATGGACAATATCGCAAAAAAGTATCCAGTATGGAAACGAATCCTCCACAAATTCCAGGCTCGTCGAGATATCCCTTTCAGACGCCGCTTTTTTGTTGGATACGATCTTCATGGTAATACATACTGGGAGTTCACACCGGACGGAAACATGCTCCGTCTCCGAAGGAAATTGGAGCCATTTCAAGAAACTCTATTTAAAGCGGACTACTTCCATACTATTCCTCCGCAGTGGCTTCAATGGCTAAGACGCACAAGAGAGGCTCCTCCAACCTTGCAGGAGCTCATCGATGACCAACTTAGACAACAGAAAATCAAGATTTTAGCTCAACAAGCGGATCAAAGATGGATCATGGAGAAGCAACGTCTTGAACACGAGAATAACATTAAACTACAAGCGGAGTTGGACAGGGTTGAGGCAGAAAATGCAGCCTTCGAGGCAGAGAACTCAGCCAACATGGCCGCTCAAAAAGCTGAAGAAGCAAACGCACAAAGAGAAAACACCAGTGATCCGTGGGCAGAAGCTGCAAAGTCCGCGGGAGAGAATCCAATCGAATCGGCAACCATTAAGCCTCGCAATTGAAACCATTAACACCAAAGTTTGTATATATTCTTAAGATCTTCAGTATGATCACACCTTTTATTCTAATGCTATGCGTATTTAAGTAAAATTTCCTCTATATTACAAATTCTTGACCAATAATTGGGCACCCTTGTTGTCCTTGTCATTCGTCATGTCCTTCTTGAACTTCTTCAAAACCTTTTTAAGAGATTTAGCATGGGCAGACTTCAGGGCTTCCAAAGCTTCCAATACAGCAAGGACAACGAAGGCTGCCTGGCCGGTCACCCAATTCTTTGCCAATTTTTCGTCTTGCAAAGTCTCAGCGACCTTTTCTGCGAATGCAACACCAATATGAGGAATGGCAGCGTCATCAACCTTCGTCAATTTCTTTTCGTCTCTGTTCCATTTCAACTCGTTGGCCTGGATAAGGGCCTTCACTGTTCTGCTGAAAAATGGTGTCTTGTTGATCAAGTGATGGTCCTCCAACACATCGACTTTGAAAGTCAAATCGAAGATAGCATCGACCAATTGAGGTCTGAGAGTCTCGTTTACCTCTTCGTTGTCAGTGGTCGTAAGACAGAGCTCAGCGATGAACTGTGCTGCAATGTTGACACTTAAGAGTTTGGCCAAAGTCAACTCGTTGTCAGTATCGATAGTAGAAATGAGTGCCTTATAGATCAAAGGCAAGGCCTTCGAAAGTAATTCCTCTCTTCTTTGATCTTGTGGCTTTCTAGTGGTCTTCTCGTAGGCCAATTTCTCAAACTTGAGTAATTCTTCCTTGACCTTAGGGGCAAAATATTTACCATCCAAACCCTTCAACAAGTAGAGAAGAGGTCTACGAGAGAATTTCTCTTGGATGATTTGTGGTAAGAGTTCTGGAGTAATCAATTCAACATTGAAGGATTTGTGAAGCAAGACGGTATCATCAACGGTCATGAACAAAGTGATCAACACCAAGTTACCGAACTCGTTCTCAATCAATTTTTTGGCGTGATCCTTCAAAGATCTCACAATAACCTTTCTTTCCTTGGCATTAGCAACGGAAATAAGGTAGCAGGCGACCTCAGAACCTTCTTGGGTATGCACCAATTCGGCAAATTGCTCAGCCAACAAGTCGATGAAGGTACGGATTTGTGCATCGTTTTTCTCTGGGTCAGCCATCAAGATGGAGACATACTCTTTCATGGCAGCGTGCAAAATTTGGAATCCAGTAGATCCCTTAGCAACAGAAGCAGTGATTGTTCCACTCAAGTTAGCCATGATCAACTGTTTCTTCTCAGCGGACTCATTGACAACGTCAAGAACAGTCTTGTCCTTACCAGAGTCTCTGAACACAGCGTATTCAGAACCCCAGAACTCTCTGATCATCTGCTGTTTTTGCTCGGCAGAGGAGTACAAGACATACAAATCCTCAACCACATAAGCACCTTCCTTGTGTCTCATAAGTTTACGCAATTTACCGTGAAGCTCATCCACGATTAAAGCGCGGGATTCCTTTGATCCATAATGCAAGAGTTTCACCATCAAGTATTTACCATAAGAAGAAGTAGCCAATTTGTAGTAGTTACCTTTCAAGCCTTTCACAATGAGATCTCTTCTTTCCTTGGTGGTGTACTTAACAAGTGTTTGAACGACACGGGAAGCATCGTGCTTCAAAACCAAGTCGTAGATGACATCCTTAGACAAATCCCAGATCTCATTACACAACCTCTCTCTGACCTGCTGAGGAGGAGCTGGCTTCTTAACTCTCAATTTCTCCCATAAAGACTTGATGTGCTCAACTTCAGCACCAGACTTACGCTTCAATTTTCTTTCAGCAAGCAATTTTCTTTGCTCTGCATGCTGTTCAGCAGAAGATTTCTTGTTTGGATCATCACTCTTGGCAGATCCATCCTCATCATCTGAGTCCTCATCATCCTCGTCATCTGAGTCGCCTTCGGTAGCCTTCAGGTCGGCTTTAACATCATCCATATCATCCAACTCATCTAAATCGTCTGAGTCCTCGGCCTTTTCCTTCTCATCGTCCGAGGAGTCAGAGATGTCACTGGAGTCGGCAGAATCATTGTTATCACTTTCATCCTCAGCTGATTGATAGAATGTGGCCTCGTTGTCGGACAGACTCTCAACTTCTGGAACAGGTTGTGGAGCGAACTTGGCTTTCTTTTGGCCAGCAGGCTTGCTGTCTTTTGCAGCAGAACGTTTAGAACCCAGCGCCATTGTTTGATTTTTGTAGCTGTATTCTCTATTCCAAATGGCGAAGAGATGAGATGAGATGCCCAGTCACGTGACAATAAACACAATAAATGTGGGGCCAAAAGATAGCAGCAAATGTAGTTAGAAAAAAAAGTCGAAGCGGACAAGTGAAAAAAACAATTTGAAAGTGAATTGTTGTCGAAATTGTGTAGATTGAGTAACTACTGATACGTTAAACTGATAATTGATGTAGTGAACTGCTATAGAACAAAAGGTATCATAAATAATTGAAAAGAAATTTATTTATTCAATGTTTGTTTGCTCGAAAAAGAATTCAGAGCAGTAAGGAACAAATGTTGCGAGCGAATGTGGGAAATTGAGCAAACTTATTTGAGACAAGCACAGACAAGCTTGAGCACAGAGTCCAAAATAGGAATACCAGTGTTGGGTGCAGCATTTCCTTGACCGGACTGTTGTTGGTATTGAGGCTGTTGCTGTTGCTGGTATTGAGGTTGTTGTTGTTGGAATTGTTGTTGGCCCTGTCCTGAAGATGAAGGTTGGTGGTCGAAGGGCAGAGTATCCCAAGAGTCTGGCAATCTGATGTTTGGCGTCTTGGCAAGATCAATGACCAACACACCACTGTTCTTTTGACTAATGTAGTGGTTCAAACCAGCCTCTGAACACAATTCATCAATTGCAGGCTTCAACTTGGCCACACCGTTCTGGGAGTGGTTACCCTTTCCCACAATCACCAAAAGCTCTTGCTGGCTGGTTCTGAGAGCCTCCCCGATACGCTTTTGCAACACCCACTTGGCCTCGTTCACGTACAAGCCATGGAGATCAATTTCATTACCCTTGGAGTCAGCATTGTTCTCAACAAACACATATTGGGCTGCTCTCTTGTTGGCATCTTCGGCTTTACGAAGTGCATCTTTCAGTTTCTCGCTCAATTCGTGGGCAGCCTGTTTATCACCTTTCTGATAGGCATTTTGTGATTGTTGGGAGTACTCGGTTCTCTTGTCGTGCCATTTCTTGGCCTCGTCTCTATATTGCTTGTAGGTAGGGTCTTCAGCGTGGTTGTAGTCGAGACCGGGATTATTGGGTCCTTTTTGTGCAACAGAAGTCATGGTGGGCAACGAAAAGAATGTGTGGTTGGACTGGGGAGCAAACTAGTTGTCGAAGGAGAGAACACAAAAACTGCTGCTTTCGTGGTAGAAACTGTAGCTCTGGAGTGTCGCAGGGTATCGCAGCGCACGAGGTTCGGGCAAGCGCGGTGTTATTGTTGATGTCATTGTCTGGAAGCATTCCTCTGATCGAAACAGTGGAACTGACTTCGAAAAATGAGTTTCCGTCTTTACTTTTCAATTCTTTCTATTTCTCCCTTTCATTTGTCAATCTTGAGGTAGACAAAATTGGGCCGTCCTGCTAATCATGTGTCATTCAACCTTTCTTGATGCGGTGTTGATTCAATGGCAGAACAGCGCAGCATTAAAAAAAGAATTTTCTGTTTTTCAATTTTTTTTACATCATTTGCACTTCTTAATCCCCTATAGTCGGTGTTGAGTGACGCTAGCTGAAGACTGGACTTCCATGGGTTATCATCAAGTAAGGGGACCAAGCACTGTAGAAATTCGAATCAAGACTTGCACCAAAAATAATTTAGTCCTCCTCAAATCGCCCCAAGTTTCCAAATTTATATACTTTCAAATTTATCAAATCTATTCCAGTATGGTGGAGGGACAGATATAGCCTGCACCAAGACGATCACTAATCAACCTATTTATTTCTTTCAAATCTACTACATCAATTCCATCATGTTACGCACTGCAACCAGATTCAACAGAGTATCGAGAGTCGCAAGCCCTGCGCTTCGTCGTTTCAACTCTTCCAAGGTCATTGAAATCGAGAACTTGAAGCAATTTCAAAGCACAATCGGGAACAAAGACAAGCTCTCAGTTGTTGACTTCTATGCTACTTGGTGTGGTCCATGTAAAGCGGTTGCTCCAATCTTTGATAAATTGGCACAGGAGCTCCCTGAGGTTGAGTTCGCCCGTGTGGACGTTGATAAGGCTGAGGATGTTGCCCACGAATACGCCATTCTGGCAATGCCAACCTTTTTGATGTTCCAGAATGGCGAGAAAATCGAGAGTATCGTTGGTGCCAATTTGGGCAAAATCTTCAGCTCCATTCAAAAACACTCAGGTGTTGACCTCAGCACCAAGAATCTCCGCTAATCCAATTGTCGTAGGGAGAAAGATGCCTATATTATCGGCAGATTTGGGATTGATATTTAAATGCACATAGATCACAGTCAATCCAATATTCTATATATTTTCACGTTTGTATTATAGTTATGCTCGTTCTTGGGAGTTGCCATTTGAAGCCTATTGAGGAACTTAAGTTGCTACAAATCCGCAATATCTTTTTTTATTTATTTGTTGAAAAATTCATTGTAAAGAAATTGTCTTCGATCTCAACAATTCATACAATTGACGTTTTGAATCTTGTTTATTCAACTCAACCCACCAAAGCAAAGAATGAATTCATACAGATATACTCCATAAAATTCAGAACCTCAATGAAATCTCATTAATTCTACAAAATCATTTCTTCCAATTGTCTCTTGAGAATTTCTCAAATTATGTATTTCGTCCATTTCCCCATAGTTCTTGCGCACATACACTACGTTACTAGTGGCGTCTGTTCATAGATCTATCAATCACTTAGAAGAAGACAAACAAAGCACAATGGTATGTAAAACTTCATCTCTGTTCTGATAAAGAGGTACTAACAACCAGGGAAATAACGCATCGGGAATGCCCGGCGGCGGCGACTTCGGAAAGAAGAAAGACGCTAAGAAAGAGAAGCCAAAGTATGAACCACCCGTTGAGGCCAAGTTCGGCAAGAAGCGCAGAAAGGGACCCGACACTGCTGTCAAATTGCCCAATGTATATCCTACAACCCGCTGTAAATTGAAGCTTTTGAAGTTAGAGCGTATCAAGGACCACTTATTGTTGGAGGAGGAATTCATTGCAAATCAAGAAGCATTCCAGCCCACTGAAGCAAAGCAAGCCGAGGAGCGTGACAAAGTTGATGAGTTGCGTGGCTACCCAATGTCTATTGGTACATTAGAAGAGATCATCGATGATGACCATGCAATTGTGTCGAGCACAGCAGGATCCGAATACTACGTTTCCATCATGTCATTTGTGGACAAGGGCTTGTTGGAGCCTGGCTGCTCGGTTCTTTTGCATCATAAAACCGTTTCTGTTGTTGGTGTTTTGCTGGACGAAGCCGACCCCATGGTATCTGTCATGAAGTTGGACAAGTCGCCCAAGGAGTCTTACGCAGACATTGGTGGTTTGGAGTCGCAGATCCAAGAAATAAAAGAAGCTGTTGAGTTGCCGTTGACACATCCAGAATTGTATGAGGAAATGGGTATCAAGCCTCCTAAGGGTGTCATTCTATATGGTGCCCCTGGTACTGGAAAGACTCTATTAGCCAAGGCGGTAGCAAACCAAACGAGCGCTACATTTTTGAGAATTGTGGGCTCAGAATTGATTCAGAAATATTTGGGTGACGGACCTCGTTTGTGTCGCCAAATCTTTCAAATCGCAGGTGAATTGGCACCATCCATTGTTTTTATTGACGAGATCGATGCTATTGGAACGAAGCGTTACGAATCAACCTCTGGAGGAGAGAGAGAGATTCAGAGAACTATGTTGGAATTGTTGAATCAACTAGATGGTTTCGATGACAGAGGTGACATCAAGGTCATCATGGCTACAAACAAAATCGAGTCGTTGGACCCTGCTTTGATTAGACCGGGAAGAATAGATAGAAAAATCTTATTCGAGAACCCCGACTCCAACACAAAGAAGAAAATCTTGTTGATTCATACATCGAAAATGAATTTGGCAAGTGATGTTAATCTTGATGAGCTTGTCACATCCAAGGATGACTTATCGGGAGCTGATATCAAGGCCATGTGTACTGAAGCTGGTCTTTTGGCTTTGAGAGAGCGTAGAATGCAAGTGAAGGCAGAGGACTTCAAAACAGCCAAGGAGCGCGTCCTCAAAAACAAGGTTGAAGAGAACTTAGAGGGCTTGTATTTGTAGATAAGATCATGAGATTAGGAGTGAATGCACAAGAATACAGTATGAAGCTCAAATAATTGAAACTAGAGTATTGTCAGATAAGGTACCAACTACAAAATCCAAAACTGAATCATTTCATTAATCGATAAGAATTAGAGTAAAAAAGAAGACCAAATTCAAGCGTGAGTCGTATCTCGACTCTAAGCTTCTCAGTTGTCGTTTCTGTTTTCCAACAAAGAGAGGATGAACCAGAAGAGGTTCAAAATATCCAAATACAATGTAATCGTGGCCATGATCTCATCTTCAACACTGAATTTTTGCATGATGAGCTGAGTGTCAACGACTATGTAGCAGCAGAAGATCAATGCACCCAATCCAGAATAAACCATATGAAGGCCAGAGGTTTGGGTTGGGAAGAACATGAAGACAAAGCCCATGGATATGAGCACCCACAAGCCAATGCCCAAGACTCCCTGATAACTGGTAAAGTCATACTTGGTTTGGAATGCAAAGGCGGTCAAGCCTACAAAAATGACTAGGGTCAACACGAGTGCCTGGATCACAGCATTTGACTCAATGAAAGCACACGATAAACCCACGGTAAAAGCCTCACAAAATGTAAAGGCCGCAAGGAAAATCAAGTTGATTGGGTAGGAGCGGGACTTGAAGTAGGCTGCAAACAAGAAAACGAACGTGCTTATCATACACAAAATGCTGAACCACAAGTTGTTCACGCACCAAGCCTGGACTGAGGGATTGAAGTTGATCACCGCGCCAACCAAAACAGAGCCGACAATTTGCACGAGGAGAAGAGAGTATACCTTTCTAATGAACATCTGTCTGACCTTCAACTCGCACGATGCAACCATGACTTCGTTCTTGTAGTTGTCATCAGGATCATCGGTGAATGAACTCTGTACGGGTTCATAAGCTGGTAAAGACATTATGTTTCGAGACTAAGTGTGATTGTGGTGTGGTAACTTTTGGTGTAATAGCTTCTGGTGTAATACCTTCTGATGTAATAGCTTCTGGTGTGCTAGGATCTGCGATATTTCAAATACGCGGGAGATACAGACAAAATTCGGAGAGTAGAAGTTGTGATTCTTCGGAATTTGTTGATGCCTGTGTAGCGGAGGTTCGGGTTTTGTTAAAGAGACGGTTGTATGTGGCGGTTGAGACCTGGGGTCACTAAGGACTAATTTAGAATGCCAGATCTCTGCACAGGCGCTATGCCAAAAAAGGAAACAGAATTAAGGTACGCAGCAGACCAAATAAAAAAGAAGAAGAAAATGCAATAGATGAATTCAGAAAAAAAAAAAGAAAATCAGAAAGTTGAAGACAAATTTATGTCTGTCGTCTCGGTCGGATTGTTCATCTACGCTTAGTACTCAGCTTAAGTAGATCCGTGGCTATTAGTGAAAACACTCAACAAAAATGATTCTAAGTGTATTTATATGTCATAAATATTTCCGGATGGACACTACGTCGCTTCGGATTCCTGAGTGGTTTCATTTCCGAAAAGTTCATCGAGGTCGCTATCAAAGGGATCCTCACTACCAGAGCCAGTGTCTCTGCCGCCTTCGCTAGTTTTTGAACTGTCTTCTTGCATCTCGATTTCAAAGGGCTCGAAGAAAATTCTTTTCTTTAATTTTAGTACAATGGTCTCTTTGAACAGCACAGACTCTCTACACATGGGACACAAACCAACTCCACGAGCACGGCGAGTCTGGCCTCGGGCAGCAGAAGCAGATATACTTTTCTGAAGACATTCCAAGCAGAAAACGTGGCCGCAGGATGTAGTTGTGGCGTTCTCAATGGAATCGAAGCAGATGGGACACTCTGCCTCAGAAAGCTTCTTCACGATTTTCGGAGCAGGTTTCTCTATAAGGTTTTGAGTCTGTTTGTGGAACTCCAACATCTGAACATCGTCATCATCATCGCCTTCCTCATCAGAGGAAACTGTGATGACATATGGGGAGGGATCTCTGGCAGACGTCATCGTGTAGCATTCAGGATTGATTAACAGCAACAAAATAATCTGACTTGATGAAATTCAGTCAACGCTAACTCCATAGAACGCACATGGTCTCCCGATTTGGTTGGAGTAGGTAGAACTAGAAGAAGTTGATCAGTGAAAAGTTCAGAACATTAAATACTATGGGGTGCAAATAGCATAGCACTATTGCTGAAAAAAAAGGAAGAAAAAAAAACGAAGTACAAAAGGGAAAGAGAAAGAGAAAAATAAGAAATAAAGTCAGGCAGAACGCAAGTATTTGAATTTACTCTGACTTATTTCTCTAGCCCTCACACGGGTCTCTGAATCGATACATTGCCTCAGTAAGTATCTCAGACTACAACACCCATGACCCTATGATCCACAGAACACAATGGAAGCTGTCAAATATATCGAAAGAAATGGAATTTCATAATTGTGACGGTGACATCAAAACAGATCACGCATTCACTCCAGCTCTTTCCGGATATTAGCGAGATGTCTGTTGGCTTCTTGGAAGCGTTGCAGATCAATCTAACGGGTGTGATCCCATTTAGTCATAATACTTTCGTTGTCCATAGCCGTATTGTGTGACATCATCACAATCACAAGCACACAGTCAAATGAGCGAAAATAAATAAATAATCCTACTGAACAACTCTGTCTCTAAATCCATACCTAAACAGAGTAAAGTCAAGACATAAATAGGCTTTTCTTAGCAATTAAGATCTATGCATTTGGAGCCACAACCCAGTGGTGTCTCACTGCAATGCTAACAGGGAGGCTGGCTCTTGGCTGCATAGTAGCCCGGGCGCACATGCACACTCTGCAAAGCATATTGAGCATGACCACAGAGACCATAGATTGGAGTTACCCAAAAATCACCGATGCACGGTTAAATTTAGGGAGTTGCGGGCCCTTGCGGATTGCAACAGCAGCCCGGAGATAAGGTTGGAGCTGTTAATTTTTTCCTCATATAAGCCCACAGGTTACTCGAATTCTTGCTGGCTGTCCCACGGCGCAATATTTCAACTCGCATATCAGTCCCAAAGCAGAATATCATTCCTTTATACACTTTAGCCTGCTTCCATACATACACTTTTTTCGGCCGCGTTTACCGCTTAGGAATTCTACTAACCAACGCTTGGACGAATCACACTTCCGTATCTCTTGGAACATTCTGCGACGCACCCCATCTATTTGGTTAGCACTGCTACATCCACCTTTTTCCTTCAGGGACGGTCCGTCATACCACTCGCCAGCAATTGTTCCCCCTTTGCTTATAGGTAATCAAGAATAGGCAAACGTCCTGGAGCTTCTTCCCATTGACCCGTCATACCTCCTATTGCTCCACATTAAACTGACCTTACTTATCGTCAAGCGTCTTTGGGCTTCATTCCTAACCTACCAACAATCCTTTTCTCACAACTACTGTATTTCATCTCATTTCATATTCAACATCATTCTTGCTCTTCATGACTGACTACAGAAACCCTCTCTCTGTGAACATTCCATACGAGTTCAAATCTCCTCAGGACTATCCTACCGAGGCTGTTGCAGCCCGATTCCAGGCTTACAGAGACATCCTCAAGTCATTGATAGCATACCTCGATCAATATGCCTCGGTCCAAGAGGAGATCGTTCGTCAGCAAGTTCGCCTTCAGCAGGCTGTTGGTGCTTCTCTAGACGCACCAATTGAAACGAAGGCTCATGGGTCTAGTGCCCAAAGCCATCGAGCTAAAGATCGAGCTCTGGACGAAGAGGCTCTCAGTGCCTTGAACCAGTTTTTTCTCCCCATCGGAAACGGTTCCATTCAAGATATTCCCACGATCTTCACAAAATTCCATCAGCAGAACGTCCAAAACGGCAGACGCACTTTGAAGGAGATCCGTCTGACCATCATCCCTAAGCTTGAGGAGTTGCGCAGAGATCTTTTGCTGAAATTGAAGGAGATTAAGTCATTGCATAACGACTTCGATAGTAAGTTGACTAAGGAAATAAGCAACACGGGCTCTATGTTAGCTCTTTACACACATTCAATTGACCTTGCCAATCGCTTAGATATGGCTGCTACAGTTGCTTCGAAGGCACATCATGATTCTGGAAACGTCGCTGAGAGTATAAAAAAAGACCCCTACTTAGCAAAACTCAAATTGCGATCACAGCTCAAGGCTCAACTAAATGAGGAGCACTATCTTCATCGAGCATATGCAAACTTGCAAGACTCCAGTGAACAACTCGAGGCCATTGTTGTAAAGGAGATTCAGACATACCTAGGTCACTTTCTCGGCCTAGTAGAAGCAGAAAAGAGCTCTGTTTCTGACTTCTTGGTGCCAACTTTAACAGAGGGATTCTTGGCCAAAGAGCCAAACTTTGAATGGCAATCCTTTGTGCAAAGAAACTTCCCTAAATCCTCCAGCTTGTCAGGTCGCAAAGTTTCCGGGAAATTTATTGACCTCTCATTTCCTGCAAGATCGATGGCTGATCTTAGCATTCCTCATTACGACTCGCCACTCAGCGTGCCTATCAGACAAGGCTACTTGGAGAGAAAATCTAAGTTTCTCAAATCCAACACTCGTAGTTACTACGTATTGACGTGCAGCTACCTTCATGAGTTCAAATCGAGCGAAGCCAAAGACCTTAGGAATGGTCCTTCAAATTCAATCTCTCTAGATTACTGCCTTGTATCTGAACACTCAAAGGATGTCGGAGCTTGCAAATTTGACTTGTACTCCAAGACTCCAAACAGTTTGATGCATCGTAGTCACACCTCTGTCTTCAAGTGTGAGACCCCGCAGGAAATGAAAGATTGGCTCAATGATATCAAAATCTTGACATCACTTCCAGGGCCAGCAGAGAGGGCAAAGCGTATGAGCAAGGTTCTTCTCGCTAACACAGCTTTAGAAAGGAAAACTTCCCGCGTGTCCAGTCTCTTGTCTGCTCGCACAAACGCAATGTCTATTAAATCTGGCCACTCTGCCGTTCCCAATAACGGTCTCAACTCGAAGAAAAGAAACTCTATAGCTTCCAGAAATGATTCACTCATGTCCAGCGCACAGAATCATAGACTTTCGTCAACCTTCTCGAACAGAAACCCATTATCACAACTGGTTTCGGACCCAGTAGAAAATGGTGATGACACAGTTAACACTTCGAGGGATGACAGGCATTTCATTCGCGAGGACTCAGTTGATGAAATGGGAGATCTCACGATTAAGACACGTAAAACCCAAGATGCAAATGAATTACCTAGTAGTACCAGGACTGATCCCCAGCTTCATCTTCCTGGTATCGCTGTAAATTCACCATTCCAAAATGGTGGTGCATTGAACATGGCGCAAGTCTCGAATGGAAATACGCAACTGGCAACACAGAACCAGCAATATTACTTAAACCAGGTCGCTCCACAGCCTCAACAGTTCTATGACCCAATTCTGCAACAGTTCTTCACTATCAATGCTATTCCAGCTCTGCAAGTTGGTCAACCACAAGGTCACCTCGGGCAACAACAACAAATTAAGACACCCAATGGCGTAAACCCCATGCCACAATACTTCCCATCATCACCACAACCTATTCAAACAGGCATGTTCGCCCCTGCTTCCCCCATTCTTGGCTATGGCTCTCAGCAAACGCAAACGCAGCCTCACCAAGAAGAAAATAGAAGTTCAGGTACTGCTCCGTATCCTGTTCAATTCGGTGAATCATTGAATATGGAGCCATCAAACCCCAAGCATAACAATGATGTCAAAGACTCTCTGGAGTTCAAGGATCAAGATGTGTCTCAGTTGACGGATAATATTGTGAACCTCAAGACTGAGGATCTTAGCACTACCCACTAGCATTGAATTGCAACATCTTTAGCTGTGTCAAATTCTAAACCTATCTGAGATATCTCCGTAATTCAAACATTCTGATCGAATGCTGTCAATTTCGTCAAAGTGTAGGCAAGTATGATCCTTTTTCTTAAATTATATCACTACAGTGTAGAATGTACTCACGGGAGCCACACACAGAATCTAGCGCTGAGTTCCCCTCAAATAGCGCCAAACATCCCAAGACAATCATGTACATACGTACTTTTTTCAATGAATATCTATCTAAGTAATACTACACAATATGTTCGCAGACAATGTCGTTATGAATTAATGATGTATAAAAGGGGAGCGCTTAGACAACAACACCAGAGTTGGAAGCAATTCTTGGCCACAAGTCAGCACACTCCTTGGCAACAGGACCAGTGATGGCAGAACCCTTCATCTCACCCTTAGGGTTGACGATGACACCGGCGTTGTCCTCGAAGTACAAGTAAGTACCATCCTTCCGTCTCCATGGCTTGGATTGTCTGACAACGATAGCTGGCATAACCTTCTTTCTCAACTCAGGCTTACCCTTCTTGACGGTGGCCATAACCATGTCACCAGCAGAAGCAGCTGGCAATCTGTTCAATCTAGCACCGAAACCCTTGACAGACAAGATGTACAAGTTTCTAGCACCAGAGTTGTCGCAACAGTTGACGACGGCACCAACTGGCAAACCCAACTGATTGTTAGTACATGTATTCATAGTATGAGAGATTATTCGTGTGTCCTAGTTCCATGAGGGGTTATCTATTCTTCATCGCTGGTCGATGGTCTATCTCGATGACCTACCTCACAGGTAAAAGTGACGGCTCTTTTCGATATTAAACGGCTCTTGTCAAGCATCTTATATTTGACTTTGCCATGAGAGCTTCTATTGGGCCATGTTTGTTGCATCTCTGTGGCATAGGTTGAAAACAAGTTTTGATCGACAAATCGGGACTTTGAACACATGGGAACATTCTCTGGAAATTCAGCATTTGTGCTATTCGATTGAGGTACATACAGACATACGGAACTTGTTACCGGAAGCACCAGAACCAGACATGATGATATTCTATAGTAGGTAAGAAGTAGAAATTTCAGGTCCTATAGCCGCGACATAGGGAAAAATTTTTTGTAGTGCGCATAGTGGTAGGGCATGAGACCTGACAATCATGTGACGTGTAACGTGCAGGAGTAGAAATGGCTGCAAAACAGTTGGAGTAGAACAAAGGGACTAAGAAATGATAAACGGAAAAACCAAAACTAAAATTGTCATTACGCGTGCCTACCTATTTGTCACTGGTGATGTTTATTTAATTTGTCTTTGAGAGGTTAGTCCCAGTTTGTTTAAACAGTGTATACGTAACAGAGACTAGAAAGTTCCCTGTTGCATGTCCGAACGAATGTAGTGTGGATTTGAATGTCTTAGTTTTGTTTTGAAATGCTTATTTTTTGCTTTTTATCGATATGATGCTGTCCAAAGAGCTGTAAATCTCTCATCATACATATGTAGCATACATTGAAGACTTGAAAGCATCACATGAACTGAAAAGAAATTCTCATAAGTTTTTGAGTCCATGAGAACGGCAGCAAAAACCATCCGAGAGCCTCTTTGGACTCAGTTGTGAAGTGTATTGACGAAACGGAGAGCATCCTCAGGTGCTCATCTATTAACAACCTTCAAGGAGCCGGGACCTTTTGCTACCATATCAGGAAGGGAACCATCAGACAATCTACGACGTCCAAAGTCTTCTTCTCGTGGATCCGCAAATTCGTCCCTCTGCTCTGAGTAATGGAAGGCATCTGGGTGGGTCGAATATGAGTTACTTGTGTCAGAAGCGCTATGAGTATGATTGCCCGCAGATGACTCAATAGCATCTGCGTTGCCGGTGTAAGTGTTTGGGATGACAGAATCGAAACCACGCATCCTAGCATCTTTATCGCCCATATCGAAGAAGTCTTCTTCTTCGTTGTCATTATCGCGACGGCGCTTCCATAATAAGAAGATAATTCCAGCGGCTATCAACGCCACACCAGCTATAGACCCAACTGCAGCACCTGCTATCGCACCGCCGGACATTTTCTTGGACAGCGAGGGCTGAGACAGCGAAGATGATGATGAAGTAGGCGAAATGACAGATGAAGACC